>NC_091336.1:26680876-26831472 GCF_038502225.1 Cherax quadricarinatus | reverse complement strand
CTCAAACAGCCTTCTGGAACAAATTAAGTTTGTATCCCAAGGTACCACTGTACTTTTTTACAATAAGCTTGATTCCATTTATATATGTGAAACATTAAATGTGTATGGGTCATTCATTGGGAGGCATGGTGGAAGCTCGATCATCCATCTACTTAGCAAGAGAGAGACGCTTACCATCCAAAATATACAGTGGACCCTCGTTTTTCATAAGGCTCGAAAGTCGTAATTTTCGAAAATCGTAACTTTTTTCGTCAAAACATTGACTCGTGAATCGTCGTTTGACTCACAAATAGTTGTTTGTCTCTGACGCATATTCACAGCCCCAAGCCGCCTCACACTCCATTCCCAGCCAGTGTGCCATTGTTTACCAGTGAGTGACCATCCCCTCATGTGTTCATATAAAATACGTATTTCATAATATTCCATTCATTTTAGTGCTTGCAACTGCTAAATGAGCTACCATGGCTCCAAAGAAAACTCCTAGTGCCATGCCTTTGGTAAAGAAGGTGAGAAATACGATTGAATTCAAGAAAAATATCACTGAACAATAAGAAAGTAGCATACGTGTGGCAGAACTGGCCAGGATGTAGTATAAGAAACCCCATACAACCATAGCTTCCTTCATGGCCAAGAAAAAGGAAATCAAGGAAGCTGTTGTTGCAAAGGGGGTAAATATGCTGACAAAAATAAGATTGCCAGTACTCGAAGATGTTGAGGAGTTATTGTTGGTGTGGATCAATGAGAAACAATTAGAAGGAGATAATCTTATGTAGTCGCTTATTTGTGAAATGGCTAGGCAGTTGCATGACGATCTTGTAAAGAAATTGCCTGCAACGAGTACTGATATTCGTGAATTTAAGGCCAGCAAAGGCTGGTTTCAGAAATTTAAGAACTGTGGTGGCATATACAGTGTGATAAGGCATGATGAGGCTGCCAGCTCTGATAAAAATGCAGCTACAAAATTCGTAAGTGAATTCAAGGAGTACATACAGAATGAACAATTAAAACCCCAACAAGTGTTCATTTGTGACGAAACAAGCCTCTTTTGGAAGAAAACGCCAAAGAGGACTATTACAACCCAGGAATCCAAAGGCCTGTTATCCTGGGTGTAAAGGGAGCAAAATAAACACAGCATAAAAACTTCTGACTTGTATTATCCTTCACCAATTTAGAACAGAAGTATGTACACTATATACACTATGTATAACAATAGGTATTAGTGCACTCCACGGTAAGCAAGGCAGAATAGGAGCCACTAGAGAGCAGACCGTGCTTCAACCAGCTCTAGAATGGGAATGACAAGGGCAGACAGGTGTGTGGTACCCACAACACCTCTGCAATTGCCAAAACCATCTTCTCATTGGCTGGAACCTGGGTACTGATTGAACAATGGGGCCCCATCATCAACCCTTAGTACCTGGTTCGCTGGTTGGGGGAGATAGCCTTTCAATGAGGGTGTGTACATGCGCCGAATAAAGGTTACGTACTCTTTGCATGCCACAAGGACTTACATTACTCATAAGGAAAAGGCAGCCAGGACACAATCCTATGAAAGACAGACTAACTCTCATGTTTTGTAGTAATGCTAGTGGGGATTTCATAGTGAAGCCGTTACAGTGTATCATTCTGAAAGTCCCAGTGTTCAAGGAAAAAAGAGTCATGAAGAATAAATTGTGTGTGTTTTGGATTGCTAATAACAAGGCATGGGTCACGAGGGAAATTTTCATTGATTGGTTCCACAAAGTGTTTTGCCCCAGTGTGAAGAATTACCTCCTGGAAAATAAATTGGATCTCAAGTTCCTCCTGCTAATGGACAATGCACCTGCTCATCCTCCAAACTTGGATGACCTAATCCTGGAGGAGTCTGGGTTCATCTCAGTGAAGTTCTTGCCCTCTAGTACCACTCCTCTACTCCAGCCCATGGACCAGCAGATCATTTCAAACTTTAAAAAACTCTCCACCAAAGCAATGTTTCAAAGGTGCTTTAATGTGACCAGAGACACTCACTTGACCCTAAGAGAGCTTTGGAAAGATCACTTCAGTATCCTCCATTGCATAAGCCTTATAGGTAAGGCTTGGGAGGGAGTGACTACCAGGACTTTGAACTCTGCTTGGAGAAAATTGTGGCCAGATTGTGTCCACAAAAGAGATTTTAAAGGGTTTAGGGCTGACCCTGACAAGCCTATGGCAGTTGTGGAATTTATTGTGGCATTGGGGAATTCCATGGGGTTGGATGTGAGTTTGGAGGATGTGGAAGAGTTGGTGGAGGACCACAACAAAGAGCTAACCACTGACGAGCTGCAAGAGCTTCAGCTGGAACAGCAACAGGCTGCAGCTCAGAATATTGCCTTAGAGGAGGAGTAAGAGAGATGGAAGAAGGTGCCTTCTTCAGAAATTATGGAAATTTTTGTAATGTGGAGTAGGATGGAAAAAATTAAGGAGAAACATCACCCTGACAAAGATGTTGCAAGCCATGTCGGCAACATGTACAGTGACAAAGTCTTGGCCCATTTTAGTTAAGTTTTAAAGAGATGCCAGAACAAAGCTGTCTGGACAAGTATTTAGTGCCACAGGTGTGCAATGGCTCTCAAGCTGGTCCTAGGGACATTAAAAAACAAAGAAGGGAAGTAACCCCAGAAAAGGACTTGGTACCTGAAGTCTTGATGGAAGGGGATTCCCCTTCCTAACAGTGAATAATCCAATCTCTCCCCTCCTCCAGTCTTCCATGCACTAAGAAGAATCGCTAATAAAGGTAAGTGTTATGCTGGTAATGTTTCATTCTTCATGTTTCATTGTTTTGTGTATGTACATCTATATTTCATGTAAAAATAATTTTTGTTTTAATACTTCTGGGTGTCTGGAACAAATTGTATTTACATTATTTCTTATGGGGAAAATGGTTTCGCAAATCGTCAATTTCAATAATAGTCACACTTTCTGGAACGGATTAATTACAAAAAAGAGGGTCCACTGTAATTATGATTGAGTATCATGAACAAGCCTTATAAAATATATACCATGTCGACCAAACTCACGTGTTCTTGGTTTTACACTAAAATGTAATTTGGACAACCACTACAGGCTTCAAAATATATTATCTTAATACTGTGTCTCAATACAAGTTGAGGTTCCATAGACTTTGGGATGAAAATAATCTACTGAAAAAAAAATTGTCAAAAAATATTAAAAACTGAAATGAAACATCCAGTTATATCACACTCCAGGAGTCACACTAGTGTGACATAACATAACTTACCACACTCCAGGAGTCACGGTGTCGTTCTGGTGTACCCAAGGTGTGGAGTCGTACACAGCATCACCGTTGATGTCAAGCCAGGAACCCAGTTGTCTGAGTCTCTCTTCCATGATGGGTGGGATGCGACCATCATGAGTCGGACCAACATTCACCAGAAGGTTACCTGAAAGATACAGAAATTTAATCATAGTGAAAAATGGTGACCTAAGACAAAATAGTTTAACATACAAGTTTATTGTCACTACATTACATGCACACACGCACAGACACACACATACACACACACAGTGGAAACCAGTAGGACTCCAGGAAATCAGAACAGGGGGGCACACCAGCAAGTGCTGGATGAGGTACATATAACCAAGGAGGAGGTGAAGAAGCTGTTATGCAAACTTGACACCTCAAAGGCAGTGGGACCAGACAACATCTCTCCATGGGTCCTTAAAGAGGGAGCAGAGATATTGTGTGAGCCATTAACAAAGATCTTCAACACATCATTTGAAACTGGGCAACTCCCTGAGGTATGGAAAATGGCAAATGTAGTCCCAATTTTTAAAAAGGGAGACAGACATGAGGCACTAAACTACAGACCTGTATCACTAATGTGTATAGTATGCAAGGTCATGGAGAAGATCATCAGGAGGAGAGTGGTGGAGCACCTGGAAAGAAACAAGTGTATAATTGACAACCAGCACAGTTTCAGGGAAGGAAAATCCTGTGTCACAAACCTACTAGAGTTTTATGACAAGGTGACAGAAGTAAGACAGAGAGAGAGGGGTGGATCGACTGCATATTTTTGGACTGCAAGAAGGCCTTCGACACAGTTCCTCACAAGAGGTTACTGCAAAAGCTAGAGGATCAGGCACACATAACAGGAAAGGCACTTTGTAGATGAATGGTTCAGAGAACCGACATGTTGATAAATTAGACACATGTGCAACTCTTGGGTATCTTTATTGAGGAAACGTTTCGCCACACAGTGGCTTCATCAGTCCATACGTAGGAGAAACTTGAAGAACAGGAGGAGAATGAGGTAATCAGTCCCTCAACCTTGAGTCGATGTGTTCAGTCCATCAATCTTGAATAGAATACGGCATATGAGCGGAGCAGCAGCTTATAAACCGTATGGCAGGAGAGGTGCAGCAGTCATAGGTGGTGTCACATTTGTTCAATGTGGAAGTAGGTCGTGCCCAAGAATTAGGCAAGCGAAGAATTCCTAGGTATTATGATCCCAAGAAGTTGCAGTGTCTGACAGGTTTGTAGATGAATGGTTCAGAGAACCGACATGTTGATAAATTAGACACATGTCTAATTTAACGGCTTGCTAAAAACTGAGTCATATTGGGACTTGAGTAGCTCACTCATTTCCTTGCTGTCATCTGTGTAGGACCCATCTTGTTTAAGTAGGGGCCCAATACTGGACATTGTTCTCGACTTTGATTTGGCATAGGAGAAGAAATACTTTGGGTTTCTTTCGATTTCATTTATGTCTTTTAGTTCTTCCCACGATTCCTGACTCCTATAAGATCCCTTTAACTTAAGTTCGATGCTTGCTATTTCTCTGACCAGTGTCTCCCTACGCATTTCAGATATATTGACCTCTTTTAGCCGCTCTGTTATTCTTTTCCGTCGCCTGTAAAGGGAGCGCCTGTCTCTTTCTATTTTACATCTACTCCTCCTTTTTCTTAGAGGAATAAGCCTTGTGCATACATCGAGTGCCACCAAGTTAATCTGTTCTAGGCATAAGTTGGGGTCTGTGTTGCTTAGTATATCTTCCCAGCTTATATCGGTTAGGACTTGGTTTACTTGGTCCCACTTCATGTTTTTGTTATTGAAGTTGAATTTGGTGAATGCACCCTCGTGACTAATCTCATTATGTCGGTCTGGGGCTCCGCACATACATGTCTGAACCTCAATTATGTTGTGATCTGAGTATATTGTTTTTGATATGGTGGCATTTCTTATCAGATCATCATTGTTAGTGAAGACGAGGTCTAGTGTATTCTCCAGTCTAGTAGGCTCTATTATTTGCTGGTTTAAATTGAATTTTGTGCAGAGATTTAAAAGCTCGTGTGAGTGTGAGTTTTCATCAGAGCTGCCTCCTGGTGTTATTACTGCAACAATATTATTTGCTATATTCCTCCATTTTAGGTGCCTTAAGTTGAAATCCCCCAGGAGCAAGATGTTGGGTGCAGGAGCTGGAAGATTTTCCAGACAGTGGTCAATTTTTAACAGCTGTTCCTGGAATTGCTGGGATGTTGCATCCGGAGGCTTGTAGACTACCACAATGACTAGGTTTTGGTTCTCGATCTTTACTGCTAAAATTTCCACTACATCATTTGAGGCATTAAGCAGTTCTGTGCAAACAAGTGACTCTGCAATGTACAGGCCAAACCCCCCTTTTGCCTGTTCACTCTGTCACATCTGTATAGGTTGTAACCTGGGATCCATATTTCGTTGTCCAAGTGATACTTTATGTGGGTCTCAGTGAAAGCCGTGAACATTGCCTTTGCCTCTGCAAGCAGTCCACGGATGAAAGGTATTTTGTTGTTTGTTGCTGGCTTTAGACCCTGTATATTTGCAAAGAAGAACGTCATCGGACTGGTGGTATTGTTGGTACTGGGGGGTTGATTTTTTTTCCGGCATTAGTATCTGTATCTGTTGGTTTGGAGTGGAGGCCATCGACTGTGGTTCCACTCCAGGAATGACTGGATTTTGTGTACGAGCATATCTCCTGAGGCACACATCAATCAGATAACTGCTGCAACATACGGGCGCCTGGCAAACCTACGGATAGCGATCCGATATCTCAGTAAGGATTCGTTTAAGACTCTGTATACCATTTACGTCAGGCCCATACTGGAGTATGCAGCACCAGTTTGGAATCCACACCTAGTCAAGCACGTCAACAAATTAGAGAAAGTGCAAAGGTTTGCAACAAGGTTAGTCCCAGAGCTACGGGGATTGTCCTACGAAGAAAGGTTGAGGGAAATCGGCCTGACGACACTGGAGGACAGGAGGGTCAGGGGAGACATGATAACGACATATAAAATACTGCACGGAATAGACAAGGTGGACAAAGACGGGATGTTCCAGAGAAGGGACACAGACACAAGAGGTCACAATTGGAAGTTGAAGACTCAGATGAATCAAAGGGATGTTAGGAAGTATTTCTTCAGTCATAGAGTAGTCAGGCCGTGGAATAGCCTAGAAAGTGATGTAGTGGAGGCGGGAACCATACATAGTTTTAAGGCGAGGTATGACAGAGCTCATGGGGCAGGGAGAGAGGGGACCTAGTAGCAATCAGCGAAGAGGCGGGGGCCAGGAGCTGTGAATCGACCCCTGCAACTACAAACAGGCGAGTACAAATAGGTGAGTACACACACAGACACACAGTCTGGAACCCACACCTGATCAAGCACGTCAAGAAGTTAGAGAAAGTACAAAGGTTTGCAACAAGGCTAGTCCCAGAGCTCAGGGAAATGCTGTACGAGGAAAGGTTGAGGGAAATCGGACTGACGACACTGGAGGACAGAAGGGTCAGGGGAGACATGATAATGACATACAAGATACTGCGGGGAATAGACAAGGTGGACAGAAATAGGATGTTCCAGAGAGGGGATGCAGAAACAAGGGGTCACAACTGGAAGCTGAAGACTCAGATAAGTCACAGGGACGTTAGGAAGTATTTCTTCAGTCATAGAGTCGTCAGGAAGTGGAATAGCCTAGCAAGTGAAGTAGTGGAGGCAGGAACCATACAGTTTTAAGAAGAGGTATGACAAAGCTCAGGAAGTGAGTACAATTAGGCGAGTACAGACACACAGACACACAGACACACACACACACACACACACACACACACACACACACACACACACACACAGATATGGAGGGAGGCCCAGCGACAGTACGAAAACAGTGGCATCAAAAGTCAAGTCTGACCCGAAACTGCTGTATAGCCACATTAGGAGGAAGACAACATTCAAAGCCCAGGCAATCAGAATAAGGAAAGAAGGTGGGGAGCTCACAAGAAACGATCAAGAGGTATGCAAGGAGCTCAACACGAGATTTAAGAAAGTATTTACAGAGACAGGAAGGACTCTGGGAAGACAGAACAGAGGGGGACACCAACAAGGGTTATACCAACAAGTGTTGGATGAAATACACACAACTGAGGAGGAGGTGAAGAAGCTGCTAAGTAGCCTTGATACCTCAAAGGCAGTGGGACAAGACAACATCTCTCCATGGGTCCTTAGAGAGGGAGCAGAGATGCTGTGTGTGCCACTAACTACAATTTTCAACACATCCCATGAAACTGGGCAACCACCAGAGGTATGGAAAATGGCAAATGCAGTTCCCATTTTTAAGAAAGGAGACAGAAACGAGCCACTAAACTATAGACCAGTGTCGCTGATGTGTATAGTATGCAGAGTCATGGAAAAGATTATCATTAGGAGAGTGGTGGAGCACCTGGAACGAAACAAGATTATAAACGATAACCAGTACGGATTCATGGAAGGCAAACCCTGTGTCACAAACCTTCTGGAGTTTTATGACAAAGTAACAGAAGTAAGATGCAAGAGAGAGGGGTTGGTTGATTGTATTTTCTTGGACTGAAAGAAGGCCTTTGACACAGTTCCTCACAGGAGATTAGTGCAGAAGCTAGAGGAGCAGGTGCATAACAGGAAGGGCACTGCAATGGATCAGAGAATATCTGACAGAGAGGCAACAACGAGTCATGATACTTGATGAGGTATCACAGTTGGCACCTGTGATGAGCGGGGTCCCACAGGGGTCAGTCCTAGAACCAGTGCTATTTTTGGTATATGCGAATGACATGATGGAAGGGATAGACTCGGAAGTGTCCCTGTTCACAGATGATGTGAAGTTAATGAGGAGAACTAAATCAGATGAGGATTAGGCAGGACTACAAAGAGACCTGGACAGGATGGACATGTGGTCCCGCAACAGGCTCCTTAAATTTAACCCTGCCAAATGCAGTCATGAAGATCGGGGAAGGGCAAAGAAGACCGCAGACAGAGTATAGGCTAGGTGGCCAAAGACTGCAAACCTCGCTCAAGGAGAAAGATCTTGGGGTGAATATAATACCAAGCATGTCTCCGGAAGCACACATTAACCAGATAACTGCTGCACCATATGTGCGGGCAAACCTGAGAATAGCATTCCAATACCTTAGTAAGGAATCATTCAAGACACTGTACACCGTGTACGTCAGGCCCATACTGGAGTATGCAGCACCAGTTTGGAACCCACACCTAGTCAAGCATGTCAAGAAACTAGAGAAAGTGCAAAGGTTTGCAACAAGGCTAACTCCAGAACTAAGGGGAATGTCCTATGAAGAAAGATTAAGGGAAATCGGCCCGACCACACTGGAGGGCAGGAGGGTTAGGGGAGACATGATAATGACATACAAAATATTGCATGGAATAGATAAGGTGGACAGAGACAGGATGTTCCAGAGAGGGGACACAGAAACAAGGGGTCACAATTGGAAGTTGAAGACTCAGACGAGTCACAGGGAAGTTCGGAAGTATTTTTTCAGTCATAGAGTTATCAGGAAGTGGAAGAGTCTAGCAAGTGATGTAGTGGGGCAGGAACCATACATAGCTTTAAGATGAGGTATGATAAAGCTCATGGAGCAGGGAGAGAGAGGACCCAGTAGCGATCAGTGAAGAGGCAGGGCCAGGAGCCGAGTCTCGACCCCCGCAACCACAATTAGGCAAGTACAATTTGGCGAGTACACTCTGGAGAGTGAAGTAGTGGAGGCATGATACATACATAACTTTAAGAAGAGGTACGATAAGGCTCTCGGAGCAGGGAAAAAGTGACCATAGTGACTACCAAAAAGGCGGGGCCAGGAGCTGTGAGTCGGCCCCTGCAACCACACACATAGAGCCTCTCCTCACTTAACGACGTACTCGGACTTATGACGGGCTCTCTGACCAGTATTGATACTAATGTATATTACAGCTGATTTCCTCTATTCTGTTTATTCCAATATACAGTACACCAGTGTATAAACATTTAAAAATATACCAGAAATGTTATAAATGGTGCAAAGGTGACATTAAAACAATATCAAAGATGGCTGACACAAACCCACTACACCATTAGAGTATGCTCCTCACTTAGCGACGAATTCGTTTAACGATGTGATCAGAGGAACGGAACTCAATCGTTAAATAAGGAGACTGTATAGGCGTGTACACACACACACAGTAAGAGAGTGGACCTAGTAACAACCAGTGAAGGGGCAGGGCCAGGAGCTGTGAATCTACCCCTGCAACCACATATAAAGACACCCTTCTCCTGCATTATTCTTACTGAGACCTGGCTTAAGCAGGACACAATAGATATCTACCCTCTACCAGGATACACAGCAATCCACAACTGCAGACCATACCAAGTTGGGGGTGGTATTGCAATCTATTACTCTAACCAATTATCTTGTATTAGCACCACTTGCTTTAGTGATGAATATGGAGAATACATTTTTGCTAATTTTACTGTAAAAAAACTTAAGACGCCTATAACAATCGGTGCCATTTACCGGATACCTCACACAAACATCCTAAATTTCAGTGAGAAATTAAAGGAACTAATAACAAACAGACAAATGAATAAGCACCACCTTCTCTTAGCTGGAGACTTCAACATCAACCTTGGCCTACTAGATGAACAGCCTGTAACTGATTTCATCAACAATATGAACAACACACTTCTCATACCAACAATAACTAAACCAACCAGGCTCACTGAAACAAGTGCAACCATAATAGACCACATATGGACCAATATACAGTACTAGCCCCCCTTAAATCAGGGATAATCACAGATAGCACTACAGACCACTACCCTACCTTCCTCTTGACAAACATTAGTAAACCACCACTTGAATACAACAAAGTTTCATTTAGACTCCATGATGAGGCCTCAATAAGGAAGTTCACAGCTGACCTAGAGGCTGTTGACTGGCCTACAGAATTCTCCAAGGCCAATGGTATTGATGACTGGACAGACATTTTTCTTAACAAATTACTTAGACTATACAACAAACATTGTCCTATAAAAACGAAACAGATCACAAATAAACGGCTTGGTTGCCCATGGCTAACCAGCACCATTCTGAAATCCATTGATAAGAAACACCAATATGAAAAGCAATATAGACAGGGCCTAATACACAAAGATATTCCTAAACACTATTCATCAGTCCTGACCAAAGTAATAAAGAAAGCCAAACAACTATACTACTCTAGTAGATTCACTGACACAAGAGGAGATATAAAAAAGACCTGGAAAACACTCTCTCAGATTCTAGGGACCCACAAACTGAAAAAAAACAAGAATATTGTCCTAACTAAACCTAATGAAACACCACTGCATCCCACTGACACAGCTAACAAGATAAATGACTTCTTCTCAACCATAGGTTCTAATCTCGCCAATAAAATCCCACGTACCAATGCCCACGCCGGGGACTACCTAGATGGGAATTTCCCAAATTCCTTCTATCTTGCTCCAACTGAGCCCACGGAAGTCACCGAGATTATAAAGTCACTTAATCTGTTTACATTAATGTTTTATCACTGATTTCATCATTACTTAGTTAATCTTAAGTTAATTTTAAGCCAGCCCGTAATGCTATGCATAGTATAAGTGGCTTTGGCATACTGCTCTTATCTGTATTTTTTTGTACCTCTGTATGTGTGCTCAAATTGGAAATAAATAAATAAATAAAATAAATAAAAATAACTCAGGGAATCTGTCTCGTGTCCTACCATTATTGTACAAGAGAGCGGCCCATGTCCTCTCGCATGCTATCTCATTACTTTTTAACAAGTCACTAGAAACTAGCACCTTCCCAAAACTACTCAAGACGGCAAGGGTTACACCAATACATAAAGGTGGTGACCCTACAGATTTAAACAACTATAGGCCAATATCAAACTTACCATTGCTATCCAAAATCTTTGAGAAACTCGTGCACAGGAGACTATATTCATTTATAACAGCACAAAACATACTCAACCCCTGCCAATTTGGATTCAGGAAAAATAAAAGCACTAACGATGCAGTCATAAAAATGCTAGATCTGCTTTACACAGCATTGGAAAATAAGGAATATCCACTAGGAATTTTTATTGCCCTAAGAAAAGCTTTTGACACAGTAGACCATGGCATCCTACTCCACAAACTTGACCATTATGGTATAAGAGGCCATGCGCTTGCATATTTAAAATCTTACCTTACTAATAGGTATCAGTATGTCACCATTAAAGACACAGCATCAACAACACAGCCACTTGATACTGGAGTTCCGCAGGGAAGTGTCCTCGGTCCCCTGCTCTTCCTCATATACATCAATGATCTTCCAAACGTATCTCAACACCTGAACCTCATTCTCTTTGCTGACGACACGACTTATGTCATCTCTCACCCTAATCTTGCCACCCTCAACACCATTGTTAATGAGGAGCTGATCAAAATATCGACTTGGATGACAGCCAATAAACTCACGCTTAACACTGACAAAACCTACTACATCATGTTTGGTAGCAGAGCAGGAGATGCGCAAATTAACATTAAGATCGACAACACTCTAATTGCCAGGCATGAGGGCAAATTCCTAGGCCTATACCTCGACAACAACCTGAACTTCAGCACCCATATCCAACACATAACCAAAAAAGTATCCAAAACGGTTGGGATCCTCTCCAAGATACGATACTACGTGCCGCAAACTGCCCTTCTCACACTATACCATTCACTTATATCCATACCTCACCTATGCTATCTGTGCTTGGGGTTCAACTGCAGCAACACACCTAAAGCCAATAATAACCCAACAAAAAGCTGCAGTAAGAATAATCACTAAATCCCATCCCTGGCAACACCCCCCCCCCCCACTCTTCATAGATCTAAACTTACTCCCTGTTCAGTACATCCACACTTACTACTGTGCAATTTACATCTACAGGACCTTAAATTCCAATATTAACCTTGACCTAAAACGCTTTCTTGACAGTTGTGACAGAACCCACAGGCACAACACCAGACACAAACATCTCTATGACATTCCCCGTGTCCGACTAAACCTTTACAAAAACTCAATGTATGTCAAAGGCCCTAAAATCTGGAACACCCTACCTGAAAATTCTAAAACTGCAGACACATTCATCACCTTCAAAACTACCATCAGAAAACATCTTATCTCCCTGATACACCCTGTCAACTAATTACAGTGGTCCCTCAATAATCGACCGGCCTGAAAGTCGACCATTTCGGAAATCAACCTGTTTTTTTGACAAAATATTGACTCGGAAATTGACCGAAATTCGTTTATCGACCCGTCTCGACCCGTCGTCCCAGACGCGTATGCACGAGGTAAGCGGGCCTCGACCCGCCTCAGCCTTCCTTCCCAGCCAGTGTGCCATTGTTTACCAGTTAGCGGCGGTCCTCTCACGTGCTCCAGTGAAATATTTCATAATATTTCATTTATTTTAGTGCTTGCAAGTTATTTAAGTGCTAAATAAGCTACCATGGCTCCAAAGAAAGCTCCTAGTGCCAAACCTTTGGTAAAGAAGGTGAGAAATACCATTGAATTTAAGAAAAACATCATTGAACAATATGATAGTGGCGTACGTGTGGGCGAACTGGCGAGGATGTATAACAAAAATCATTCAACCATATCTTCCATCATAGCCATGAGAAAGGAAATCAAGGACGCTGTTGTTGCAAAGGGGGTAAATATGCTGACAAAAATGAGATCACCAGTACTGGAAGAGGTTGAGAAGTTATTATTGGTGTGGATAAATGAGAAACAATTAGCAGGAGACAGTCTTATCACCTCGATTATTTGTGAAAAGGCTAGGCAGTTGCATGAAGATTTGGTAAATAAATTGCCTGCAAATAGTGGTGAAGTGAGTGATTTTAAGGCCAGCAAAGGCTGGTTTGAGAGATTTAAGAAGCGTACTGGCATACACAGTGTGGTAAGGCATGATGAGGCTGCCAGTTCGGACCACAAGGCAGCTGAAAAATATGTGCATGAATTCCAGGAGTACATAGAGGCTGAAGGACTGAAACCTGAACAAGTGTTCAATTGTGACGAAACAGGCCTCTTCTGGAAGAAAATGCCAAAGAGGACCTTCATTACACAAGAGGAAAAGTCAATGCCAGGACACAAGCCTATGAAAGACAGGCTGACGCTAATGTTCTGTGCTAATGCTAGTGGGGATTTCAAAGTGAAGCCGTTACTAGTGTACCATTCTGAAAATCCCAGAGCATTTAAGAAAAATAATGTTATGAAGAGTAAATTGTGTGTGTTTTGGAAATCTAATAATAAGGCATGGGTCACGAGGGAAATTTTTGTAGAGTGGTTCAACGAAGTGTTTGGCCCTAGTGTGAAGAATTACCTCCTGGAGAAGAAATTGGATCTCAAGTGCCTGCTAGTAATGGACAATGCACCTGCTCATCCACCAAACTTGGATGACCTAATTCTGAAGGAGTTTGGGTTCATCTCAGTAAAGTTCTTGCCCCCGAATACCACTCCTCTCCTCCAACCCATGGACCAGCAGGTCATTGCAAACTTTAAAAAACTGTACACCAAAGCAATGTTTGAAAGGTGCTTCAATGTGACCTCAGACACTCACTTGACCCTACGAGATTTTTGGAAAGAACATTTCAGTATTTTCCATTGTGTAAGCCTTATAGGTAAGGGTTGGGAGGGAGTGTCTACCAGGACTTTGAACTCTGCTTGGAGAAAACTGTGGCCAGATTGTGTCGACAAGAGGGATTTGGAAGGGTTTGGGGCTGACCCTGATGAGCCTATGTCAGTTTTGAACTCTATTGTGGCACTGGGGAGTTCCATGGGGTTGGATGTGAGTTTGGAGGATGTGGAAGAGTTGGTGGAGGACCACAACGAAGAGCTAACCACTGAGGAGCTGCAAGAGCTTCAGCAGGAAGAGCAACAGATCGCAGCTCAGAATCTTGCTGCAGAGGAGGAGGAAGAGAGATGGAAGAAGGTGCCTTCTTCAGAAATTAAGGAGATTTTTACTATGTGGGGTAAGATGGAAAGATTTATGGAGAAACATCACCCAGAGAAGGATGTTGGAAGCCATATCGGCAACTTGTACAGTGACAGAGTCTTGGCCCATTTTAGGGAAGTTTTAAAGAGACGCCAGAAACAGAGCTCTCTGCACAGTTATTTTGCGAGACAGGACTCCAGTGACTCTCAAGCTGGTCCTAGTGGCATTAAGAAACAGAGAAAAGAAGCAACCCCAGAAAAGCAAATGGTACCTGAGGTGTTGCTGGAAGGGGATTCCCCTTCCAAACTATAAACAATCCACTCTCTCCTCCTCCTCCAGTCTCCCATACACTAAGAAGAATCTCCAATAAAGGTAAGTGTTATGCTGTTAATGTTTCATTCATCATTTCCCATTGTATTGTTTATGTACTACATGAATATTTCATGTAAAAAATTTTTTTGTTTTAATACTTCTGGGTGTCAGGAATGGATTAATTGAATTTACATTATTTCTTATGGGGAAAATTGATTCGTAAATCGACCATTTCGATAATCGACCGGCTTCCAGGAACGGATTACCGTCGATAATCGAGGGACCACTGTACACGAATACCACCTGGTGGTTAACACTTACACTCACTCACCGATTTGACCATAAACAGAAATATTAATCTCAATCTCAAAATAATGAATCTTAACTAGTCATAAGTTGGCCTGTGATACTCCAATACTGAAACTATGTATAGTGCCAAAACAAAAGCATTCACATTGCTAAACTCACAAACTAGTATTTAGTCACTTAGCTATAATACCAACTTACCTCATAATTTTGTAATATTTTAAGCTTAAGATTTAATTTAAGTCTGCCCGAAATGCCTAGCCATGCTAGGTGTTCTAGTGGTACACTCTGTAATTATTTTACTACATGTAAACCACACAATAACCAAATTCTGTAAACTCAGCATTGTAATCCTTATAGAGAATAAACTTTGAATTTGAATATAGGTGAGTACATACACACTAAAATAATGTAGACAACTTAAATCGGCTAGACTTCATAGATCTAAACTTACTCCCTGTTCAGTACATCCACACTTACTACTGTGCAATCTACATCTACAGGACCTTAAATTCCAATATTAACCTTGACCTAAAACGCTTTCTTGATAGTTGTGACAGAACCCACAGGAATAACACCAGACACAAACATCTCTATGACATTCCCCGTGTCCTACTAAACCTTTACAAAAATTCAATGTATGTCAAAGGCTCTAAAATCTGGAACACCCTACCTGACAACTCTAGAACTGCAGACACATTCATCACCTTCAAAACTACCATTAGAAAACATCTTATCTCCCTGATATCCTTACAGAGTCGAGTTAACATGCAGTATCATGGTGTCAAAGTATATGCAGGCGATTTTTCCATAAACATTTTTAATCTCTATGCCCCAGCGAACCAGCTTCGACCTGATTCTTTACCAGATCGCATCAATAGTGAACCTACCATCATTCTTGGAGATTTTAATGCCAGACATAAGAATATTGGTGGGTCTATAACAAACACCAATGGAACTAAACTAGTGAGATTGCTAAATGAGCATGATAATGTTCGAATTGTGGGCACTACTGAGCCTACTCGCATATATGGTGGCATACTAGATCTGTGTCTTGGATTTAATACATCATATATGATGCATGACTCTGTCATAGTTGATGATCTTCTATCTGATCACTTCCCAAGACTAACAACTGTCAATCTTGATCACATCTCCAGCAATCAAGGAGCTAAATACAGAAGGAGGAAACTTATTCTCAAACCAGAACACAGAGACAACTTTATTAACCACTTGGATCAATGGTATAAGAATTACGAGCCCATTGGCACACAAAAATTTAATGATGATTTAATTACCACTATTGAGAGTGTTCTCACAGATCAAGTGGGCAGGAATAGGAAACAAAGACCCTTCACTATAAATAACAATAAAAACCAATGTAAATACTATAATGATCCACAGCTGCGCAATCTAACACATGCAGCTAGGAGGATTGGTAAAGCATACCGTGAATGTAGAACCCCAGACCTGCTCAGAACGTTCCAAGCTGCACTAACAAATGCAAGGAATAGAAAGGAAGAACTTAGGCAACAGGAATGGGAACAGTTTGTTAGTGGATTAAATAGGTCCACCCCTTTGAGTTTGGCTTGGAAAGGTATAAATAAAATAACCAGGAAAAAGACTGGCAATGTTGCTCATCCCTTTCCTCTTGAAAAAGCAAATGACCTCATAAATGACTGGTCCAAAACATCCAGGCATGAAAGCCTTCCATCTCATATTAGAAAAAATTTAGAGAGTACTTCTGAAGAAATGTTGAAACTGATTAATTTTATGAGCCAAAATATTAAGATAAGATAAGATTTCGTTCGGATTTTTAACCCCGGAGGGTTAGCCACCGAGGATAACCCAAGAAAGTCAGTGCGTCATCGAGGACTAACTTATTTCCATTGGGGTCCTTAATCTTGTCCCCCAGGATGCGACCCACACCAGTCGACTAACACCCAGGTACCTATTTGCTGCTAGGTGAACAGGACAACAGGTGTAAGGAAACGTGTCGAAATGTTTCCACCCGCCGGGAATCGAACCCGGGCCCTCCGTGTGTGAAGCGGGAGCTTTAGCCACCAAGCCACCCGGTGAGAGTGATTGCCTCTTTACCGAGTATGAATTAGATAATGCATTAATCAAAGGTCGATCAACTGCTCCTGGAGAGGATGGTATAACCTATGATATTCTCAGAACTCTAAGGCACGTGCCTGATAACCCTTTGTTGGCACTGTATAATCTCAGTTACATTGAGGGCGTTCTTCCTACTTCCTGGACCAATAGTCTCATTGTGCCTATCCCTAAGCCCCAACAGCCTGATACATTTAGGCCAATCTCCTTAACTAGTTGTCTTTGTAAAACTTTTGAAAGAATGATGCTTAACAGACTGTACTACAGAATCAGACATCAACTTTCCCCCTACCTCTATGGGTTCATGAAAGGTAAAAGTGTGCAGAACTGTATTTCCACTTTTCTCACTGCACACACCTCTACTAGTTTTACCACTTTTCTTGATCTAAAATCTGCATTTGATATTGCGAACAAAACCGTTATACTACATGAACTAGCCAAAATGAATATTGGTGGTAGCTTACTCTGCTGGATAATAGGATACCTGTCAAATAGAGTATCCTCTGTCCTTTACCAAGGCTTCAGAAGTGATTCTACAGAAATGTCTTTAGGTACACCGCAGGGAGGAGTTCTTAGTCCCATGCTATTTAATATTCTGATTAATGCTCTCCTAAATGCTCCACCTGCCTCACCTAAACATATAGCTATAAGCTATGCTGATGATATCATGATCCATACAACAGGGCATAAGAAGATGAATATCATTCTTAATGAAGTTCAAGCAATTTGTAATCGACTAGGCCTCATAATATCTTCCTCTAAAACAAAGATATTAACAAGCAAACGACATCCCCCACCCATCTATTTGCAGGGTGAAATCATTAGCTACGTTAAAACTTACAGATATCTTGGTGTAGATGTACCCTTTAACAAATCCACTATACCACAACTAAACAAGAAATGTAAAGCTAGGCTAAATGCTCTCAAAGCTGTTGCTGGCTACAATCCCAACTATGGTGCTAATGTGAGAATCGTGAGAATGATGTACATAGCCTATGTTAGGTCCTTAATTGATTATGCTGCTCCCATGTTGATATTAGCTAGAGAACGTTCTCTCCAACCCTTGGAGTTAATGCAAAATGAAGCTCTCAGGATTATTCTTGGCTGTCCCAGATCTACAAAAGTTCTTAACATGAGGAAGGAGCTTGGTATTTCTAGTATCAGTGATAGGATTGTTGAAATTAACACTGTACTCGGTATTAGAATGTTGAGAAACGAACCAGACACTGTCACAGTGAGTCTTACCAAGTGTCTAGAGGTAAATACACACAGATCTAAATGGATTGTGAAAACGTGCAATTGCATTAAGTTTTATAACCTGCATGAACTGTATCACTGTAGGCAACAAGAGCATTTCACCCCTCCATGGAAGATGTGTTCATTTAATATCACATACCTACAAGTCCCTCCCAAGAAGCTCATTGCTAGTAATCCCTTCCTTAAATCTCTTGTTAGAGCAACTGCTTAAGAAGAAATTTCTCACCTAGCTGGTAGTAATAAGTTATCACAAGTTATATACACTGATGGATCTAAACAGGAGTCTTCTGGCAGGGCTGCATCTGCTCTTGTTGCCACCTCCCTCGTTAAGAACGATAATAAATTTGTTGAATTAGGCATAAGAATTAACAACTGGGCGTCTACACTGCAAACTGAATTGTTTGCAATCCTAATGGCGCTAAAGCTAACCTATGACACTGAGCTTGACTCTGTCATCATTACTGATTCTATGTCATCATTGAAGGCTCTTGACTCATATAATGACTCCAACAACATGCTCATTGGGGAAGCCAGGTATAGATACTCAAAAATTAGGGACAAAGGAATTAATGTACAATTGCTATGGATCCCATCACACATTGGATTACTCCTTCATGATAAAGTTGATATGTTAGCCAAGAAGAGTACCCAGAAGGAGAATGTGGAATATAACTTTGGTATAACTGTGTCTAGCATTAGGAATAATATTAGGAGAGAAGTAAATAATGAAAATGATTGTTATATGAATGCAGTTAGAAGCCCGAGTAGATCTATAACCCACTATGATAACATGAACGTAGATAAGTATGTTTATGGAGCAACTTGCAATGTGAACAGACTGACTGATGTTGTAGTGGCCAGGCTTAGGCTTGGTTACAAGTACTTCTGGCAGTTTGGGAGACACACAGATGATGATCAAACTAAATGTAAATTATGTGATCAGGCATATGGTCACTCTCTTGAACACTATGTGCTTAATTGTCCACTCATTGAGGAATACAGAGACAGACAGTATAATAACCTATGTGACATGTCAAGATATCTTATTAATGAAAATAAGATACCAGATATACTAAGCAAATTTCCTAAATTTGCTTGTAACAGATAAGTGAACTATAGATATGTAGATATAAATCCATATGTATTCCTGTTAACCCTTTGGGGCCTAGTTCCTAGGCCTTTTGTGTATCCATATGCTCTCGCGCTACCGTCCACAGGATGGATATGGGGTGCACAATAAACTAGCCACTTCGGTGGCAAAATCTAATCTAAAATCTAATCTCCCTGATACACCCCGTCAACTAATTACACGAATACCACCTGGTGGTTCACACTTACACTCGCTCACCCATTTGACCATAAACAGAAATATCAATCTCAATCTTAAAATAATGAATCCTAAATAGTCATAAGTTGGCCTGTGATACTCCAATACTGAAACTATGTATTGTGCCAAAACAAAAGCATTCACATTGCTAAACTCACAAACTAGTATTTAGTCACTTAGCCATAATACCAACTTACCTCATAATTTGTAATATTTTAAAGTTAAGAATTAATCTAAGTCTGCCCGAAATGCCTAGCCATGCTAGGTGTTCTAGTGGCCCCCTCTGTAATTAGTATTTTACTACATGTAAACCACACAATAACCAAATTCTGTAAACTCAGCATTGTAATCCTTATAGAGAATAAACTTTGAATTTGAATTTGAATAAAGTACCATTGGTGACTAGTGGCCGCTTGATTATTAAATTTAAATACAGCCTCTCCTCACTTAACAATGGAGTTCCGTTCCTAAGACCATGTCCGTAAACGAATTCATCACTAAGTGAGGAGCATACTATAATGGTAGTGGGTTTGTGTCAACCATCTTTGATATTGTTTTAATGTCACCTCTCCACCATTTATAACATTTCTGGTACAGGTCGGCCATCAATAATCTGGCATCATCCAGACCTGTAGGGTGCCGGATTACCCAATATACGCCCTATTTTTGGCCCATTCCATTGTTCCAGTCTACCAAACTCATAGCTATTTCGCTAGTATTCCTTCTGGAGTGCCGTTTAAATTCACCAAGGTTTATACAAGCATTGCACTGAACCTTCAACTCAGTGCCACTCTTGCAAGAACAGATCTTGCAAGGGTTTTTGCAACTGTATAACTGAATAAACTTATTTACTTACTTCTATTCTGTTGGCTGAGCACAAGAAACTGCCCATTCACCTGTTTCAACTATGCAATAAAGTGGTCAGCAATTAGGAATTTGGCCAATTTCACACAAATTTCTAAAGATGTTAATTTCAAAATAGGGTTCAGAATAAACAATGCAGACATTCCTGGCACTAAAATAACATTTTCTCTGTTCATTAGTCACATCTCCAGGCTCCTCTTATATTACTCTTGCTTTCCATTTTGAATTTTTATTCACACGAAAAATAGATTTACTGTTATGCAGACTACTGCATTACTGTAATAATTGTATAAATAAATTAAAATGATATGAGGACAAGAGACTATTTCCACCATAGGGGAAGAGGTGAAGATGCTACCAAGCAAACTGGACACAAAGAGGTCAGAGAACCTGAGAATATATCACCGTAGATGCTGAAAGATGGAGCAGAGGAAATGTATTTCTCTAGAAAAAATATTTTAAAGTATTGGATGATTGAAAGCTGGAAAAGAGCAAACTTCATACTGATATTCAAGGACCTTATAAGCTGGTTGCCTTGGTGCTGGAGATGATAATCACAAGGAGAGTAAGGAAACAAGGAGAGAAATGCATTCTTAAGTGATAACTATATGGGTTTAGAAACATGAAAGCCAGTATCAGACCTACTGGATGTCTATGATACAAGTAACTTAGATTTTTGCAGGAGAGAGATGAGTAGATTGCATTTTCATGAACTGCAGAGAGGAAGTGTTTAATTGAACGAAATTGATGAGGGTAGAGATGCAATGATCACTGATAGAATCAATACTGTTCCTGCTGTATTTAAATGGCATCCCTTAATATACACATATCACTGCTGACAATATATAATTTCCGAGATGTATACAAACAGGAGTAAACAGGGCGGACTCCAGGGTCACCTGGGCCGACTTGTAGGATTCGTGAGACAAGTAACTACTGGGTTATAATCCCAGCAAGAGTAAAGTTATGAACATAAGGGAAGGGAGGAGACGATCACACATTAACAATAGCCTAAGAGAAAAATACTAAAGATGACAAACCAAATAAAAATTTGGAAATAAACATAATATTGAGCACATTTCCAAAAGTGCACATCAAGAGAATAACTTTGCAGGTTTCTATAGCAAGTCATTTAGTCCCTATACTAGACGCATTCCAGGACCATTGTAAAATACACAGCACCAACGTAGTGCCCATACCAGGTAATACCTGGTGAAGTGCATCAAAAATATAGAAAATTTTGCAGCACTACTAGTACAGCTACTGAGAGAACTGACATACGAGGAGAGACTAAGGAAAGTGAATTTGGCTAGATTTGAAGATTGGAACCAGACTGAGATGTGCAAAATTCTCAAGAGACATTGACAGGGCAGATCGGGACAATATTTGAAAGGAGTCCATTCAACAGAAGGCATGTGGAAAAATTTTTACAAAATTTTCCTAAAGATAGAACATATAAATGAATAATATAATAAATGCATATTAAAATGTTATATTATGTGGACCCTTCGAGAAATTTTGAGTGAGAGGGGGAGGTGGAACAGCTGCTAAGTGACGGGGACAGGAGAGAAGCCATAATAGATTTAATGTGTGACCACTGGTCTGAATTGTGCAATGTAATCAGGCATTCTCAAAGGTAAATTGGTGTATATTGGCCTCAATCCATAATTCAGAAATTGCTGACACGTTTCTGCTGAAGAAGTGGAATGAATAGTGTTGGAAACCCTTAAAATTCAGCAACAAGGATGGAAAAATAGAGGACTCCAATCCTTCCCAGCAGCACACCTCTGCTAAGTCATGCTTACCCATAATGTACAGTAGTTTTATCATTGGCCATTGTAAATTCTAGCTGTAGTGGTAGTGTTAGGGAGCATTTCCAAAAAAATAATAATTAAGATCCAGTAATTTAATGGTAAGTGGTAATACGACTTTCCTTTCTAGTAACACTATTTTATGTACAATAATTATATTCTGTGTACCCAGCAAGCCTAATCATATACAGTCCACACAACTTTAATTTACCAGAGTAACTGGTTTTAATACTGTAATTATTAATTTAATGCTAGGTCTAGCTTTTTTGTGAGAGTGGTAAGGAGTGGGCATCGAGTGAGTGTCAATTTGGCGACCTACTTTGACTACGTGCCACTTACCTCGCCCAAATTACTTGCAGGTAATAATTCAGGTAATACCCTGTAAACTTCCTGCAGGTAATTTCCCAGAGGGTGCAACTGGAAACTATAAAAATGAAAATGTCAGTAAATTCTTCTGTAGTGTCAGGATGGTTAAGAAGTGAACTTATCTAGATGAGGATAATGTGGAGGCAGATTCAGTGCATCAGAAGTACAGGTATAATAGGACCCAACATGATAGGAATCTGTAAAACAGGACTACAGGAAAGAAGACTTGTGCAACCATAACTAGGCTAGTGAGGTGTGTCTAGAGGGTATGGTGAAGATAGTTACCTCCGCAGCTGATTGTCTGAGCCAGGGTGGTGAGCAGGTCGTGTATACTGAGGTAATCAGTGGCAAGAGCTTCTCGTCTGTATCCCCATGACTGCTTGTCCAGGGTCATGGCATTCTCCCACTTGTGTGTCTGTAATACACCTGTGCCCATAGCACACTTGTTACACCAGATGTTGGGGTCTACAAGACGTTCTTGTCACGTTTAATTCTACAAAATTAGTTTAGCCTGTTTCAATACTGAAAATTTTCAATATTAAAAAACAACTAACTCGTCAAGTTATGTTCTTGATAGCAACAATGAACATGGCTGTGCAAATGCTATTAAGAAATAAATTATCCAAGTGATGCAGTGGCTGGTGTTATTAATATCAGGAGGGAATGCAATTTCACTTACCCGGGTTATAACGATCTTGACAGTTATAAAACGAGCCATGTTGGCAAGCTGTTCCGGCGCCCCACCTGTCGTTGACCACCACAGTGTCCTTGACGGGGGACTCGTTGAACAACCACGCCAAAAAGATGGTTGAATTCCAGTACCAGTCTTTAGCCTCCCAGTCCCCGTCTGACCAGATCACTTCCGGCTGATAGTCCTTCACCTGGTAACAAATGTCAAAGTTACCTTCGCATACACAGTTTATTTATTTATTTATTTATTTATTTATTTGAACATGATACAGAGAAGTACAAAGGAATACAGTTATTGAAGTTCAACATGCCAAAGCCCCTTGTATGTAGAGCATTATGGGCAGGCTTAAAATTAACTTAAGATTAACTAAGCAATGATATATTCAGTGGTAAAAACATTATTGTAAACAGATAACAATTTAGCACAAATGAGTATTACAAAGACAGGTCATATGGTCATTTACGGTGTTGCTGAGCATTCAATAGAATGGAGTATTCTGTTAGGTAATGTATTAAAAAAAAACCAGTTTGATTGGGTCACAGGTTAGACATTTATGAGATAAAATAATGAGAAATATTTATGAGATATAGTTATGGCATTACACTGGATAACACATTATTATTATTAATTTGGAAGCATATAATAGTTATGTAGTAGGAAATGGAAGTTATTTCATTGAAAAAAGCACAAATTATGAAATATTGGCAAATTGGACCCCACACATTACAATAACAATCCAAGTCGTCCTCTAAAATACACTACTGTTGAAAGTTTGAAGCCGATCGACAGTCTTTCCCAAGTTACCACGGAAACCAAAATCACACCAATTTATAAAACAAGGAAAGGGGAACCTGAATATCTCGTGAACAATCCAAACCTGCCTGTGGGTATGATACACAAGCTTTAAAGAAAAATGAAAGTCAGATGAGGCGTTCTCAAATATCAAATCAAAAGTTTATTCTCTGTAAAGATTACAATGTGGGGGTTTACATATTATAAAATAATGGTTACAATGTCGCTTGTTATGCAGAGCATTTCCCGCAAATTAGGTTTTGTCCCCAGGATGCGACCCACACCAGTCCACTAACACCCAGGTACCTATTTTACTGACAGGTGATTATATACAGCAGGTGCCTTAAGGAAACACGTCCTAACGTTTCCACCAGTACCGGGGATCGACCCCTGGACCTCAGTGTGTGAGCCGAGTGCGCTAACGATCCAGCTACGGGACATGAATAGTATATAATGTCATGGTCAAAGATGTCGGCATTACCATTCTATTTCCACCTTTACTGATCATACATACCGGGAAAAGCCAAATTCTTGGTACAACTATCATAATTACTGAAATAAGCAAATTATATTTCCTAGAGACATTACTGCGTTGTAACAGTACTAAAAAAACATTATTTAAATGGATGCTTTTTAGAAAATTATTATTGCTGAGCATTCATTAACTGAATCTTGAACAGACTGAGCTTGCTACCATCTGCAGCTCATAAGACTGCCATCCCCACGAGCCCCTTTGTGGGGCGGGGTAGATGGCAGACCAGAGGCCTAGCTTCTCCCTACGAGCCCCGTGAGGGCGGGGAATGTGGCTAGGCCTGGGGACAGTTGGTCCTAAAGATGAGGGGGTACTTGTACCTCCTCCCATGGGAGACTTAAGTCTCGAGACACTCCCCAGATAGGGAGCCAAGGCCGGGTCACCACTACTTGGAAAAGACCCGGGCCGGGAGAATACCGGCGAATAAAAAAAAAAAAAAAAGAGTGAATACTAGAGTTCAGGTTTGTCTGAAGATCCTCTGATTTTATTAGTCTCCTAACGCTGTTTTGCTTACCAAATGATGTTTAAGAAAATCGCTTCGATTTACGATATTTTGTAACACTAACCTAATAGCCCTGAATTCATGGTATTCAAAATTTTCTAGATTTAGAAAATTTTGGCATTGGCAGAGTAACAAATAATCTTTGTAAGTCATACATCCCAGACATTCCAATTAGAAGTATCAATTATAATTTTCATCTTTATCAATTATGTAAAATAAAAAGAGGTCATTATGGAATTTCACATTGTCAATAACAAGGTATATATGTCTTTTTCAAACTCTTACATATTACAGTGCTCGAAGTGGTGTCTACAGCATTCAGTGATCCACACGAGTTTAACGCTTAATACAAATAAATTTAGTACTAATTGTACTCTAATTACACATAATTACAGTCATTCACTAAAATAATTTCTACAGCCTTCAAGTTTATAAATATTCCTGTGCTTGTGGCCCCCCAGCCTTCCATAACTTACTGTCTATATTACACTCACCAGTTCGTACAGTTCCGGCAGTGTCTTCCTGGAAACAAAATCGTTGGTCATGTAGTGATTATTCTTGTCCTCGAGGTACAGCGGGTTGTACCATTCATACAAGGAGTGGTACACTCCTACATGGATGTGTGGTGTAGTGGACCTCATCGTCCGGGTTAGATCCCCTGACGAGGAAATGAAAATAGTGGGAGATATAAGAGGTAGTGGCGCTACTTCATGGCTTTCTCTCTCTCCACCCTATAACAGATACCTTCTGGAACTAGTCCCTTCTGGTGAAGGGCTCTTCATACAGGGGGCTGGAGTTGTCCTTCACTTCTTCCAGGTTGAACCAGATTATTTCCCATTCTGACACTTCTGAGACAGAGCTCCATCAGGTTTTAGTGTGGCAGTATACCAGTGCATCCCTCAATAAATTTTCACATTTTAGCCAGAGTTAGTAATAGTATCATCAGAAGCAAACCAGAACAGACTACAAGATCCATTGTGTTAGGCTGTGATGGGTTTTGCACTGGGGAGACGTGTAGATATTTCGACACCAGGGTCAGTGAACACGAATATACATGTAGAAAAATGACATGAAAAACGTATGATTTGATGTAAATGATTTAGAAAATCGACAAGGTGAAGAATTAAACACTTTCGCTGCACTTGGTAATCATTATTGTGGAAACGTTTCGCCAACAAGTGGCCTCCTCAGTCTGGTACAGAGATGAATGGTGTAAGATGTTTAAAAGCTCGAGATAGTCCCTCAGCTTCAGTCGATGTGTTCTGCCCATCAGTCTTGATAAAAGTACACCATTCATCTTTGTACCGGACTGAGGAAGCAACTTACTGGCGAAACGTTGCCACAAAGATGCTCAGATGTTGCAAAGGTATCTAATTCTTCAATGATGCTTCACACACAGTAGCTCACAAAGACATATTAGGAAGTGCAATGCACCGCTAGTGACCACAAAGAACGCCATAAACGCACATGTTTAGATCCATCTTTATTGTTGACAGCTGACACTACCACAAAACAGCTTCAATACCATTGAAGTTTTTGTATTTCATTTAATGATATGCGCTATTTTCAAACTGTATTAATCTACTAAAGGCTTTTGATACTATTCATTGAGATACATTTGTTAATCATTGTGCTACAGATTACTACTGACCCTCGTGACTTCAGTATTCTTTTGAAAAACACGGCTAATAAACTCCTTTTGAAAAATTTATGTCCTTTGATGATAAAAAAAAAATAAAAAAAAATTGTCATTATGATTTATATAAAAAAGCCTCAAACAACTCACCAAATAAATCCCTCTTGGGACCGACATCCATGGAGTTCCAGTTCCAGGAGTAGCGAGAAGGCCACATAGTGTAACCCTCGTGGTGTTTACTGACGAATACTGTGTAACGAGCACCTGACGCGTTGAACAATCTCGCCCACTCAGCGGGATCATAGAACTCCGCTGTAAACTCTGCAGCGAAGTCCTGGTACGTGAAATTCGGCTTAAAGTTTTCCTCCATGAACTTCACATATTTCGAGGAATGAGAACCTGTTAACATATAACAAACACTTATTCTGGTGGACTCTGATTCCTATGCCCTATTCTGTATATCAGTTATGTTTACAACTTAATTTGCCAATTAATAAATAAAAAATAACTTACTTTGCCAAGCATTCCAGAACCACTCATTGCCAAATGAAGGGACAGAGTACAGTCCCCAGCAGATCATGATGCCAATCTTGGCTCCATCATACCAGGGAGGCAGGGGACGTGTATCCAGGGACTCCCAGGTCGGATCATACCCAGCCCAGGCCACTCCTGCGAATACAGTAATTATTATACCTAATACTTATAAAAAGAACGTGGCGAAAGTACCTGGAGTTTACCTGGAGAGAGTTCCGGGGGTCAACGCCCCCGCGGCCCGGTCTGTGACGAATGAGGGTGCCGAGGAGCTGTGACAGAAAATATTGTTCTGTCTCTGTCATGAGATATTTACTTTCTAAAAGCACAAGTGCCACAGATTAAATAGTAAGTAGCAAACTGACCCAAAATATGACGCGAGTCTACAATACTCTAGTGAATGAGTACGACACATGTGTAACCGTTGGGTATCTTTATTGTTGAAACGTTTCGCCTACATGGTAGGCTTCTGCAGTCAAATACAGAAAATGGATTGTAAGCAGAAGTGACGAGGTAAAGATGATCCAGAGTATTTCTCTACTCTGGACTTGTTATAATTTGCCGTCCCTGACCTGTGATGTTCAGGCGTCCACAAGAGGCCATTTTCAACCTGACATGAATGGCAGAGTCCACAAACTCCCTAAACTGAGACAATATTTTACTGTTGCTATGACAGTTATGTGGGTGACTGATACACGAGTGTTAAACAGCTCATATCTAACTTCCATGTTTCTAAGGTACTCAGTAAATGCCTCTTTTCTGCTCGCACGTCACATTTTATTGCATTTAACTTGTATTAATTTACTGTCATTGTGAAATGTTATAACTGGTTAATTTTGACAAAGGATCAGTTAACCTAATTACACCTAACTTAATAACGTAAATAGAGAAAATTGATACAGACCGTGAGTGAATTATCAACATACAATGTCACTACTGCTAAGACTGTCCAATGTGTTCATTATTTGAACCTTAACAATGTACTTACTGAGGAATGTTCTGTCATAATACAAATAATAATGTTCATAGCATTCACTGTTGCTATCTAATAATAATACTAATTATATAAATTATTATAGAAGTTCAATATTCTTATCTAAACTGTTCATAATAAAAACTATGAACGACTCGATAATGAAACATCCTAACACAAACAGGACCTGAGAAAAAATGTACTATATATATATATATATATATATATATATATATATATATATATATATATATATATATATATGTATGTATGTATATATACACACATATATCTTTCTTTCAATTCACCAGCCGTATCCCACCGAGGCAGGGTGGCCCGAAAGAAAAAACGAAAGTTTCTCCTTTTAAATTTAGTAATATATACAGGAGAAGGGGTTACTAGCCCCTTGCTCCCGGCATTTTAGTCGCCTCTTACGACACGCATGGCTTAAGGAGGAAGAATTCTGTTCCACTTCCCCATGGAGAATATAATTATATATATATATATATATATATATATATATATATATATATATATATATATATATATATATATATATATATATATATATATATATATAATATATAGTTAGTTTACGTATACACACACGTACACAACATGTACTCCTTACATGACACCTCAGCTGTTACTACCTCCGCTTCCCGTACTTGCCTCAGCTGCCCGGACTCATTGTACTGAACACTGATAAAGCGTCTGTTCTGACCGGTGTGAACATGAGTATACAAAACCAAAATCTAAAGATGTTCTTCTAGTACTAGTTAATTGAACAATCTCTTCCGATACTAGTGCAACTAAGCCAGACTACAATAAATGTCTTCTGACTCTTCCATAGCAAGAGAACTGAAGTAGTCGGTCAAATTGGAAACTCGTTTTAATTTTGCATTTAATGAACGATGTTATACAGCTGAACTTCAGTATTCTGTGACAAGGAAAAATGTTTCTCATATTTCTGAAGCAAATTCTTTAAGAATTTCATTGTGGATAAAAACTCGGAGCAGAAATACAGGATCCCCTGGAGAAAAATATCAAGGAAGGTTGATGGAATTGAAGACAATTTGGATCCTAATTCGTACCTAGGTTACGAATTTGAAAAGGAAATATCATAGCGCGAGTTTCCTAATGAGAAAAATAATCGTGGAAGGGAGGATATACATGACTCACGAAATCGTAATGACACGATTGCAAACAAACCATACCCCGGCCGGGATTGAACCCGCGGTCAGAGAGTCTCAAAACTCCAGCCCGTCGCGTTAGCCACTAGACCAGCTAGCCACAATAAGATTCGTCCAACTAGGTATATTTCTACACCATAGGAAGGTTAGCACAGGCACCACTGTGACCACAAATGCAAGTTTTTACAGACGAATCTCCAGCTAGCGTGGCCGTGACGAACTCGAGCTCAAGTCATGTTGACGGCAGTGAAGGGACTTGAGCTAGAGTTCGTCACGGCCACGCTAGCTGGAGATTCGTCTGTAAAAACTTGCATTTGTGGTCACAGTGGTGCCTGTGCTAACCTTCCTATGGTGTAGAAATATACCTAGTTGGACGAATCTTATTGTGGCTAGCTGGTCTAGTGGCTAACGCGACGGGCTGGAGTTTTGAGACTCTCTGACCGCGGGTTCAATCCCGGCCGGGGTATGGTTTGGGAGGATATACATTTTGTGGAGGAGCCTCTGGTGCTGGTGCGTCAGCGTGTCAAGATAACGTTAGAATGCTGAAGTCAGTGTCATGTCTGAGTGGAAGTGAATGACTATATTCAGTAAAGATGCATATTGGACCTTGAATTTTATAAACCCAGTGTATGTAATGCAGCGGGCACACACCCAGTGTATGTGATGCAGCGGGCACACACCCAGTGTATGTGATGCAGCGGGCACACACCCAGTGTATGTAATGCAGCGGGCACACACCCACTGTATGTAATGCAGCGGGCACACACCCACTGTATGTAATGCAGCGGGCACACACCCACTGTATGTAATGCAGCGGGCACACACCCAGTGTATGTAATGCAGCGGGCACACACCCAGTGTATGTGATGCAGCGGGCACACACCCAGTGTATGTGATGCAGCGGGCACACACCCAGTGTATGTGATGCAGCGGGCACACACCCAGTGTATGTGATGCAGCGGGCACACACCCACTGTATGTAATGCAGCGGGCACACACCCACTGTATGTAATGCAGCGGGCACACACCCACTGTATGTAATGCAGCGGGCACACACCCAGTGTATGTAATGCAGCGGGCACACACCCAGTGTATGTAATGCAGCGGGCACACACCCAGTGTATGTAATGCAGCGGGCACACACCCAGTGTATGTAATGCAGCGGGCACACACCCACTGTATGTAATGCAGCGGGCACACACCCACTGTATGTGATGCAGCGGGCACACACCCACTGTATGTAATGCAGCGGGCACTAACCCAGTGTATGTAATGCAGCGGGCACACACCCACTGTATGTAATGCAGCGGGCACACACCCAGTGTATGTAATGCAGCGGGCACACACCCAGTGTATGTAATGCAGCGGGCACACACCCAGTGTATGTAATGCAGCGGGCACACACCCACTGTATGTAATGCAGCGGGCACACACCCAGTGTATGTAATGCAGCGGGCACACACCCAGTGTATGTAATGCAGCGGGCACACACCCACTGTATGTAATGCAGCGGGCACACACCCAGTGTATGTAATGCAGCGGGCACACACCCAGTGTATGTAATGCAGCGGGCACACACCCACTGTATGTAATGCAGCGGGCACACACCCAGTGTATGTAATGCAGCGGGCACACACCCAGTGTATGTAATGCAGCGGGCACACACCCACTGTATGTGATGCAGCGGGCAAACACCCAGTGTATGTGATGCAGCGGGCACACACCCAGTGTATGTAATGCAGCGGGCACACACCCACTGTATGTAATGCAGCGGGCACACACCCACTGTATGTGATGCAGCGGGCACACACCCACTGTATGTAATGCAGCGGGCACACACCCAGTGTATGTAATGCAGCGGGCACACACCCACTGTATGTAATGCAGCGGGCACACACCCAGTGTATGTAATGCAGCGGGCACACACCCAGTGTATGTGATGCAGCGGGCACACACCCAGTGTATGTAATGCAGCGGGCACACACCCAGTGTATGTAATGCAGCGGGCACACACCCACTGTATGTAATGCAGCGGGCACACACCCACTGTATGTAATGCAGCGGGCACACACCCAGTGTATGTAATGCAGCGGGCACACACCCAGTGTATGTAATGCAGCGGGCACACACCCAGTGTATGTAATGCAGCGGGCACACACCCAGTGTATGTAATGCAGCGGGCACACACCCAGTGTATGTAATGCAGCGGGCACACACCCACTGTATGTAATGCAGCGGGCACACACCCAGTGTATGTAATGCAGCGGGCACACACCCAGTGTATGTAATGCAGCGGGCACACACCCAGTGTATGTACTGCAGCGGGCACACACCCACTGTATGTAATGCAGCGGGCACACACCCACTGTATGTAATGCAGCGGGCACACACCCAGTGTATGTAATGCAGCGGGCACACACCCAGTGTATGTAATGCAGCGGGCACACACCCACTGTATGTAATGCAGCGGGCACACACCCAGTGTATGTGATGAAGCGGGCACACACCCAGTGTATGTAATGCAGCGGGCACACACCCAGTGTATGTAATGCAGCGGGCACACACCCACTGTATGTAATGCAGCGGGCACACACCCAGTGTATGTAATGCAGCGGGCACACACCCAGTGTATGTAATGCAGCGGGCACACACCCAGTGTATGTAATGCAGCGGGCACACACCCAGTGTATGTAATGCAGCGGGCACACACCCAGTGTATGTAATGCAGCGGGCACACACCCACTGTAATGCAGCGGGCACACACCCAGTGTATGTAATGCAGCGGGCACACACCCAGTGTATGTAATGCAGCGGGCACACACCCACTGTATGTAATGCAGCGGGCACACACCCAGTGTATGTAATGCAGCGGGCACACACCCAGTGTATGTAATGCAGCGGGCACACACCCACTGTATGTAATGCAGCGGGCACACACCCAGTGTATGTAATGCAGCGGGCACACACCCAGTGTATGTAATGCAGCGGGCACACACCCACTGTATGTAATGCAGCAGGCACACACCCAGTGTATGTAATGCAGCGGGCACACACCCACTGTATGTAATGCAGCGGGCACACACCCAGTGTATGTAATGCAGCGGGCACACACCCACTGTATGTAATGCAGCGGGCACACACCCAGTGTATGTAATGCAGCGGGCACACACCCACTGTATGTAATGCAGCGGGCACACACCCAGTGTATGTAATGCAGCGGGCACACACCCAGTGTATGTGATGCAGCGGGCACACACCCACTGTATGTAATGCAGCGGGCACACACCCACTGTATGTAATGCAGCGGGCACACACCCAGTGTATGTGATGCAGCGGGCACACACCCACTGTATGTGATGCAGCGGGCACACACCCACTGTATGTGATGCAGCGGGCACACACCCACTGTATGTGATGCAGCGGGCACACACCCACTGTATGTGATGCAGCGGGCACACACCCACTGTATGTGATGCAGCGGGCACACACCCACTGTATGTGATGCAGCGGGCACACACCCACTGTATGTAATGCAGCGGGCACACACCCACTGTATGTAATGCAGCGGGCACACACCCAGTGTATGTGATGCAGCGGGCACACACCCACTGTATGTGATGCAGCGGGCACACACCCACTGTATGTGATGCAGCGGGCACACACCCACTGTATGTGATGCAGCGGGCACACACCCACTGTATGTGATGCAGCGGGCACACACCCACTGTATGTGATGCAGCGGGCACACACCCACTGTATGTGATGCAGCGGGCACACACCCACTGTATGTGATGCAGCGGGCACACGCCCACTGTATGTGATGCAGCGGGCACACACCCATTGTATGTAATGCAGCGGGCACACACCCAGTGTATGTGATGCAGCAGGCACACACCCACTGTATGTGATGCAGCGGGCACACACCCAGTGTATGTGATGCAGCGGGCACACGCCCACTGTATGTGATGCAGCGGGCACACGCCCAGTGTATGTGATGCAGCGGGCACACGCCCACTGTATGTGATGCAGCGGGCACACACCCACTGTATGTGATGCAGCGGGCACACACCCAGTGTATGTGATGCAGCGGGCACACGCCCACTGTATGTGATGCAGCGGGCACACACCCACTGTATGTGATGCAGCGGGCACACACCCAGTGTATGTGATGCAGCGGGCACACACCCACTGTATGTGATGCAGCGGGCACACACCCACTGTATGTGATGCAGCGGGCACACACCCACTGTATGTGATGCAGCGGGCACACACCCACTGTATGTGATGCAGCGGGCACACACCCACTGTATGTGATGCAGCGGGCACACACCCACTGTATGTGATGCAGCGGGCACACACCCACTGTATGTGATGCAGCGGGCACACACCCACTGTATGTGATGCAGCGGGCACACACCCACTGTATGTGATGCAGCGGGCACACACCCACTGTATGTGATGCAGCGGGCACACACCCACTGTATGTGATGCAGCGGGCACACACCCACTGTATGTGATGCAGCGGGCACACACCCACTGTATGTGATGCAACGGGCACACACCCACTGTATGTGATGCAGTGGGCACACACCCACTGTATGTGATGCAGCGGGCACACACCCACTGTATGTGATGCAGCGGGCACACACCCACTGTATGTGATGCAGCGGGCACACACCCACTGTATGTGATGCAGCGGGCACACACCCACTGTATGTGATGCAGCGGGCACACACCCACTGTATGTGATGCAGCGGGCACACACCCACTGTATGTGATGCAGCGGGCACACACCCACTGTATGTGATGCAGCGGGCACACACCCACTGTATGTGATGCAGCGGGCACACACCCACTCTTTGTGATGCAGCGGGCACACACCCACTGTATGTGATGCAGCGGGCACACACCCATTGTATGTGATGCAGCGGGCACACACCCACTGTATGTGATGCAGCGGGCACACACCCACTGTATGTGATGCAGCGGGCACACACCCACTGTATGTGATGCAGCGGGCACACACCCACTGTATGTGATGCAGCGGGCACACACCCACTATTTGTGATGCAGCGGGCACACACCCACTGTATGTGATGCAGCGGGCACACACCCCTCCCTCCCTCACTTATTTTACCTATTCGGCACTACATATATATATATATATATATATATATATATATATATATATATATATATATATATATATATATATATATATATATATATATATGTCGTGTCGAATAGATTATATTATAATCATGGGGAGCGCTAAACCCGTTGGATTATACAACATATGTGGGGGTGGAAGGTATTCAGGGAACCGGAGCACAGATCCAATTCCCTAGATCAAGAGCCCCTCACCAGTGTCAAGGAACCTCCGCTGAGGGGTGTGCCGAATAGGTAAAATTGGTCAATTAGCAAGAACTCATTTAAAATTAAGTCCTTTCTAAAATTCTCTTATACGTTTAAAGATATATTTTTTTTCATTTATGTTAATATAAAAATTAATAATTTTGTACCAAAAGAACCTTAGAAAACTTACCTAACCTTATTATAAAAAACGCAATTTAATTTAGCCTAATCCAGCTAAATATATTTTAGATAAGTTTACTACAATTTAATAATAACCAAGCACAATGAAATATATTTTTTTTCCGTTAGATTCGGAGTGTGTTTTGCGAAATTATTGCATACACAAATTTTCGCTTACCTTATTCGGCAAGAAGAGCGTTGCTATTTAAACCAAAATCGCAAGTTTTGCCTATTAGGAACGACATATATGGTAGGATAATAGCTCTTACCCTGTTAAATTATATAATTAGAAGCTGCTAGAAATGCTTTCCCTAACAATAGATTTACCCGTCACGCATATCATACATGTTTTATACAAAGTTTCATGTGTGTGTGCTTATTATGGTTGATTCGAGGAACGAGAAGAACTCTTGAGCCAATTTCTGGGCTCAAGTCCCCCTGATCATCATCAGGGCAACCCCCGTGATGGGCTAGTAATCTATAATGCACTGGTATCAAATGTACAGTATGCTGGTTCACACACCACCTGGCGTGTGACCGCTGGCACCTGTGTGCACCGTCAGGTACTCGTTATCGTTACCATGCCTGAAATGCCCTGGCATGGTAGTTACTTTCTTTGTGTATAGCAAACCAAAATTGTAATTACACATTCTAACCTTTACGAAGAAATAAACCTTTATCCTTTATGGTGGATATTTAGGAGATTTTTTCACTGCAGATTATAATGATTATAATAATAATCTTTATTTTTACAAGTACATGATACAACTATTATAGACGTAGCTGTCATCAGTGACAGCTACGTCTATAAGCCCCTGGTTATGCAGAGAATTTCCCTCAACTTGGGTTAATTTTGTCCTCCAGGATGCGACCCACAACAGTCAGGTGCCTACTTACTGCTAGGTGAACAGGATCACTAGGTGTAAGGAAACATCCAATTCCCGAAATGCCCTGGCATGATAGTGGCTTTCTTTGTACTTAACAAATCAAAACTTTAATCACACGTTGTAAAAATTGCAAAGAAATAAATTAATCTTTTTATTCTTTAAAAAATCTTTGTAAAAACATGTTTCACCCGTGCCGGGGTTAGATCCCGGATCCTCACTGTGTGAGCTGAGGATGCTATCAACTCAAATTATTCACCGAGACAAAATAACAGAAATACTGACCCAAAATAGAGATGAGAAGAGTCAGTCGACACATTGTATGCAACACTGAAGACTGGACGGTCACCCAGTGTCACTGATACTATAGGAGGGGGGGGGAGAAGTGAAGGGGGAGGGAGAGGGAGGGAGGGATGTGAGGGGGAAGGGAGAGATGTCGGGAGAGAGAAATGGAGGGAGAGACTTAGGGAGTTAGTAAACAGTGGTCACTCAGCGCTCTTACCAATACACAATTAAATACAATATACACCAACAAAATAAATGGCTAAAAATAGCCAAAAAAAAAATCAAACATGAATAAAACGCACAACAGAAATAATATAATAACCAGTATTAATTAAAATCAACATTAAATTATAAAAGAAAACTAAATTCCCTTGAAAAGTCCCCGAGGTCCCTACAGGCCTCTCAGTAATTATAAAGACCATGGAAAAAGGCAGAGAGGCCTAAACCGCTGGCAAACTTAAGCATGTTCTTCAGTCAGTGACACGCCACAAAGTACACAGTGAGGGGAACACGTGGGAACATGGAGCTACGGGTGAGACGTTTGTTCCCGATCCTCAAATGACAGAGATGCATCTCAAAGTGACAGTTTTTTTTAAAGAAGAGCCAAAAACCCATGTCTTGCTGAACCCTTTGTAAGCTGCTGTATAGTTTGTAGGGTCCACCAGGTCCTACAGACTATCAGCATAGAGTGGGCTCGCTGCAGTAGCAGCCTTTGCCTTGTCATCCGCCCATTCATTTCCCAGACACCGACATGGCCCTGGTACCAACTGAACTTCATTTCGACGACTGGGATGTATGAGGGGAGGGATAATGGAAGAGAGAGAGAGAGAGAGAGATGGAGGGAGAGAAAAAATGAAAAGAGTGTGGAGGGAGGAAGAAAGGAAGAGCAGGAGGGAGCGTAAAGTGAACTAGATACGTACAACGTTTGCGGGAAGTCACTGGAACTCCAGTTTTATTTATACGGGCCAGTTATCAAAAAAAAAAAAAAAATATTGGTCGAGTTTCTAAAGCAAATTAATTTTATTCAATTTATATTTCATGAATACATTATAATTTTTAAGTATATGGAGAACAGGATCAACATTTGTACTTCAAAAAAAAAAAAAATGTTTTACAAATTTTTATTTTAATCTCTTAAATAGAAGTTTTGAAGCAAAAATCAAGATAAACAATTAAATAAATCCAAGTCGAATTTATAACCGTGAAAATAAAAAAGGCGCTGTTATGTAAAATTGTAATAAATTGGCATTTTATTACAAAATCTTATCACAAGGAAGCGCTGACCTCGCAGGGGTCATACAGCGGCAGATGACTGGAAGATAATCAGGTTTGTTCCGAGGAAGGAGAAGGTAGTTCAAATTCTTTGGATCATGGACCCTTCACCGGCATCAAGGTATCCTTTTCCCATCCTAATAATGCAGAGCTCTTGTTCTTTGCAACACCAACAGATAGAGTGATATAAGACAACCCGAAGTTATCAATAATTTCTTCCCTCACGAGCTCTGTAACACCTTGAAGCCTGGGAATTAAGCATTGGTCTCAAATTTGTGCCGCTAGTACAATATCTCATTACCAAACCTTAGTCACCAAGGTAGTGTGTTTAATTTTTTTTTTTTTTTTTTTTTTTTGATAAGAGGCCTCATCACCGCAATTACTGTCGAAGCATCGAGGCCGGTGCTTCCCCGCCATTACTTTGCTGTAATCGGGTGTCATCTGCAAAGGAAGACACGGCACTGTGGCTTATATCCCTGTCTACGTCCGATATGAGGATGAGGATCAAGATGGGAGCGAGTATTGTGCTTGAGGAACAGAGCTTATCACCGTAGCCGAAACAGACTTTACTCCGTTGATTACTACTCTGTATTCTTTTTGTCAGGAAATTATAGATCCATCTACCAACTTTTCCTGTTATTCCTTTAACACGCATTTTGTGCGTTATTATACCATGGTCACACTTGACTTGGCGAAGGCTTTTGCAAAGTCCGTGTATATTACATCTGCATTCTGTTTGTCTTCTAGTGCATTCGGGACCTTGTCGTAGTGGTCCAGTAGTTGGGGCAGACAGGAGCGACCCTTTCAAAGATTTTTATGATATGGGACGTTAGTGCTGTGTCAAAAGCCTTCTTACAGTCCAAGAAAGCGCAATCTACCCCCTTTCCTCTCTCTCTCCTCTTACTGCTGTCACTCTGTCATAGAACTCCAGTAGGTTTGTGACACATGATTTCCCGTCCCTGAAACCGTGCTGGTTGTCGTTGATAAGCTCATTCCTTTCTAGGTGCTCCACCACTCTTCTCCTGATAATCTTCTCCATGACCTTGCATACTATACACGTCAGTGACACAGGTCTGTAGTTTAATGCTTCGTGTCTGTCTCCTTTTTTAAAAATTGGGACTACATTTGCTGTCTTCTATACCTCAGCTAATCGTCCTGTTTCGATAGATATGTTGAAGATTGTTGGTAGTGGTACACAGTGCCTCTGCTCCCTCTCTCAGGACCCATGGAGAGATGTCATCCGGCCCCATCGCCTTTGAGGTATCTAACTCGCTTATCAGTCTCTTCACTTCTTCCTCGGTTGTATGTATTGTGTCCAGCACATGATGGTGTACCCCACCTCTCCGTCTTTCTGGAGTCCCTTCTGTCTCCTATGTGATCATTGCTTTCAATACTGTGTACACTCATCCAGTCGTGTTTGCATGGGTCGAGTAAAAGCTCCTGGCCCCTGTGTGTGTGTGAGAGAGAGAGAGAGAGAGGGGGGGTGAAGGCTACTGGGAGGAGTTGTGCTGGCAGGGGAGGGGGAGACAGAGGAGTTTGTTCATGTTGTGAGTGTGGGTGTCAGGGAGACGCCCCACAGTGTGTCACCATGGTCCACTTGCCACACCTCCTCTGCCTCCTCGGTCAGTATTTCACACTTTTAATATTTTATTTCGAGCAAAAACCTTACATACAAGACCAGAAATATGTTTATATATTAGCCTAGTGATTATCTGAATGCGAAAATTCAATGATCTAGAGCTTAGCTGGTTTTCTAGAAACCCAATTTCGGTCTACTGCGTATGGACTTATAGTTCACTGACTTCATCCATAGCTAAGCAAACCAAATGTAATATCAACAGCTGATGCTGTTGTTGTAGCTAGAAGCAAACAACTAGTTGATGCTGTTGTAGCTAAAATCAAACAACTAGTTGATGCTGTTGTAGCTATAAGCAAACAACCAGCTGATACTGTTGTTGTCAAGAGCACCAGGTTCCTAGAATCTCTGACCCAAACTCTTGTCTTTAAAGTGGTTTTCAAGTCACTGCTGATGAATGGAATCTTGCTATTAAAAGTATTTATTATATAAAAAATGCAGCGCTTGTTAGGCAAACGAAAGGTAAACAAGTCTTGGTCAGATTTCATTCCTTTTCGAAGGGAAAACACCTCAGTAATTGAGTCAAAAAATATAAACTTTTAAAAAAAGACGCAGCTAGAAAAAGACAAAATCCAAAAATCTGATTAAAAAAAAAACAAACAGCCAAAATAGACATGAAATTGTCGAAAATCATAAAAGAAAAATCGTAAACATAGCTAGCTTAACCTTTCACAGTACAACCCATAAACCACGTACAGTGACACGCACCCTCCTCCCTACGTACAGTGATGTGTATCCTCCCCACGTACAGTGATGTGCACCCTCCTCCCAATGTATAGTGATGTGTACCCTCCCCTCGAGCAATGTGTGCATCCTCCCCATGTACAATGTGTGTACCCTCCCCACGAGCAATGTGCGCATCCTCCCCACGTACAGTGTGCACTGTGCACCACCCTACGCATAATGCGTGCACCTTTCCCATATACAATGTGCGCCCCTCCTCCCCATGTACAGTGTGTGCACCATCCTCCCCACGTATAATATGTGCAGCATCCTCCCCACGTATATGAGCACCCTCTTCCCCACGTACAGTATGTGCACCTCTTCTCATAATTACTGTTTATCATTTAAATCTACAATTAAGGAAAAATTATTAACCTAGTAAATATTCCAATAATTTTAAATACTAGTTAATATTTTTGGCCCTGGATCAATTTTTAATCATATTTTGTATATTATCCTGTAAGACCCTTACTTTACAGCCCTGAAGAAGATATTCACTACCTTCGTCTGATTATAATCATAACTAACCCAACCCCACAAGGAACATACAACGCCGTGCCTTCGTCTGAATAACAGTGAAGGATGTGATGAATGGTTTGAAAAACCGACAAGTTGAAGATTGAGACACTTATGCAGCATATGGGAATCTTTATTCAGGAAACGTTTCGCCACACAGTGGCTTCTTCAGTCCAATACAAAGAGGAAGGCGTAAGGAGAGGAGGAGAATGAGGTAATCAGTCCCTCAACCTGGAGTCGATGTGTTCAGTCCATCAATCTTCTACAAGATTGATGGACTGAACACATCGACTCCAGGTTGAGGGACTGATTACCTCATTCTCCTCCTCTCCTTACGCCTTCCTCTTTGTATTGGACTGAAGAAGCCACTGTGTGGCGAAACGTTTCCTGAATAAAGATTCCCATATGCTGCATAAGTGTCTCAATCTTCAACAGTGAAGGATACCCATCTTACCTGACCCCAGTATATTAGAGACTGTCTTCCTAACTACACTTGAGGTTCAGTACCAGTAAGGTAGTGAATACTTCAAGAGACACTGATTACCTCCTTTTCTGCCGTATATTGTAAATTAGGTCAGTAATGAAAGGATACAAACATCGGCTGGCGAATCGTCTACAAAATAATGATGGCCAGATGTTACACAGATGTTTAATTCATCGGGTCTTGGCTTGTACAGGTGTCTCTCGTCAGTTGTTTGTATACAAAAGCTCTTCCCGATCTCTTCCGATCGGCTTCAAACTGTTAACACAGTCCTAGCTTAAAACAAGGTTGATATTACTGCTCGTGTGTGGAAGTTACAACATGTCAGTTGTCTTCCTAAAATGGTATGGTATATTTTTCCTCAGTTTAAACATATTTCATCTGAACTGCTGCAGTTTTTAGCGGCTGATGCGTCTCACGAAAGGGATGCGAGAATGCCTTCATTGAGGGAAGTGAAGCATTGACAGGTGATGCGCAGGTGATGCGTAAGTGATACGCAGATGCGCAGGTAATGTGTAGGTAAAACCTGCTTTAATGACCCTCACGCTACAACACCAAACATGTCCGTGTCTTTGGTAAAACACCAAGCATGTCCGTGTCCTTGGTAAAACACCAAGCATGTCCGTGTCTTGTAAAACATCAAGCATGTCCGTGTACTTGGTAAAACACCAAGCACGTCCGTGTCCTTGGTAAAACACCAAGCACGTCCGTGTCCTTGGTAAAATGCAAAGCATGTTCGTATCCTTGGTAAAACACACAGCATGTTCATGTCCTTGGTAAAACACAAAGCATGTCCGTATCCCTGGTAAAACACACAGCATGTCCATGTCCTTGGTAAAACACAAAGCATGTCCGTATCCTTGGTAAAACACACAGCATGTCCATGTCCTTGGTAAAACACAAAGCATGTCCGTATCCTTGGTAAAACACACAGCATGTCCATGTCCTTGGTAAAACACAAAGCATGTCCGTATCCTTGGTAAAACACACAGCATGTCCATGTCCTTGGTAAAACACACAGCATGTCCGTGTCCTTGGTAAAACACAAAGCATGTCCGTGTCCATGGTAAAACACAAAGCATGTCCGTGTCCTTGGTAAAACACAAAGCATGTCCGTATCCTTGGTAAAACACACAGCATGTCCGTGTCCTTGGTAAAACACACAGCATGTCCGTGTCCTTGGTAAAACACAAAGCATGTCCGTATCCTTGGTAAAACACACAGCATGTCCGTGTCCATGGTAAAACACACAGCATGTCCGTGTCCTTGGTAAAACACAAAGCATGTCCGTATCCTTGGTAAAACACACAGCATGTCCGTGTCCATGGTAAAACACACAGCATGTCCGTGTCCTTGGTAAAACACACAGCATGTCCGTGTCCTTGGTAAAACACACAGCATGTCCGTGTCCTTGGTAAAACACACAGCATGTCCGTGTCCTTGGTAAAACACACAGCATGTCCGTGTCCTTGGTAAAACACGCAGCATGTCCGTGTCCTTGGTAAAACACACAGCATGTACGTGTCCTTGGTAAAACACACAGCATGTCCGTGTCCTTGGTAAAACACACAGCATGTCCGTGTCCTTGGTAAAACACGCAGCATGTCCGTGTCCTTGGTAAAACACACAGCATGTCCGTGTCCTTGGTAAAACACGCAGCATGTCCGTGTCCTTGGTAAAACACACAGCATGTCCGTGTCCTTGGTAAAACACGCAGCATGTCCGTGTCCTTGGTAAAACACACAGCATGTCCGTATCCTTGGTAAAACACACAGCATGTTCATGTCCTTGGTAAAAAAACACGTAAAACACGCAGCATGTCCGTGTCCTTGGTAAAACACACAGCATGTACGTGTCCTTGGTAAAACACACAGCATGTCCGTGTCCTTGGTAAAACACACAGCATGTCCGTGTCCTTGGTAAAACACGCAGCATGTCCGTGTCCTTGGTAACATGGTATAATGAACACAATGAAAAAAGCGACTTAATGTTGTCATTGATGTATATATTTTGTAACAGAAGTTAAAAGCAGCAGTAGTAGTAGTTACTGGTAGTTAGCAGTTAGTAATAGTTGCAGTAGTAACTGGTAGTTAGTAGCTGAGGTAGTAGTATGTTACTCCTTAGCTGTAGTGGTAGTAGCTATTAGTAATAATAGTTGCTATTAGTAATAGTAGCTACTCGTTAACAGTTGTGGTAAGTAGTTATAGATGTAGTAGTAATTATTAGTTACTCGTTAGCAGTAGTAGTAAATACTAGTAGTAAGTAGTAGTTAGTATTATCTGTTAGTGGCAGTATTAGTAGTCAGTAGTATTAAGTGGTATTTAGCAGTAGTAATAATATTAAGAAGTACTAGTTAGTATTAGTAGTTAATAGTAGAAGTTAGTAGTAGTAATTAGTAGTAGTAATTAGTAGTAAGTGGTAGAAGTTAGTAGTAGTAACTAGTAGTAATTAGAAGTAAGTAATAGAAGTTAGTAGTAGTAATAGTTGTTTAAAGTGAATTACAGGTTGGTTAAAGCTGAAAGTAACTAACACCAGGAACACTGACCTTACTAACACAGTATAATAACCTCTGATATACCAGGAACACTGACCTTACTAACACAGTATAATAACCTCTGATATACCAGGAACACTGACCTTACTAACACAGTATAATAACCTCTGATATACCAGGAACACTGACCTTACTAACACAGTATAATAACCTCTGATATACCAGGAACACTGACCTTACTAACACAGTACAATAACCTCTGATATACCAGGAACACTGATCTTACTAACACAGTACAGTAACCTCTGATATACCAGGAACACCAGGAACACTGACCTTACTAACCTTACTAACACAGTACAGTAACCTCTGATATACCAGGAACACTGACCTTACTAACACAGTACAGTAACCTCTGATATACCAGGAACACTGACCTTACTAACACAGTACAGTAACCTCTGATATACCAGGAACACTGACCTTACTAACACAGTACAGTAACCTCTGATATACCAGGAACACTGACCTTACTAACACAGTACAGTAACCTCTGATATACCAGGAACACTGACCTTACTAACACAGTACAGTAACCTCTGATATACCAGGAACACTGACCTTACTAACACAGTAACCTCTGATATACCAGGAACACTGACCTTACTAACACAGTACAGTAACCTCTGATATACCAGGAACACTGGCCTTACTAACACGGTACAGTAACCTCTGATATACCAGGAACACTAACCTTAATAACACAGTACAGTAACCTCTGATATACAAGGAACACTGACCTTACTAACACAGTACAGTAACCTCTGATATACCAGGAACACTGGCCTTACTAACACGGTACAGTAACCTCTGATATACCAGGAACACTGACCTTACTAACACGGTACAGTAACCTCTGATATACCAGGAACACTGACCTTACTAACACAGTACAGTAACCTCTGATATACCAGGAACACTGACCTTACTAACACAGTACAGTAACCTCTGATATACCAGGAACACTAACCTTACTAACACAGTACAGTAACCTCTGATATATCAGGAACACTGACCTTACTAACACAGTACAGTAACCTCTGATATACCCCGAGATACTCACCTCTCAGTGTATTACACACCCTGGTATATTATTAGTTCTATTATTTAAATTTACTTAACTGATAAATTCCCTAAGTAGTTTTATGAAACAATGGTTATAATCAAATTAAAACTGCCTACACAGGGCTGTATATATATTTTTCTCCCTGTAATACTAGTGCAATTATTGATGTTGACAATAGAGCGGCCTCCACTCTTCCCAGGAAATATTTTCTTAAGCGCATAAACACGGATTTCAAGCTGGAGATAAACCGGATATTAAGGTGAAAACACACGTGCTTTCTTGCTTACTGGAAATACGAGATAAAATAAGGGAGGTGATATATCTCGTCTGAATACAACACGACCCTCCCACGACACACTGTTGATCAGTGTGGAGGGTTGATACAGGCGAGTGCACGCTGACTCAATGTTACCTAATCTCTGACAGTCTGACGATTGCTTGTACCCTGCCTGTCTACATAATCCCCCCTCCTTTTTTTCAGCCTATATCTTCCAGTTTCTTTTACTACGTCTCTGCCTCCCATCTTCACTATATTACGAGACATTCTTCCCGAGTCTTGTATCTCGCTTCCTTTCTGTCTCCTTATTTTCTCGATTCTCTCTCACTTTCCGCTGCCCTGCCTTCCTTTTTACTTGCTATATCCCTCTCTCCATTCCCTCCTCCTCACCTTCCTTCATTAACCACCTACTCCTTCCCCTGTAACATCAACACTGTTTCAATAACATTATAATATACCGTATATTCCGGCATATAAGGCGCGCGATCATGATGAATATGAGACGATGTTTCCAAGGAGTTGTAGCATAACATTAATAAACAGCCGCTAAATCCAATGCGTGCCCTTGACCCTGACCTTGAACATATATGGCCCAGGGTGATTTTCCTAGATTTTGTGGAGATAAAACCTCCGCCTTGTATGCCGGAAAATACGGTGCAATATATATATATATATATATATATATATATATATATATATATATATATATATATATATATATATATATATATATATATATATATATAATATATATATATATATATATATATATATATATATATATATATATATATATATATATATATACATATATATATATATATATATATATATATATATATATATATATATATATATATATATATATATATATATATATATATATATATATATATATATATATGTCGTGCCGAATAGGTAAAACTTGCTATTTTGGCTTAAAAAGCAATGCTGTTCTTGCCGAATAAGGTTAGCGAAAATTTGTGTATGCAATAATTTCGCAAAAATCATTCTGAACCTAACGAAAAAAATATATTTCATTGTGTTTGCTTATTATTAAATTATTGTAAACTTATCTAAAATATATTTTGTTGGATTAGGCTAAATTAAATTGCGCTTGTTATAATAAGGTTAGGTAAGTTTTCTAAGGTTCTTTTGGTACACAATTATTAATTTTTACATTAACATAAATGAAAAAGATATACATGTATATTTAAACGTATAAGAGAAAATTTTAGAAAGGACTTAATTTTACAAGAGTTCTTGCTAATTGACTAATTTTACCTATTCGGCACGACATATATATATATATATATATATATATATATATATATATATATATATATATATATATATATATATATATATATATATATATGGAAATATAAACACATATGCAGTATGATGTGATCCTTTATTGACAACGTTTCGCCCACACAGTGAGCTTTGGGAGACAAATGTGACATCTGCTGAGCCAGTGAATGATACCGAGGAAACAGATGATTCTCTTTTCTAAAATTCAAGCTGTTTGTGTATGTATAATGTTCGGTTTCTGTACATTCTTCAGACTGCATTAGCATCAGTGCCACGTGTTTTAAAATTACTTGTCTTTATTCATTGTTAATCTGTTTGTTAGTGTGATGATTTGCAATCACCAACAGTCTGGTTGATCAGAGATCAAGTAGCACCGAGCGCTTCATGAAATGAAATGTTCAGGTTACTCAGTGAACATTTTATATTGGGTGTTGAGGACAGTCCTTGGGATTAATGAACCTCTAAGTAAATACCACACCTCCTGAAGAAGGGTATTGAGCGAGTTTCGAACCCGCGGTTTTGAGGTTCTGGAATCATCAGACCGACGTGTTTACCCATTGATCTACGAAGTTGTAAGAATTCTCCAACCAGATTTACTGGGAAGGTTCGTGATGGCCTCAGAGTTCAGTACTGTGGTAGCTTTTAAAGTAGGCCAGGCCTGCCTATCATATGCCAGTAGGACTGCTGGCCTGCCCATTATGTATCAGTAGGCCTACTGACCTGCCTATTACGTATCAGTAGACGTACTGATCTGCCTATTATGTATCAGTGGGCCTACTGACCTGCTCACAGCGTGATGTGCCGTACATGTGCAATTAAGACTGTTGGACTACCTACCGTGTACCAGGACTACTGTCCTGCCTACCGTGTACCAGGACTACTGTCCTGCCTGCCGTGTACCAGGACTACTGTCCTGCCTGCCGTGTACCAGGACTACTGTCCTGCCTACAGTATACCGTGCACCAGAACTACTGTCCTGCCTACTGTGTACCAGGATTACAGTCCTGCCTACCATATACCAGGACTACTGACCTACCAACCATGTATCAAGACTACTGATCTATCTAAATATGATATAATTATGATATTTTTAGAGGAAAGTCACATCCTATAAAGGACATACAAGGCAGCCTGGGAAACGGATGGGAGAAAGGGGTTGGCTAACTTCAGTACCTCAAGTCAAGGAAAATGTGATGCGTAAGGTAGATAAGACATTACACGTTACAGGTATTTATTTTACTAATTACTTTTCATAATGCTGTAGGCGTGGTGGCTGCCGGCTACGAGCCTACATGGAAGTCCCTGGACACCAGGCCGCTGCCTGCCTGGTATGACGGAGCTAAGATTGGCATCTTCCTCCACTGGGGAGTCTTCTCTGTCCCTTCCTTTGGCTCAGAATGGTTCTGGCAGCTCTGGCAAGGTAAGTGTGTGTGCGCAAATGTTCCTAGATAAAATGGTACCAGTATACTAACGGAAGAGACTGCTGTCTTCTCAGTAATGTAATCAAGTTGTGTGTATAAGCTTCCTGTGTATATGGAAACTTTCATGGTCATGACACATGAGAGAGTTAGCTGTTTTGGTGACGTGTATAGTCATTTTAAATCAAGTGAAAAGATAAAGCAATTTTGAAAAATGCTTAATTTAAGTGATTCATGGAGTTTTTGTGTCCAGCCAATTGGTAGTAACTATACGAACTTCTCAATATTACCAAATAAAAAAAATCAAGATTTTATAACAACTTATATAAACGTATCTTTGATGTTTTGGTTAGGAGCTAACAAGAGTCAATACGTGGACTTCATGAAGAAGAACTACCGGCCTGATTTCACGTACCAGGACTTCGCGCCCCAGTTCACTGCGGAGTTCTTCAATCCGGATGAGTGGTCATGGATATTTGGTTCTTCTGGGGCTCGCTACGTGGTGCTCACCAGCAAGCATCACGAAGGCTTCACCAACTGGCCCTCTCGCTACTCCTGGAACTGGAACGCCATGGACGTAGGACCTAAGAGAGACTTGCTGGGTCAGTCTTCTTGTATTGCCAAGGCAATACTAATTAATTTTAGGTGTTAAGGATTAAGGTCGTTGTACAGTCAGGACCACCAAGGCCATAGTTTACCCAGTTACTATTAATATTCTATAATTACTGATATTCGAAGGTTCCTCCGAAGGATTCGCCTCTCCAGTGAATATTCTCATGTTTCGATCCTCTTAAGGTGTTTACGTTAACCGAATGATGAGATGATAAAACGAGGTGTCAGGTATATAACATTATCTTAGTCGTCAAGCGCAAAGTAATTAGCTCGTTGGAGGCCACCTGCAGGCTCAACATACCTGGAGGCCAGCTGCAGGCTCAACATACCTGGAGGCCAGCTGCAGGCTCAACATACTGGAGGCCAGCTGCAGACTCAACATACCTGGAGGCCAGCTGCAGGCTCAACATACCTGGAGGCCAGCTGCAGGCTCAACATACCTGGAGGCCAGCTGCAGGCTCAACATACCTGGAGGCCAGCTGCAGGCTCAACATACCTGGAGGCCAGCTGCAGACTCAACATACCTGGAGGCCAGCTGCAGGCTCAACATACCTGGAGGCCAGCTGCAGGCTCAACATACCTGGAGGCCAGCTGCAGGCTCAACATACCTGGAGGCCAGCTGCAGACTCAACATACCTGGAGGCCAGCTGCAGGCTCAACATACCTGGAGGCCAGCTGCAGACTCAACATACCTGGAGGCCAGCTGCAGGCTCAACATACCTGGAGGCCAGCTGCAGGCTCAACATACCTGGAGGCCAGCTGCAGACTCAACATATCTGGAGGCCAGCTGCAGGCTCAACATACCTGGAGGCCAGCTGCAGACTCAACATATCTGGAGGCCAGCTGCAGACTCAACATACCTGGAGGCCAGCTGCAGACTCAACATACCTGGAGGCCAGCTGCAGACTCAACATACCTGGAGGCCAGCTGCAGACTCAACATACCTGGAGGCCAGCTGCAGACTCAACATACCTGGAGGCCAGCTGCAGACTCAACATACCTGGAGGCCAGCTGCAGACTCAACATACCTGGAGGCCAGCTGCAGACTCAACATACCTGGAGGCCAGCTGCAGACTCAACATACCTGGAGGCCAGCTGCAGACTCAACATAAATGGAGGCCAGCTGCAGACTCAACATACCTAGAGGCCAGCTGCAGGCTCAACATACCTGGAGGCCAGCTGCAGCCTCAACGAATAACAACCTTGCAAACACAAGAATAAAGAATACCATCAGAAGGTAGTGCCTTGGCTGGAACAATTCATGGAACAATTTACGGTGGCCCGGTGGCCTGGTGGCTAAAGCTCCCGCTTCACATACGGAGGGCCCGGGTTCGATTCCCGGCGGGTGGAAACATTTCGACACGTTTCCTTACACCTGTTGTCCTGTTCACCTAGCAGCAAATAGGTACCTGGGTGTTAGTCGACTGGTGTGGGTCGCATCCTGGGGGACAAGATTAAGGACCCCAATGGAAATAAGTTAGACTGTCCTCGATGACGCACTGACTTTCTTGGGTTATCCTGGGTGGCTAACCCTCCGGGGTTAAAAATCCGAACGAAATCTTATCTTATCTTATCTTATCTTATCCATTGGGATGTAGACGCGTTTACCTTTTTTTTTTATGTTCTTTTCTCTCTTAAATTTCTTGCGTGAGCTGATAATTAATGGGTAAAAAAAATGCAATAGTAATGTAATCGGTAACAGCAAAGTCTGATCGTAGGCCTGTGTGTATAAATAGGTCTCGTTTACATATAGTATGTCGTGCCGAATAGATAAAATTGGTCAATTAGCAAGACTTCATTTTAAATTAAATCCTTTCTAAAAATTTCTCTTATACGTTTAGAGAGATTTTTTCCATTTATGTTAATGTAAAAATTAATAATTTTGTACCAAAAAAACTTAGGAAACTTACTTAACCTTATTATAACAAGCACAATTTAATTTAGCCTAATCCAAATAATTCGTATATATATATATATATATATATATATATATATATATATATATATATATATATATATATATATATATATTTATATATATATATATATAGAGAGAGAGAGAGAGAGAGAGAGAGAGAGAGAGAGAGAGAGAGAGATAGATAGATAGATAGATAGATAGATAGATAGATAGATAGATAGACAGACAGATAGATAGATACGAAATTAACAAACCACAGAATGTAGTACTTGAATAAATGCGGATCTTAATTCCAAACCCACAACTGTGGAAAAATAAATTCCACTTCACCCCAACACAACTCAATTTTTTTTACTGCACCTTTGGTGTGTGTAGATCCCCGGGCTGCGTCACCCACGTCCTCCTCCTCTTGTGTGCACCACCAACTTCAACTGTTAGTAGTTATTAGAATCAGACTTTGGACAAATTAGATATTATCAAGTATGAATAGTGTCACTCTGAAAATAAAGACTGAAGTGAACTCTCAGTGCAGCTACAGACACTGTACACCTCTCAGTGTAGATACTGTACACCTCAGTGTAGACACTGTACACCTCTCAGTGTAGACACTGTACACCTCTCAGTGTAGACACTGTACACCTCTCAGTGTAGATACTGTACACCTCTCAGTGTAGACACTGTACACCTCAGTGTAGACACTGTACACCTCTCAGTGTACTGTACACCTCTCAGTGTAGACGCTGTACACCTCTCAGTGTACTGTACACCTCTCAGTGTACTGTACACCTCTCAGTGTAGACACTGTACACCTCTCAGTGTAGACACTGTACACCTCTCAGTGTAGACACTGTACACCTCTCAGTGTAGACACTGTACACCTCTCAGTGTAGACACTGTACACCTCTCAGTGTAGATACTGTACACCTCTCAGTGTAGACACTGTACACCTCTCAGTGTACTGTACACCTCTCAGTGTCTCTCAGTGTAGACACTGTACACCTCTCAGTGTAGACGCTGTACACCTCTCAGTGTAGACGCTGTACACCTCTCAGTGTAGACGCTGTACACCTCTCCTCTGTGTAGTAGACACTGTACACCTCTCACTGTACACCTCTCTGTACACTCTCTGTGTACTGTACACCTCTCAGTGTAGACACTGTACACCTCTCACTGTAGACACTGTACACCTCTCACTGTAGACACTGTACACCTCTCAGTGTAGACACTGTACACCTCTCAGTGTAGACAGTGTAAACCTCTGTGTAGACACTGTACACCTCTGTGTAGACACTGTACACCTCTCAGTGTAGACACTGTACTCCTCTGTGTAGACACTGTACACCTCTGTGTAGAAACTGTACACCTCTGTGTAGACACTGTACACCTCTCAGTGTATTGTTAACGCCGCCACACACAACCTAACTCACCAACATTCCAACAACACTGAGTTTAACAGTAAGATCACAGCTTCAACTACTCACAGAAGGCGCTAAGTGTACTCAGCCAACCAATCAAAACATTGGCTAAACCTACCCTAACTACCCACTTGTTTCTGAGTGGCTACGCATATACACAAGTCTATATTTCATTGCTGTATAGCCCGTGTGGTTTAGCGCTTCTTTTTGATTATAATAATAATAATAATTACACAGCAAAAGTTCACTTCGCGCAGACTATGTAATGAACTCGAGTCATCTTTAAGTGATTTATTTACTGTACAGAGAAAATTCCTACATATTAACCGTCAGGTATGAGAAACATTAATGGATATTCTTTCAAGGTTCATTGTCTCCTTAAACTTTATACGTGATCTTTCCTCTCTCAGGGTTCCTACGCCAGTTTCTTACATACTCAGGAGACCTAAACGAATGCTAGCTACCTAACGTCTGCGCTACCTAACGTCTGCGCTACCTAACGTCTGTGCTACCTAACGTCTGTTCTACCTAATGAGACATTAGGTAGAACAGACGTAGTACAGGCGTAGAACTAACGTCTGTGCTACCTAAGGTCTCTGCTACCTAACGTCTGCGCTACCTAATGTCTCTGCTACCTAACGTCTGCGCTACCTAACGTCTCTGCTACCTAACGTCTGCGCTACTTAATGTCTCTGCTACCTAACGTCTGTGCTACCTAACGTCTGTTCTACCTAATGTCTCTGCTACCTAACGTCTGTGCTACCTAATGTCTCTGCTACCTAACGTCTCTGCTACCTAACGTCTGTGCTACCTAACGTCTGCGCTACCTAATGTTTCTGCTAACTAACGTCTCTGCTACCTAACGTCTGTGCTACCTAACGTCTGCGCTACCTAACGTCTCTGCAACAGCAAAGAACTACAGACCAATAGCACTAACATCCCATATCATAAAAATCTTTGAAAGGGTCCTAAGAAGCAAGATCACCACGCATCTAGAAACCCATCAGTTACACAACCCAGGGCAACATGGGTTTAGAACAGGTCGCTCCTGTCTGTCTCAACTATTGGATCACTACGACAAGGTCCTAAATGCACTAGAAGACAAAAAGAATGCAGATGTAATATATACAGACTTTGCAAAAGCCTTCGACAAGTGTGACCATGGCGTAATAGCGCACAAAATGCGTGCTAAAGGAATAACAGGAAAAGTAGGTCGATGGATCTATAATTTCCTCACTAACAGAACACAGAGAGTAGTCGTCAACAGAGTAAAGTCCGAGGCAGCTACGGTGAAAAGCTCTGTTCCACAAGGCACAGTACTCGCTCCCATCTTGTTCCTCATCCTTATATCCGACATAGACAAGGATGTCAGCCACAGCACCGTGTCTTCCTTTGCAGATGACACCCGAATCTGCATGACAGTGTCTTCCATTGCAGACACTGCAAAGCTCCAGGCAGACATCAACCAAATCTTTCAGTGGGCTGCAGAAAACAATATGAAGTTCAACGATGAGAAATTTCAATTACTCAGATATGGTAAACATGAGGAAATTAAATCTTCATCAGAGTACAAAACAAATTCTGGCCACAAAATAGAGCGAAACACCAACGTCAAAGACCTGGGAGTGATCATGTCGGAGGATCTCACCTTCAAGGACCATAACATTGTATCAATCGCATCTGCTAGAAAAATGACAGGATGGATAATGAGAACCTTCAAAACTAGGGAGGCCAAGCCCATGATGACACTCTTCAGGTCACTTGTTCTATCTAGGCTGGAATATTGCTGCACACTAACAGCACCTTTCAAGGCAGGTGAAATTGCCGACCTAGAAAATGTACAGAGAACTTTCACGGCGCGCATAACGGAGATAAAACACCTCAATTATTGGGAGCGCTTGAGGTTCCTAAACCTGTATTCCCTGGAACGCAGGAGGGAGAGATACATGATTATATACACCTGGAAAATCCTAGAGGGACTAGTACCGAACTTGCACACGAAAATCACCCACTACGAAAGCAAAAGACTTGGCAGACGATGCACCATCCCCCCAATGAAAAGCAGGGGTGTCACTAGCACGTTAAGAGACCATACAATAAGTGTCAGGGGCCCGAGACTGTTCAACTGCCTCCCAGCACACATAAGGGGGATTACCAACAGACCCCTGGCAGTCTTCAAGCTGGCACTGGACAAGCACCTAAAGTCAGTTCCGGATCAGCCGGGCTGTGGCTCGTATGTTGGTTTGCGTGCAGCCAGCAGCAACAGCCTGGTTGATCAGGCTCTGATCCACCAGGAGGCCTGGTCACAGACCGGGCCGCGGGGGCGTTGACCCCCGGAACTCCCTCCAGGTATTTCCAGGTATTACCTAACGTCTCTGCTACCTAACGTCTGCGCTACCTAATGTCTCTGCTACCTAATGTCTCTGCTACCTAACGTCTCTGCTACCTAACGTCTCTGCTACCTAACGTCTGCGCTACCTAATGTCTCTGCTACCTAACGTCTCTGCTACCTAACGTCTCTGCTATCTAATGTCTGTGCTACCTAATGCCTCTGCTACCTAACGTCTCTGCTACCTAACGTCTCTGCTACCTAACGTCTCTGCTACCTAACGTCTGCGCTACCTAATGTCTCTGCTACCTAATGTCTCTGCTACCTAATGTCTCTGCTACCTAATGTCTCTGCTACCTAACGTCTGTGCTACCTAACGTCTGTGTTACCTAATGTCTCTGCTACCTAATGTCTCTGCTACCTAATGTCTCTGCTACCTAATGTCTCTGCTACCTAACGTCTCTGCTACCTAACGTCTCTGCTACCTAACGTCTCTTGTACCTAACGTCTCTTGTACCTAACGTCTCTTGTAGCTAACGTCTATTGTACCTAACGTCTCTTGTACCTAACGTCTCTGCTACCTAGCGTCTCTGCTACCTAGCGTCTCTTGTACCTAGCGTCTCTTGTACCTAACGTCTCTTATACCTAACGTTTCTTGTACCTAACGTCTCTTGTACCTAACGTCTCTTGTACCTAACGTCTCTGCTACCTAGCGTCTCTTGTACCTAACGTCTCTTGTACCTAACGTCTCTTATACCTAACGTCTCTTGTACCTAACGTCTCAACTACCTAACGTCTCAACTACCTAACGTCTGTGCTACCTAACGTCTCTTGTACCTAACGTCTCTTGTACCTAACGTCTCTTGTACCTAACGTCTCTTGTACCTAACGTCTCTTGTACCTAACGTCTCTTGTACCTAACGTCTCTGCCTATAAACAAGTGTTCCGTTTACTCACGAATCTCTCAACATAATAATAAATTAAATACGTAATGGCTAACAATTTTAGTACATGTGTAAATAAATTACCTCTTGAACATACACACATGTACAACTTGCAAAATAATTATCCATTATTTAACGAACAAGTTAGTGTACAGCTAAGTGAACGTTCAGAGATCAATAATTATTAGAAAGTAGTATAGACACCTGAACTCCAATACTTTTGTTAATTCAGTTAACAGAATACAATAGATACTGAATCTAACAGTTATATAATATCTGTTATACTACGCCAACCTTGAACGGTGTTTGGAAATATGTAGTCAATTAGGCCGGTACAGGTTCAAAATCATACAACTGTCGTTTATTTACATTAAGAGATTTAATACTCGAAAATTATGACATATTTACCTTCAGATGGATGCTAAACCTCTTACAGGAACGTAAAAATTCTGAGAGTTGACACACTCACTCAACTAGCCACACTGGTCACTATTTACATAGTTTATGGTACTCATGCTGTACAAATAACCCGCACATAGAAGAGAGGAGCTTACGACGACGTTTCGGTCCGACTTGGACCATACTCATGCTACCAAGCTCTCTCATACCAGAACTCCATGTCTCAAAGCACAGGCACCACCATGCTTACAATGCCAGCAGTTCCCCAACCCTGATTCCCAAATATCCCGTCGGAAGACCCTGTGTGGGCCCACAAACAACAAGATATATACTGTTACTTTCGTTTGATCCATGAATACCTGCTACCAGGGATCCTGCTCCTCTCTTTGTGACTTGTGGCATGCTGTTAACTGTATCCTCTAGTTTAACTCTTCTCATCTTCAACCTTCCGGATTCCGTTATAGATTTTATAATTGCCAAGTAATCTATCGAGATCTCATTAACTTTTCAGTGGGTTATTTTAAATGGATGGCATTTTATAGATTTTGTGATATAGGGAGTTTTTTACTTATTTTTTAAGCGCTTTGCTTGTGTGGCATCGTTTTTGTAGCGTAACCTCTTCATGGACCTTAATTATGACCATAATTCTTAAAGGGGTCGGTCAGATGACCTAAAGCTCCAATGGCGGTTCATCATATAACCAAGACCTGCGTCAGGAAACACTTGTCCTGTTTCCTGACAAACCTTACCTAACCTAACTGACCTCTTCATGGTATAGTGCAGAATTACCACTGAGTGTAGCGTTCTTTAATTCCGCAGCTATTGAAAAAATATGTCTTCCTCAGGTGATCTGGCCAAGGCTATCAGGACCAACACTCCAGAAATCCACTTCGGCTTGTACCACTCCATGTACGAGTGGTTCAACCCACTCTACCTGCAGGATAAAGATAACAACTTCCAGACCAATAACTTCGTGAGGGAGAAGACCATACCAGAGCTTTATGAATTGGTAAACACATTTATAATGCTGTGTTGTATTTAAGCATTTTGTATTGTTAGTTTTGAGAGTGTGTTGTCTTGTCAAGTTTGTGAATGCGTGCGCTGTGTGGTTTGAAAGTGCGTCTTCTTGTGTATTTTGGAGTGCGTTGTCTTTTGAGTTTTGCTAGTGCGGGCGATGTGTGTGTGTGTATATATATATATATATATATATATATATATATATATATATATATATATATATATATATATATATATATATATATATATATATATATATATATATATGCAAAACAACCACTCTGAAAGAATAGAGAAATTCCAAGCGATTTCGTGACTACTCACATTATCAAGGAACTATGAAAGTGAAGCATCCAAGGAAGCTATATAAGGGGTCGGCCAGCACCTCACTATCAGATCCCACAACGGTTAAACACGTGACGCGCGGCGAGCCAACTTGGACAGGTCCTTTGCAAAACTCACCCCCAAGCTATTTATTTGTCCAGTGTATTATTAAATTCTACCCAAATTCTATTAATTATAAATGGATCTAATTTATATAAACCAAACGAAATATTCATATTATTGTCAAAACTGCTTTTTATGAAACAAGATTCAATTATATTCCTATCGACCATGGACTTGCTTGATACTACTTTCTCAACTTTTTGAAAATCAATTGGATGGTTAAAATCTCTTACATGAATAAATAGAGCATTGGAATCTTGTCCAGTTCTAATGCTATATTTATGTTGTTTTAATCTTAGTTCGAGATTTTTACCAGTTTGACCGTAATAAACTTTATCGCAAATTTTACAAGGAATCTTATAGACACATCCATCAGCATTTTGGGGGGAATTCTTAATCAAAAGTTTTTTTACTGTATCAAGATTTTTTAATACAACTTTAATATTAAAAGTCTTAAGAAGAGAAGGCATATCAACCAAGTTTTCATGGTAAGGGAGAACCAACATATTTTTAGTTGTAATAAAGTTGGTAGAATTACCGACAATATGTAAAGTAAAAGGACACAAGTGCAACTAATGTGACATTTATTGTGGCAACGTTTCGCTCTCCAGGAGCTTTATCAAGCCATTACAAACAATACATGGACACAGAGGGTATATAAAGGCTCAGAGTGAGGTGAATACTAGTGAGGTACCATTCCGATGTTCACTAGTGGTAGTAGTAGTAGTAGTAGTGGTAGTGACAAAAGCAATTAATTCGTACATGAGTAAAAGGATATAAAAGCTATTACTTGGGTAACATAAAAATAGGTTGGACAAATATAAACTGGAATGAGGCAGGTTGTTTCAGTGTTCACTCTCTGTGCTTTGTGTAGTATAACAGGAGAGACTATGTGATGGCAGGGTTTACTGTTTTCAGGAGGATTCTTGCTAAGACTTCGGAGATGGTGAAGCTGCCGTTGTTTTGTTTAATTGTATTCGAAACAGCGATCAGTGCTGATTCAAGGCACTTGCGTGTGCGGAAATTAGTTTCTTTTATCACTAATTGGGCGTCTCTGAATTTCATAAGATGAATGGTGGAATTTCGGTGTTGTACACAGGCGTTGTTTAAGTTGTCGTTCCTACATGCGTATATGTGTTCATTGAGGCGGGTGTCGAGGTTTCTTGCTGTTTCACCTACGTAGATCTTGTCACAGCCTCCACAGGGTATAGTGTAAACTCCTGCATTGACTGGTTCGTGGTGCTTGGGTTTTGTCCTGGTTAGATCCTTTATTGAAGTGGTAGAAGCGATGGCGACTCTGGTGTTAGCTTGTGAAAGTACTTTTGAGACGTTTAGTGCAACCTGGCTGTTGGGAAGAATTATAACTTTGTTGGGAGCGGTGTTGATGCGTGGAGAATTGATGATCTGAAGAGCTCTTTTCTTGCAGTCTTTGATGAAAAAAGAAGGAAATTGTAACTCAGTGAATGTTTGGTGAATGTAAGTACATTCCTCGTCAAGAAACTCAGGACTACAAATTCGGTATGCTCTTAGGAAAAACCCGATGATGATGCCTCTTTTGGTCTTGGTATCTTGACTGGAATAGAAGTGTGTGAGATCATTTTTATTGGTGGGTTTCCGATAAACTTGAAATCTTAGGTTGTTGTCTACTTTGTGAATGAGGACGTCGAGGAAAGGTAGCTTGTCATTGGACTCTCCTTCTAGTGTAAACTGAATCGCTGGTTCAACTGCGTTGAGCCTCGCCTGAAGATCCCGTACATCAAAACGTCTTGGAGTTATTACGAGGACATCGTCCACGTAACGTAACCAAGTGACGCTTGAAGGGATGATGTTGGCGAAGTGTTCGGACTCTAGGTGTTCCATGTATAAGTTGGCTAGGACGGCACTTATTGGGGACCCCATTCCCATGCCGTAGGTTTGTTTGTAGAGCTTGTTATTGAAGGAAAAACAGTTGAAGTTAACACAGAGTTCAATCAAGTCAACAAAATCTCCGGGACAATGCAGTCAATGCAGGAGTTTACACTATACCCTGTGGAGGCTGTGACAAGATCTACGTAGGAGGAGTTTACACTATACCCTGTGGAGGCTGTGACAAGATCTACGTAGGTGAAACAGCAAGAAACCTCGACACCCGCCTCAATGAACACATATACGCATGTAGGAACGACAACTTAAACAACGCCTGTGTACAACACCGAAATTCCACCAATCATCTTATGAAATTCAGAGACGCCCAATTAGTGATAAAAGAAACTAATTTCCGCACACGCAAGTGCCTTGAATCAGCACTGATCGCTGTTTCGAATACAATTAAACAAAACAACGGCAGCTTCACCATCTCCGAAGTCTTAGCAAGAATCCTCCTAAAAACAGTAAACCCTGCCATCACATAGTCTCCTGTTATACTACACAAAGCACAGAGAGTGAACACTGAAACAACCTGCCTCATTCTAGTTTATATTTGTCCAACCTATTTTTATGTTACCCAAGTAATAGCTTTTATATCCTTTTACTCATGTACGAATTAATTGCTTTTGTCACTACCACTACTACTACTACTACTACCACTAGTGAACATCGGAATGGTACCTCACTAGTATTCACCTCACTCTGAGCCTTTATATACCCTCTGTGTCCATGTATTGTTTGTAATGGCTTGATAAAGCTCCTGGAGAGCGAAACGTTGCCACAATAAATGTCACATTAGTTGCACTTGTGTCCTTTTACTTTACATATTTTTAGTTGAATAAGGCTGGTTGTCCCTTTTTGGATTATAAAAAGTGTTCCTAGCAACTTTAAAAGATTTATCAATTACATTTCTTGGGTATTTTAAATCATTACCTATTTCATAAATTTTGGATATTTCCTCATCTATGAACTCAGGACTACAAATTCGTAAAGCTCTCAAAAACATTGATGAGAAAACAGACAGTTTGACTCTATCTTGATGCGAGGAATAATAGTGGACATAGGAACAGTTATTTGTAGGTTTTCTGTAAATTTTAAATTTGAATTCATTATTACCCTTAATAATTAAAACATCTAGAAAAGGCAATGAGTTATTTTCATCAAACTCAACAGTAAAGTTTATAGAATGGGCTAAGCTATTTAATTTTCCAAGAAAATGGTGTATATCTACATTTTTGGGCATAAGACACAAAATATCATCAACATATCTGAACCATTTAGCTCTATTAGGGAGGATTGTGTTAAGCAACCTTGTTTCAAAAAATTCCATGTATAGGTTACTAAGAACAGGTGAAAGAGGATTTCCCATTGCCATACCAAACTTCTGAGTGTAAAACTTATCATTAAATACAAATTTTGCATCAACAATGCAAAGTTTAATAATTTAATGATAAGTTTGGTATGGCAATGGGAAATCCTCTTTCACCTGTTCTTAGTAACCTATACATGGAATTTTTTGAAACAAGGTTGCTTAACACAATCCTCCCTAATAGAGCTAAATGGTTCAGATATGTTGATGATATTTTGTGTCTTATGCCCAAAAATGTAGATATACACCATTTTCTTGGAAAATTAAATAGCTTAGCCCATTCTATAAACTTTACTGTTGAGTTTGATGAAAATAACTCATTGCCTTTTCTAGATGTTTTAATTATTAAGGGTAATAATGAATTCAAATTTAAAATTTACAGAAAACCTACAAATAACTGTTCCTATGTCCACTATTATTCCTCGCATCAAGATAGAGTCAAACTGTCTGTTTTCTCATCAATGTTTTTGAGAGCTTTACGAATTTGTAGTCCTGAGTTCATAGATGAGGAAATATCCAAAATTTATGAAATAGGTAATGATTTAAAATACCCAAGAAATGTAATTGATAAATCTTTTAAAGTTGCTAGGAACACTTTTTATAATCCAAAAAAGGGCAACCAGCCTTATTCAACTAAAAATATGTTGGTTCTCCCTTACCATGAAAACTTGGTTGATATGCCTTCTCTTCTTAAGACTTTTAATATTAAAGTTGTATTCAAAAATCTTGATACAGTAAAAAAACTTTTGATTAAGAATTCCCCCCAAAATGCTGATGGATGTGTCTATAAGATTCCTTGTAAAATTTGCGATAAAGTTTATTACGGTCAAACTGGTAAAAATCTCGAACTAAGATTAAAACAACATAAATATAGCATTAGAACTGGACAAGATTCCAATGCTCTATTTATTCATGTAAGAGATTTTAACCATCCAATTGATTTTCAAAAAGTTGAGAAAGTAGTATCAAGCAAGTCCATGGTCGATAGGAATATAATTGAATCTTGTTTCATAAAAAGCAGTTTTGACAATAATATGAATATTTCGTTTGGTTTATATAAATTAGATCCATTTATAATTAATAGAATTTGGGTAGAATTTAATAATACACTGGACAAATAAATAGCTTGGGGGTGAGTTTTGCAAAGGACCTGTCCAAGTTGGCTCGCCGCGCGTCACGTGTTTAACCGTTGTGGGATCTGATAGTGAGGTGCTGGCCGGACCCCTTATATAGCTTCCTTGGATGCTTCACTTTCATAGTTCCTTGATAATGTGAGTAGTCACGAAAGCGCTTGTAATTTCTCTATTCTTTCAGAGTGGTTGTTTTGCATATTTTGAAATCACCTGTTTACTGTGATCTTATTGCATATATATATATATATATATATATATATATATATATATATATATATATATATATATATATAAAAATAATAATAATTATTACTATTATTATTTATTCAGGTGATGAAGTACCAGCCGGAGGTGATCTGGTCAGACGGGGACTGGGAGATCGAGGACTGGTACTGGAACTCCACCAAGTTCCTGGCTTGGCTTTTCAATGACTCTCCTGTCAAGGACACCGTGGTGGTCAACGACAGGTGGGGCAGAGGGATACCTTGTCACCACGGATCCTTCTATACCTGCCAGGATCGCTACAACCCAGGTATGCTCGATTCCTTCTTGTTGTAGTTTTTTGAAGGCTTATACTCCACATTCGAAAGCAATGTTTAATAATAATAATAATTTTATAATACATATTACTATTAGTAGTAGTGGTATTAATAAAAGTAGTTGAGCAACAGCAACAACAGCAGCAGTAACAGTAGTATTAGTAGTAGTAGAAGGACCAGCAGCAGTAATAGTAGTAGTAGTTTTAGTAGTAGTAGTAGTAGCAGCAGCAGCAGCAGCAGCAGCAACAACATTAGCCGTAGTAGTAGTAGTACCAGTAGTAGTAGCAGTTGGCTGGCATCTTGAGGTCAGTAAAGAACAGCTACAACCAGGCCTTGAAGCGAACTATAGCAGGCTAACAACTCTTAGTCTGTACAGACAAACCATGAAAAACAAATCTTGTTTTACAGGCGTGCTGCAGCCACACAAGTGGGAGAACTGCATGACACTGGACCGAGGCTCCTGGGGCTACCGTCGCAATGCTCCTCTCTTCGACTACCTCACCATACACGAACTGATCACCACGCTAGCACAGACCATCAGCTGTGGTGGTGAGTACGCCACACAAGACCATCTTCACTTGCATAACAAACTGTTCAAGACTTGTTGTAACAGTATTGCCTTCGACTCACAGCCGAAAAAAATATATATATTTTTCGTGTTAAGCGCCAAACACATGTTCAGAATAGTCTTATACCTGTTGGTCTTGTTATCTTGTTATCCTCTCTCTTCTCTTTCCAGGTAACCTGCTGGTGAACGCGGGTCCGACTCATGATGGTCGCATCCCACCCATCATGGAAGAGAGACTTAGACAACTGGGTTCCTGGCTTGACATCAATGGTGATGCTGTGTACGACTCCACACCTTGGGTACACCAGAACGACACCGTGACTCCTGGAGTGTGGTAAGTTATGTTATGTCACACTACAGTGTGACTCCTGGAGTGTGGTGAGTTAAGTTGTACCACACTACAGTGTGACTCCTCGAGTGTGGTGAGTCTTGGTCAGTGTCACATTACAATGTGACTCCTGGAGTGTGGTGAGTTATGTTGTGCCACACTACAGTGTGACTCCTAGAGTGTGGTGAGTTATGTTGTGCCACACTACAGTGTGACTCCTAGAGTGTGGTGAGTTATGTTGTGCCACACTACAGTGTGACTCCTCGAGAGTGATACTTGTTGAGTGCAAGCTTTCTCCATACGCAAGAAAATGAAATATTATCTTGTATTTTCCTGTATATCAAACCATAACACTCACTCTAAATCATTTACAGTATAACATATAAACCTAAAGTTTAATTAAGACTTAATTCTGTTAGGTAAGATACACTTCAGTGTTGGAAAAGGGAAAAGAAAAAGTTTGTTGTGTTAATGCCCCTGACTATGAATGATGGTTAGAGCTTCAATACGTAATTTATTCATGTGTACCGCGGGACAGGTTCACCAAGAAGGCAGATACGGTGTACGCTATGGTCCTGTCATGGCCCAAGGGTGACAAATTGACCCTGGGCACGGTTCAGCCCACTCCTGAGACCCACATCACCATGCTAGGCTACAAAAACAACGCCATCAATAAAAACAGCCTTAAGGTAAGCTGGCCAGCACTCTCTACCCCTAGCATTACTTTTATATTTAGTGGGAAGGAAGGTTTAATTTCTTGAATCAAGAATCAAGAACGTCTCACCTACCTCATGGAACATCCCGTGATGGGTAGCCAAATCTGAGATTCTTGTATGGATATATTAGGCTCAAATGGTGTAAAAAAACTTATGTTCATATTATCATGAAATTATGCTTAAGGATTCCCAACGATTTTAGAGCCTTCCCGTGTACTATATTTTTCGGACATATAAGATGCACGAGCATGTAAGACATATAATAGACGATAATTCCAGGCAGTTGTAACGTAACGTTAGTAAACAGTTGCTAAAGCCTAACACAATGCCTACCCTGGGGCAGAGGAGGGGCTGGGTGATTTTCCATGACTTTTTTGGGGGGAAAAGTACGCCTTATATGACGGAAAATACGGTATATAAGAATCGTGTAGAGGACGATGATTTCTTGTGAGACAGAAATCTTGATTGCATTACCTGTCACGTAGTAAGCTATGGATAATGCTTATTCAAACCATGTTTCAAGAAGCACTTTCTGTGTGCCTTCTACAGTATATTATGTTACTGCTGTCTACCTACTCTAGTGTTATGTTACTGTTGTCTACCTATTCTAGTGTTATGTTACTGTTGTCTACCTACTCTAGTGTTATGTTACTGTTGTCTACCTACTCTTGTGTTATGTTACTGTTGTCTACCTACTCTAGTGTTATGTTACTGTTGTCTACCTACTCTAGTGTTATGTTACTGTTGTCTACCTACTCTAGTGTTATGTTACTGTTGTCTACCTACTCTAGTGTTATGTTACTGTTGTCTACCTACTCTAGTGTTATGTTACTGTTGTCTACCTACTCTAGTGTTATGTTACTGTTGTCTACCTACTCTAGTGTTATGTTACTGTTGTCTACCTACTCTAGTGTTATGTTACTGTTGTCTACCTACTCTAGTGTTATGTTACTGTTGTCTACCTACTCTGGTACTATTACTGTGCTGATTATTATTATTATTATTATTATTATTATCATTATTACTTTCATAGGAGAGTCCTAAACCCATAGGGTTCATACAGTGTATAGGGAATGTGAGGTATTCATGCTTTACTTAGATTATTCGAATGTTATCACATATACAGGTAGGGGATAGTTAACGAAAGGTGGCGGAGTTGCTTGTATGTTGGGGGAGGGGGAATATAAACTGTTGCATCAGAAGCAATATGTAGCTGGAGGTTACAGACAGGGAATGTATTTGGCTGCAATTTCTCGAAGGAGGTGAAAAGCTAATCTTAGGTGTAATCTGTAGACAGTAAACCATAGATAGTGCTCATGATAAACTTGTGAGGGACGAAATGGCTCAGGTATCTGGAGGACATATAGGTGAGTACAAGTAGGACGTGCATTTGTCTCACGTTCGGCAGACGGAGGATCGAGCCTCCACCAAGTCTTACACTGATGGAGGCTCATATTAAGTGCTAAACCTGATAGGCTTAGCGCTTAATATGAATTATTTAAATTTATTTTAGTCACCTAGAAGTTAAGAGGTAGTTTTAGTGGGGTATTTCAACGACAGTCATATTGACTGCAGCAATTTGAAAGGTAATTTAAGATATAGTGACTTTCTTTAAAATGATTTAAAGATCGATTTATAAAACAGTTTGTGTCAGAACCAACTAGAAGAAATTACCTTCTGGACTGGTTCTGTGTAGTGTGACAGTATTACTGGTGTAGTGTAGTATGACTGTTATCTCTCTCTCTCTCTCTCTCTCTCTCTCTCTCTCTCTCTTATTTTTAAACTAATTTCTTAATATTTATTTCCAGATGAAGAGAGTGAAGAGCGGGATACAGGTGGTGTTCCCGCCCATGTCAGATGTGAAGAGTCAGTGGGCGTGGGTGCTGGCCATGTCAGGAGTGACACCCACTGTCAGGACCTCTCCAGCACCCACTGTCATGTCGTGGATCACTGCCCCATAGATACCCATGCCCACTCACACAGCAACTCCGGATAGTTTGTCATCAGCATATAATGACTCTGCATGGAGTTATCCGGAGATATAATGCTCTCTCATTTACACAGAATTCTCAGCTGGGCGACACGGTCATGGAGGTTAATGTAAGCATTTTAACAATGGGTTATTGGCTAATTTACCCAGTAATGGAAGTGAGAATGCCACCAGAGATGGTTATCAAAAAAAAAAAAAATACTTGGGTGGGGTTAGCTTTTGATAAGGACCTGCTTTGTACAGGCCAATAGGCCTGCTGCAGTGTTCCTCCATTCTTATGCACTGATGTGTATATATATATATATATATATATATATATATATATATATATATATATATATATATATATATATATATATATATATATATATAATGTATATATAATATTTACATATACTATGATATCCAAATTCCTCTTTACCCTCTCGTTTCTTTCGTGTTTCCTTTGTGTAATTTTTCTCTCCCGCGCTCACGCTCGGGAGTGATGGGTTACCTTCATACAAATTTCAGTTCTCCAGTAACTGGGATAGGCTATCGTGAGAGTAACTTCAGCTCTGCTGGACGGAAACTTCTGAAGCTGTCGTAGCTGAACTCTCAGCGGGGTGATATCCTCATTGTCCTACTGAAGTACAACAGCTCACGCTGACACTACTTAAGTCTCCCAGCTCAGGCTGACACTACTTAAGTCTCCCAGCTCAGGCTGACACTACTGAAGTCTCCCAACTCAGGCTGACACTACTGAAGCCTCCCACCTCAGGCTAACACTACTGAAGCCTCCCACCTCAGGCTAACACTACTGAAGCCTCCCACCTCAGGCTAACACTACTGAAGCCTCCCACCTCAGACTAACACTACTGAAGCCTCCCACCTCAGGCTGACACTACTCAACGCCGTGTATGAGCACCATCCTGCGTGGTGGAATATAACAAAGAAACATAACTACCTTCTTGTATTCACTATGTCATTATATAGTGTAGCAGCGCCTTGAACATGTATCCGATTTTGCTAAATAAAAATACTTCATTTCTCCTTAGATAATATTGCCCATTCGAAAGAAAACTTTTCTTTCCCTCTCCTCTCTTCTCTGTTGTGTCATAATTTACTGTTCCTCTGATGTATTTATAAGGGAGGAAATCACTCTCAAACGCGCGATGGGAATTACGAAAAATAATAGTGAAAGAACACACAAATATCTGAGCATTTTCGTGTACTTATATACATATTGTTCCCTTATCTCACAGCATGGACCAGCAGGCCTCCTGTACTGTTCTATCTCACAGCATGGACCAGCAGGCCTGCTGTACTGTTCTATCTCACAGCATGGACCAGCAGGCCTCCTGTACTGTTCTATCTCACAGCATGGACCAGCAGGCCTCCTGTACTGTTCTATCTCACAGCATGGACCAGCAGGCCTGCTGTACTGTTCTATCTCACAGCATGGACCAGCAGGCCTGCTGTACTGTTCTATCTCACAGCATGGACCAGCAGGCCTGCTGTACTGTTCTATCTCACAGCATGGACCAGCAGGCCTGCTGTACTGTTCTATCTCGCAGCATGGACCAGCAGGCCTGCTGTACTGTTCTATCTCGCAGCATGGACCAGCAGGCCTGCTGTACTGTTCTATCTCGCAGCATGGACCAGCAGGCCTGCTGTACTGTTCTATCTCACAGCATGGACCAGCAGGCCTCCTGTACTGTTCTATCTCACAGCATGGACCAGCAGGCCTGCTGTACTGTTCTATCTCAGCAGGACTGCTGTACTGTTCTATCTCACAGCATGGACCAGCAGGCCTGCTGTACTGTTCTATCTCACAGCATGGACCAGCAGGCCTGCTGTACTGTTCTATCTCACAGCATGGACCAGCAGGCCTGCTGTACTGTTCTATCTCACAGCATGGACCAGCAGGCCTCCTGTACTGTTCTATCTCACAGCATGGACCAGCAGGCCTGCTGTACTGTTCTATCTCACAGCATGGACCAGCAGGCCTGCTGTACTGTTCTATCTCACAGCATGGACCAGCAGGATTGCTGTACTGTTCTATTTCACAGCATGGACCAGCAGGCCTGCTGTACTGTTCTATCTCACAGCATGGACCAGCAGACCTGCTGTACTGTTCTATCTCACAGCATGGACCAGCAGGACTGCTGTACTGTTCTATCTCACAGCATGGACCAGCAGGCCTCCTGTACTGTTCTATCTCACAGCATGGACCAGCAGGCCTGCTGTACTGTTCTATCTCACAGCATGGACCAGCAGGCCTGCTGTACTGTTCTATCTCACAGCATGGACCAGCAGGCCTGCTGTACTGTTCTATCTCACAGCATGGACCAGCAGGCCTGCTGTACTGTTCTATCTCACAGCATGGACCAGTAGACTTGCTGTACTGTTCTATCTCACAGCATGGACCAGCAGGCCTGCTGTACTGTTCTATCTCACAGCATGGACCAGCAGGACTGCTGTACTGTTCTATCTCACAGCATGGACCAGCAGGCCTGCTGTACTGTTCTATCTCGCAGCATGGACCAGCAGGCCTCCTGTACTGTTCTATCTCACAGCATGGACCAGCAGGCCTGCTGTACTGTTCTATCTCACAGCATGGACCAGCAGGCCTGCTGTACTGTTCTATCTCGCAGCATGGACCAGCAGGCCTCCTGTACTGTTCTATCTCGCAGCATGGACCAGCAGGCCTCCTGTACTGTTCTATCTCACAGCATGGACCAGCAGGGCTGCTGTACTGTTCTATCTCGCAGCATGGATCAGTAGACTTGCTGTACTGTTCTATCTCACAGCATGGACCAGTAGACCTGCTGTACTGTTCTATCTCGGAGCATGGACCAGTAGACCTGCTGTACTGTTCTATCTCACAGCATGGACCAGTAGACCTGCTGTACTGTTCTATCTCACAGCATGGACCAGCAGGCCTCCTGTACTGTTCTATCTCACAGCATGGACCAGTAGACCTGCTGTACTGTTCTATCTCACAGCATGGACCAGTAGGCCTGCTATACTGTTCTATCACACAGCATGGACCGGTAGACCTGCTGTACTGTTCTATCTAACAGCATGGACCAGTAGACCTGCTGTACTGTTCTATCTCACAGCATGGACCAGTAGGCCTGCTATACTGTTCTATCTCACAGCATGGACCAGTAGACCTGCTGTACTGTTCTATCTCACAGCATGGACCAGCAGGCCTGCTGTACTGTTCTATCTCACAGCATGGACCAGTAGACCTGCTGTACTGTTCTATCTCACAGCATGGACCAGTAGACCTGCTGTACTGTTCTATCTCACAGCATGGACCAGCAGGCCTGCTGTACTGTTCTATCTCGCAGCATGGACCAGCAGGCCTCCTGTACTGTTCTATCTCACAGCATGGACCAGCAGGCCTGCTGTACTGTTCTATCTCACAGCATGGACCAGCAGGCCTGCTGTACTGTTCTATCTCGCAGCATGGACCAGCAGGCCTCCTGTACTGTTCTATCTCGCAGCATGGACCAGCAGGCCTCCTGTACTGTTCTATCTCACAGCATGGACCAGCAGGCCTGCTGTACTGTTCTATCTCGCAGCATGGACCAGTAGACTTGCTGTACTGTTCTATCTCACAGCATGGACCAGCAGGCCTGCTGTACTGTTCTATCTCACAGCATGGACCAGCAGGCCTGCTGTACTGTTCTATCTCACAGCATGGACCAGTAGACTTGCTGTACTGTTCTATCTCACAGCATGGACCAGTAGACTTGCTGTACTGTTCTATCTCACAGCATGGACCAGTAGACCTGCTGTACTGTTCTATCTCACAGCATGGACCAGCAGGCCTGCTGTACTGTTCTATCTCACAGCATGGACAAGTAGGCCTGCTGTACTGTTCTATCTCACAGCATGGACCAGTAGGCCTGCTGTACTGTTCTATCTCACAGCATGGACCAGTAGGCCTGCTGTACTGTTCTATCTCACAGCATGGACCAGTAGGCCTGCTGTACTGTTCTATCTCACAGCATGGACCAGTAGGCCTGCTGTACTGTTCTATCTCACAGCATGGACCAGTAGGCCTGCTGTACTGTTCTATCTCACAGCATGGACCAGTAGGCCTGCTGTACTGTTCTATCTCACAGCATGGACCAGTAGGCCTGCTGTACTGTTCTATCTCACAGCATGGACCAGCAGGCCTGCTGTACTGTTCTATCTCACAGCATGGACCAGTAGGCCTGCTATACTGTTCTATCACACAGCATGGACCAGTAGACCTGCTGTACTGTTCTATCTAACAGCATGGACCAGTAGACCTGCTGTACTGTTCTATCTCATAGCATGGACCAGTAGGCCTGCTATACTGTTCTATCTCACAGCATGGACCAGTAGACCTGCTGTACTGTTCTATCTCACAGCATGGACCAGCAGGCCTGCTGTACTGTTCTATCTCACAGCAGACCAGTAGACCTGCTGTACTGTTCTATCTCACAGCATGGACCACCTGCTGTACTGTTCTATCTCACAGCATGGACCAGTAGACCTGCTGTACTGTTCTATCTCGCAGCATGGACCAGTAGACCTGCTGTACTGTTCTATCTCACAGCATGGACCAGTAGACCTGCTGTACTGTTCTATCTCACAGCATGGACCAGTAGACCTGCTGTACTGTTCTATCTCGCAGCATGGACCAGTAGACCTGCTGTACTGTTCTATCTCACAGCATGGACCAGTAGGCCTGCTATACTGTTCTATCTCACAGCATGGACCAGTAGACCTGCTGTACTGTTCTATCTCACAGCATGGACCAGAAGGCCTGCTGTACTGTTCTATCTCACAGCATGGACCAGTAGACCTGCTGTACTGTTCTATCTCACAGCATGGACCAGTAGACCTGCTGTACTGTTCTATCTCGCAGCATGGACCAGTAGACCTGCTGTACTGTTCTATCTCGCAGCATGGACCAGTAGACCTGCTGTACTGTTCTATCTCACAGCATGGACCAGTAGACCTGCTGTACTGTTCTATCTCACAGCATGGACCAGTAGGCCTGCTATACTGTTCTATCTCACAGCATGGACCAGTAGGCCTATTGTACTATTCTGTCTCACAACATGGATCCGTAGACCTGCTGTACAGTTCCACTATCTCACAGCATGGACCAGTAGGCCTGCTATGCTGTTCTATCACATAGCAAGGACCAGTAGGCCTGCTATTCTGTTCTATCACATAGCAAGGACCAGTAGGCCTGCTATGCTGTTCTATCGCATAGCAAGGACTAGTAGGCCTGCTATGCTGTTCTATCGCATAGCAAGGACCAGTAGGCCTGCTATGCTGTTCTATCACATAGCAAGGACCAGTAGGCCTGCTATGCTGTTCTATCTCACAGCATGGACCAGCAGGCCTGCTGTACTGTTCTATCTCACAGCATGGACCAGTAGACCTGCTGTACTGTTCTATCTCACAGCATGGACCAGCAGGCCTGCTGTACTGTTCTATCTCGCGGCATGGACCAGCAGGACTGCTGTACTGTTCTATCTCACAGCATGGACCAGCAGGCCTGCTGTACTGTTCTATCTCCCAGCATGGACCAGCAGGCCTCCTGTACTGTTCTATCTCACAGCATGGACCAGCAGGCCTGCTGTACTGTTCTATCTCACAGCATGGACCAGCAGGCCTGCTGTACTGTTCTATCTCGCAGCATGGACCAGCAGGCCTCCTGTACTGTTCTATCTCGCAGCATGGACCAGCAGGCCTCCTGTACTGTTCTATCTCACAGCATGGACCAGCAGGGCTGCTGTACTGTTCTATCTCGCAGCATGGATCAGTAGACTTGCTGTACTGTTCTATCTCACAGCATGGACCAGCAGGCCTGCTGTACTGTTCTATCTTACAGCATGGACCAGCAGGCCTCCTGTACTGTTCTATCTCACAGCATGGACCAGTAGACCTGCTGTACTGTTCTATCTCGCAGCATGGACCAGTAGACCTGCTGTACTGTTCTATCTCACAGCATGGACCAGTAGACTTGCTGTACTGTTCTATCTCACAGCATGGACCAGCAGGCCTGCTGTACTGTTCTATCTCACAGCATGGACCAGTAGACTTGCTGTACTGTTCTATCTCACAGCATGGACCAGCAGGCCTGCTGTACTGTTCTATCTCACAGCATGGACCAGCAGGCCTGCTGTACTGTTCTATCTAACAGCATGGACCAGTAGACCTGCTGTACTGTTCTATCTCACAGCATGGACCAGTAGGCCTGCTATACTGTTCTATCTCACAGCATGGACCAGTAGACCTGCTGTACTGTTCTATCTCACAGCATGGACCAGCAGGCCTGCTGTACTGTTCTATCTCACAGCATGGACCAGTAGACCTGCTGTACTGTTCTATCTCACAGCATGGACCAGTAGACCTGCTGTACTGTTCTATCTCACAGCATGGACCAGCAGGCCTGCTGTACTGTTCTATCTCGCAGCATGGACCAGCAGGCCTCCTGTACTGTTCTATCTCACAGCATGGACCAGCAGGCCTGCTGTACTGTTCTATCTCACAGCATGGACCAGCAGGCCTGCTGTACTGTTCTATCTCGCAGCATGGACCAGCAGGCCTCCTGTACTGTTCTATCTCGCAGCATGGAGCAGCAGGCCTCCTGTACTGTTCTATCTCACAGCATGGACCAGCAGGGCTGCTGTACTGTTCTATCTCGCAGCATGGATCAGTAGACTTGCTGTACTGTTCTATCTCACAGCATGGACCAGCAGGCCTGCTGTACTGTTCTATCTCACAGCATGGACCAGCAGGCCTCCTGTACTGTTCTATCTCACAGCATGGACCAGTAGACCTGCTGTACTGTTCTATCTCGCAGCATGGACCAGTAGACCTGCTGTACTGTTCTATCTCACAGCATGGACCAGTAGACCTGCTGTACTGTTCTATCTCACAGCATGGACCAGCAGGCCTGCTGTACTGTTCTATCTCACAGCATGGACAAGTAGGCCTGCTGTACTGTTCTATCTCACAGCATGGACCAGTAGGCCTGCTGTACTGTTCTATCTCACAGCATGGACCAGTAGGCCTGCTGTACTGTTCTATCTCACAGCATGGACCAGTAGGCCTGCTGTACTGTTCTATCTCACAGCATGGACCAGTAGGCCTGCTGTACTGTTCTATCTCACAGCATGGACCAGTAGGCCTGCTGTACTGTTCTATCTCACAGCATGGACCAGTAGGCCTGCTGTACTGTTCTATCTCACAGCATGGACCAGTAGGCCTGCTGTACTGTTCTATCTCACAGCATGGACCAGCAGGCCTGCTGTACTGTTCTATCTCACAGCATGGACCAGTAGGCCTGCTATACTGTTCTATCACACAGCATGGACCAGTAGACCTGCTGTACTGTTCTATCTAACAGCATGGACCAGTAGACCTGCTGTACTGTTCTATCTCATAGCATGGACCAGTAGGCCTGCTATACTGTTCTATCTCACAGCATGGACCAGTAGACCTGCTGTACTGTTCTATCTCACAGCATGGACCAGCAGGCCTGCTGTACTGTTCTATCTCACAGCATGGACCAGTAGACCTGCTGTACTGTTCTATCTCACAGCATGGACCAGTAGACCTGCTGTACTGTTCTATCTCACAGCATGGACCAGTAGACCTGCTGTACTGTTCTATCTCGCAGCATGGACCAGTAGACCTGCTGTACTGTTCTATCTCACAGCATGGACCAGTAGACCTGCTGTACTGTTCTATCTCACAGCATGGACCAGTAGACCTGCTGTACTGTTCTATCTCGCAGCATGGACCAGTAGACCTGCTGTACTGTTCTATCTCACAGCATGGACCAGTAGGCCTGCTATACTGTTCTATCTCACAGCATGGACCAGTAGACCTGCTGTACTGTTCTATCTCACAGCATGGACCAGCAGGCCTGCTGTACTGTTCTATCTCACAGCATGGACCAGTAGACCTGCTGTACTGTTCTGTCTCACAGCATGGACCAGTAGACCTGCTGTACTGTTCTATCTCGCAGCATGGACCAGTAGACCTGCTGTACTGTTCTATCTCGCAGCATGGACCAGTAGACCTGCTGTACTGTTCTATCTCACAGCATGGACCAGTAGACCTGCTGTACTGTTCTATCTCACAGCATGGACCAGTAGGCCTGCTATACTGTTCTATCTCACAGCATGGACCAGTAGGCCTATTGTACTATTCTGTCTCACAACATGGATCCGTAGACCTGCTGTACAGTTCCACTATCTCACAGCATGGACCAGTAGGCCTGCTATGCTGTTCTATCACATAGCAAGGACCAGTAGGCCTGCTATGCTGTTCTATCACATAGCAAGGACCAGTAGGCCTGCTATGCTGTTCTATCGCATAGCAAGGACTAGTAGGCCTGCTATGCTGTTCTATCGCATAGCAAGGACCAGTAGGCCTGCTATGCTGTTCTATCACATAGCAAGGACCAGTAGGCCTGCTATGCTGTTCTATCGCATAGCAAGGACCAGTAGGCCTGCTATGCTGTTCTATCACATAGCAAGGACCAGTAGGCCTTCTATGCTGTTCTATCACATAGCATGGACCAGTAGGCCTGCTATGCTGTTCTATCACATAGCAAGGACCAGTAGGCCTGCTATGCTGTTCTATCGCATAGCATGGACCAGTAGGCCTGCTATGCTGTTCTATCACATTGCAAGGACCAGTAGGCCTGCTATGCTGTTCTATCGCATAGCAAGGACCAGTAGGCCTGCTATGCTGTTCTATCACATAGCAAGGACCAGTAGGCCTTCTATGCTGTTCTATCACATAGCATCGACCAGTAGGCCTGCTATGCTGTTCTATCACATAGCAAGGACCAGTAGGCCTGGTATGCTGTTCTATCGCATAGCATGGACCAGTAGGCCTGCTATGCTGTTCTATCACATAGCAAGGACCAGTAGGCCTGCTATGCTGTTCTATCGCATAGCATGGACCAGTAGGCCTGCTATGCTGTTCTATCACATAGCATGGACCAGTAGGCCTGCTATGCTGTTCTATCACATAGCATGGACCAGTAGGCCTGCTATGCTGTTCTATCACATAGCAATGACCAGTAGGCCTGCTATGCTGTTCTATCGCATAGCATGGACCAGTAGGCCTGCTATGCTGTTCTGTCGCATAACATGGACCAGTAGGCCTGCTATGCTGTTCTATCTCACAGCATAGACCAGTAGACCTGCTGTACTGTTCCCTTCTCTGGTTAATATTAACCAAGAAAATGTCAACTTAGCTAACAGAGCGTCAACTTAGGAGCGTCAAAATATGCTCTCCTATATTCGTATTCCTAGTTCCTCTGCAGACGTGTGTTTAAGCACACCAAAGTTTAATCTTTTCATTATGCACCTGATACCTATGGTGTGGGTGGTAGTCACAAGGTTACAGAAGTACGTAAGTGAGTCTTGGACGTACGTAAGTGAGTCTTGGACGTACGTGAGTTTTGGACGTACGTGAGTCTTGGACGTACGTAAGTGAGTCTTGGACGTACGTAAGTGAGTCTTGGACGTACGTGAGTCTTGGACGTACGTAAGTGAGTCTTGGACGTACGTGAGTGAGTCTTGGACGTACGTAAGTGAGTCTTGGACGTACGTAAGTGAGTCTTGGACGTACGTAAGTGAGTCTTGGACGTACGTAAGTGAGTCTTGGACGTACGTAAGTGAGTCTTGGACGTACGTAAGTGAGTCTTGGACGTACGTAAGTGAGTCTTGGACGTACGTAAGTGAGTCTTGGACGTACGTAAGTGAGTCTTGGACGTACGTAAGTGAGTCTTGGACGTACGTAAGTGAGTCTTGGACGTACGTAAGTGAGTCTTGGACGTACGTAAGTGAGTCTTGGACGTACGTAAGTGAGTCTTGGACGTACGTAAGTGAGTCTTGGACGTACGTAAGTGAGTCTTGGACGTACGTAAGTGAGTCTTGGACGTACGTAAGTGAGTCTTGGACGTACGTAAGTGAGTCTTGGACGTACGTAAGTGAGTCTTGGACGTACGTAAGTGAGTCTTGGACGTACGTAAGTGAGTCTTGGACGTACGTGAGTGAGTCTTGGACGTACGTAAGTGAGTCTTGGACGTACGTACGTGAGTCTTGGACGTACGTAAGTGAGTCTTGGACGTACGTGAGTGAGTCTTGGACGTACGTGAGTCTTGGACGTACGTAAGTGAGTCTTGGACGTACTGGGCCACAAAGTTTTGATAGCTGAACAAGTTGGTAGTGAACTATTTACATGTTTGTGTCTGGTTACAATCGTAACGAGTTCATCTTATCCTTGATGAAACTGAAACACTGGACACTGGATTCCAGAGTGAGGGAGTCATTACCTCATCCTCCACTGTCTCCAATTTTAACACCTCCTAATTACACTTGTACTGAATTAGTGAAGCCTCTGGTTAATGAAACTTATCTACACTAAATATATTCAAGAGGTCCACATGTGTATAACTATTATTATTATTATTATTATTATTATTATAATTATTATTATTATTATTATTATTATTATTATTCAGTAGCATCAAGGCACCCTTCTCCCTCACCCTGAAGAGTTTCATCGTAAAAGACACCATAGAACAGAACATGATTCTCTCGGAACAAACAAGATGTTTCATGTTGGATTCTGACTTTCTCTTTAGGATTAGAAAAACAAATTATAATTCATTGTTATATTTTTCCTTGTCCAATTTATCAAGACGAAAATACAGATACATCTTCGGTCTTTAAAATAACTGTACAAGGATCGTGACATGTTTGTATCTAACATTAACACGACTGATCAGTCACAGGTACCAATGTTGATAAAAAAGATACATGTGCAGCAATCAGTCCCTCAGCTGAGGGACTGACCATCTCAAAATTTACATCTCTGCTACTTCTGCTCATTCCTCTGTAACTTGACTGAAGAAGCCTACTGTGTAGGCGAAACGTTTCGGAATAAATATACCTAACTGTTGCATATGTGTCTTACTTATCAACTTGTCGGTATTGTACACCATTGTCATAGTCACAGGTACCAATGTCAGTCTCTGTTACAGATGGTCTCTCACAGTGTACCAGCAGTTAACGGTACTGAAATCAATCATCATTTCATTGTACTTTTGATTACCTCATTATCAGAATGAACTTGCAAAAGAAATAAGACCTTTATCAAATTTAAACTTAAGACGATCGCAGCTATATTACTGGATGCTCTTATTATGGGTCCAGAGTGGAAGAGGAGGCATGACGTAACTGGTCTAGAAAAACTAGCTAATTGAAAAATGAGACGCATGCGCAATATGCGAGAATCTTTATTGAGGAAACGTTTCGCCAGTCAGTGACTGGCGAAACGTCAGCTATTCAGTGACTTGCGAAACGCTAGCTAGTCAATGACTGGCGAAAGATTTCCTCTATAAGATTCCCGAATGTTGCACAAGGGTCTCATTCTTCATCTCTCTGTCGCCTTGAAGACCGCATCACACAAATGGAACGAGTGTTTTACAATAAAGAATGAAAGTTAGCTGGGACTTGATGAGGCTCCAGGACGCAGTGATGGCAATAGATTCAGGTTCCCCTCGAGTTTACAGTAACACAGCTGTATACGTCGATGTTTCTCTGGGAATTATACACTACTAATCTGCTACTGTATCAGGAGTCTTCAGAAAATGATACTCAGATCTAGAATCAGAGAGGGATTTATACCGGGGTCTGGTCTTGGACTAGTGGTTATTATGTGGCACTAAATCCTCTTCCCACATTACTTGGAATTACTATGGTACTCTAAGATTTTAACTACTCAGGATCAAGTTATTATAAACTTTAGAGTAAGGAATGCTATCTTATTACTTTTTCTCAGAACACGAAATCTGGCTATCTCAAAAGATATGTTAATCCATTCTCTTCTTTATATTCGTAATTGTTAAGAGTACATAAGTCTTCAAACTATATATAACAGTTACTAGCAGCGGTTGACTTACAAACTAAGCCAAGACATTTATAGATTTTTTTTGGAATTTAAAAGTAAAACATACACAATGAAAAACATACGAACTTATATTCACATAAAAAAAAGTTAATTTTATTTACAAGCAATAAAGTAACCAGCTTTTCAGAGTTCATAATTCTCACAAGACAAACCTGAGATCAAATCTTTCTCAAACAGGAAGATGAAAACTCAAAGTGTTGCTGCTGAAGCCTTTCAGCAACACAATAATAAAAAATCAAGCACAGTCTTATGGCCAAACATTCTGTGGAATACAATGAGAACTTTAACACTGGCACCTAAACCTTCATGGAAACCCTAAGATAATGCCAAAAACAAAATATTCATGGGAATAACAAAATAATTCAGATACAGTCTTGAGAGTAAACCATGAAGGAACACGAACACGACAACTTAAATAGTCTCTTATGTGAATAAACTTAATCTGGGTTCAGTCTCAAGTATGGGTTCAACAATCATCTGTCTTGCGTCTCCGTCTCAGGCAAAGAGTTCTAGATTGAAAAGTAAATAAGTGTACAAGAACAGTTAGAAAATATACAAGAAAGCATAGCTGTTTGAATATAGAATGCAAGTAGAAATTTTAAAGATTCAACTGACATTCTGTAGCAATCCTGCCGGAGTTCAAAATATTTTACAGGCTTCCATTTCACACCCATATGACAGAATTGTTCATCCCTGTATGGTTGCTGCCACCCAGCCTATCGCCTACTTCTTATGGCTTAATCTTCCTGGGATGTAGAAATAAGAGCTCATACATAGTCTTACGACCAACACTCACAGAGCATGAAGAGCTAGGAAATAGTCCTGCGATAAAACCTTACGGGATAATGCTAAGAACAAAATCCTGTAACCAAATTTTCCGGGAGCCTAGAGACGAAAGCTCTCAACTACAGATTTGTGAACACTGTTTCCGGAGGCATAACAAGAGAACCCAAGGATAGCGGAGTAAACATGACTCACGAAATCGTAATGACACGATTGCAAACAAACCATACCACGGGCGGGATTTGAAATCCCGCCAGTGGTATGGTTTATAGCGGAGCAACCAAACCAGCTGGGAATACGACGATGAGAGTTAAAATTTCCATGGAATATAATGATGAAAATTTAGTCTTTTGACTAAACCTTTCAGGAGCACCAAGATGAGAACACAACCATAGTGTCGCAAGGAAATCAGCCATCTTGAGACATCTTCCATAAACACAAGTACAAAAACTAACTCAGACTTGCGACCAAACCTGCTTAGAACACAAAGATTAAAACACAAACTCAATCTTGAGACCAAATATTCTGTAACCGTGCATATATGAGATATCATACACAGTCTTGATACCAAACCTCAATGGAACATGAAATTGAGAACTCAAACACAGTTTTGCGGATACAGCTGCATGGAACACGAAGACGAGCTAACATACCTTGCAGGAACACCAAGATAAGTACTGAAACACAGTCTTGCGACGAAATCCACCTGAAACACGAATATTAGAGCATTAAAACAACCATGCTATTAAAGTTTTGAAATTAAACATCTTAGGAACACGAAGATGACACCTTAAACATAGAGTCATGTACTCAAGACTTCAAAGAGCACGAAAATGGAGCCTAAAGAAGTCTGGTTACTAAACCATTTAGAAAACGAAGATCAGAATCCAGACAATTCTGTGATCAAATCTTCTGCAAGTATCAAGTTGAAAATTCAAACGCAAGTCTTGCTACCAAACCTACAGGGAACACGAAGATGGATATTCAGGCATACCCTAACGACCTTACCCTTCAAGGTCATGAAAATGAAGTGACAACACAGCATAGTGAACAACCCTTCTAGGAACACGAAAACGAACAGTCAAACCCAGTATTGTGAACAGATGTTTCGAGACGTAAAGATTGAAACCTCAAACAATCGCAGAAACCTTCGGGAAAGATGAGGACGAGAAGCCATACACAGTCTTCCTACCAAACATTCTGTTTATACGATAATACGATTTAAACATTAGTATTGCGACAAAACCTTCCTTCGTGAAGGCGAGTAATGGTTCCAGGGTCTCAGACCAAGCCTTCAAAATCGAAGAGAAGAAATAGAATATTAATAAGAACGAGGAAGCATGCAGGAAACGCAGGCTGAGGGAACATTGAATGGTGGTAAAGGTTGGCAAGATTTACCTACAATTTTACGTTGGACAATAAAGCAGACTGTAAACGGATGGGTTTGTAGGCGCCCTTATAAACACAAACATTAAAAATCAGGAACGTGACGGTAAGCTGTCCAATATACAAAAAGAGTTAGAAACAGAAATACAAATAGCTAGAACTTCATTTAAGGTTATTAATATAATATTCAAGAGGTTGCTAGTAGAATTGCAGTAAATCAACCATTCACATCATTATGAAGCTGTGTGTAGTCTGTGCTCAGTCAAACAAACGGGCTTCCACATGGATAAATTGTCATTTTTGTGGAAATTGGTGTCACGCTCCTTGTGCAGATATCCCAGAACTAGCTACAAGCAGTATTAAAACAGAGAAGTGTTTTTGGGTATGCCCAAATGAGGAAAATCTGTGGACTAAAATCACAAGGGTATTAAAAGAGGACAACATCAAAGCTGCTTTCATAGAAAACCTGGAAGCTTTCTACAACAGATGGGAACATAAAAAGTCTGGGCTGAATGGTACTGCCCTTGATACTGGCCATGTAGTCACAAACTGCAAGGCTGGAGGTGATGTCCTGGGAGACAGTAATAGTAAACCTGGAGGTGCTGTCCTGGGAGACAGTAATGGTGAAGCTGGAGGTGCTGTCCTGGGAGACAGAAATGGTGAAGCTGGAGATACTGTCCTGGGAGACAGTAATGGTGAAGCTGGAGATTTTGTCCAGGTAGTCGGGAATTATACGCAGGAAGGAATACATATAAATGACCTCATAGAGGACAGGAGCCATAGTAGGGAAACAAGTGTAGTCAAAGATAAGATAAAACCAATATTGCAAACTAGAAATACCGCAGGAAATAGCAAACAAGAGGACTCCAATAGCAATAGTGAGGATAAATTACCAAAAACAACTGGTGGGAGCTCCATTGTTGGTGCTAGGGAGGATAGAAGTAAGACAGGGAAACATGCACCAACAGGGAATACAGTCACAGAAACCCAAGGCAAACGGAAACCAAGCCTGTGCACATACTATGCACTTGGTATCTGCTGGCATGGGAAATCTGGAAAAACAGATGGGACATGCAACTATGACCACCCTAGAAAATGTCATGTCCATATGACAACAGGAAAATGCAAACTCCCTTCCTGTAAGCTTTTTCACCCTGAAATGTGTACCTCTTCAGTACAGGAAAGACTGTGCTATAACTTAAATTGCCAGGCATACCATCTAAAGGGGACAAAAAGATACAAAACATCCAGGCCATGGGAAAACCTGGGTAGCCACAGCCACTCAAGAGGGAGAGGTTTTTTAGTGCCAGGAAGGAAAAAAAACTGGCAGGAAATGGCAGAAATCGTACACCAAATCCAGTCATTCCTGGAGTGGAACCACAGTCGATGGCCTCCACTCCAAACCAACAGATACAGATACTAATGCCGGAAAAAAAATCCCCCCCCAGTACCAACAATACCACCAGTCCGATAACATTCTTCTTTGCAAATATACAGGGTCTAAAGCCAGCAACAAACAACAAAATACCTTTCATCCGTGGACTGCTTGCAGAGGCAAAGGCAATGTTCGTGGCTTTCACTGAGACCCACATAAAGGATCACTTGGACAATGAAATATGGATCCCAGGTTACAACCTATACAGATGTGACAGAGTGAACAGGCAAAAGGGGGGGGTTGGCCTGTACATTGCAGAGTCACTTGTTTGCACAGAACTGCTTAATGCCTCAAATGACGTAGTGGAAGTTTTAGCAGTAAAAGTCGAGAACCAAAACCTAGTCATTGTGGTAGTCTACAAGCCTCCGGATGCAACTTCCCAGCAATTCCAGGAGCAGCTGTTAAAAATTGACCACTGTCTGGAAAATCTTCCAGCTCCTGCACCCAACATCTTGCTCCTGGGGGATTTCAACTTAAGGCACCTAAAATGGAGGAATATAGCAAATAATATTGTTGCAGTAATAACACCAGGAGGCAGCTCTGATGAAAACTCACACTCACACGAGCTTTTAAATCTCTGCACAAAATTCAATTTAAACCAGCAAATAATAGAGCCTACTAGACTGGAGAATACACTAGACCTCATATTCACTAACAATGATGATCTGATAAGAAATGTCACCATATCAAAAACAATATACTCAGATCACAACATAATTGAGGTTCAGACATGTATGCGTGGAGCCCCAGACCGACAAAATGAGACTAGTCACGAGGGAGCATTCACCAAATTCAACTTCAATAACAAAAACATAAAGTGGGACCAAGTAAACCAAGTCCTAACCGATATAAGCTGGGAAGATATACTAAGCAACACAGACCCAAACTTATGCCTAGAACAGATTAACTCGGTGGCACTCGATGTATGCACAAGGCTTATTCCTCTAAGAAAAAGGAGGAGTAGATGTAAAATAGAAAGAGACAGGCGCTCCCTTTACAGGCGACGGAAAAGAATAACAGAGCGGCTAAAAGAGGTCAATATATCTGAAATGCGCAGGGAGACACTGGTCAGAGAAATAGCAAGCATCGAACTTAAGCTAAAAGAATCCTTTAGGAGTCAGGAATCGCGGGAAGAACTAAAAGCCATAAATGAAATCGAAAGAAACCCAAAGTATTTCTTCTCCTATGCCAAATCAAAATCGAGAACAACGTCCAGTATTGGGCCCCTACTTAAACAAGATGGGTCCTACACAGATGACAGCAAGGAAATGAGTGAGCTACTCAAGTCCCAATATGACTCAGTTTTTAGCAAGCCGCTAACCAGACTGAGAGTCGAAGATCAAAATGAATTTTTTATGAGAGAGCCACAAAATTTGATTAACACAAGCCTATCCGATGTTATCCTGACGCCAAATGACTTCGAACAGGCGATAAATGACATGCCCATGCACTCTGCCCCAGGGCCAGACTCATGGAACTCTGTGTTCATCAAGAACTGCAAGAAGCCCCTATCACGAGCCTTTTCCATCCTATGGAGAGGGAGCATGGACACGGGGGTCGTCCCACAGTTACTAAAAACAACAGACATAGCCCCACTCCACAAAGGGGGCAGTAAAGCAACAGCAAAGAACTACAGACCAATAGCACTAACATCCCATATCATAAAAATCTTTGAAAGGGTCCTAAGAAGCAAGATCACCACGCATCTAGAAACCCATCAGTTACACAACCCAGGGCAACATGGGTTTAGAACAGGTCGCTCCTGTCTGTCTCAACTATTGGACCACTACGACAAGGTCCTAAATGCACTAGAAGACAAAAAGAATGCAGATGTAATATATACAGACTTTGCAAAAGCCTTCGACAAGTGTGACCATGGCGTAATAGCGCACAAAATGCGTGCTAAAGGAATAACAGGAAAAGTCGGTCGATGGATCTATAATTTCCTCACTAACAGAACACAGAGAGTAGTCGTCAACAGAGTAAAGTCCGAGGCAGCTACGGTGAAAAGCTCTGTTCCACAAGGCACAGTACTCGCTCCCATCTTGTTCCTCATCCTTATAACCGACATAGACAAGGATGTCAGCCACAGCACCGTGTCTTCCTTTGCAGATGACACCCGAATCTGCATGACAGTGTCTTCCATTGCAGACACTGCAAAGCTCCAGGCAGACATCAACCAAATCTTTCAGTGGGCTGCAGAAAACAATATGAAGTTCAACGATGAGAAATTTCAATTACTCAGATATGGTAAACATGAGGAAATTAAATCGTCATCAGAGTACAAAACAAATTCTGGCCACAAAATAGAGCGAAACACCAACGTCAAAGACCTGGGAGTGATCATGTCGGAGGATCTCACCTTCAAGGACCATAACATTGTATCAATCGCATCTGCTAGAAAAATGACAGGATGGATAATGAGAACCTTCAAAACTAGGGAGGCCAAGCCCATGATGACACTCTTCAGGTCACTTGTTCTATCTAGGCTGGAATATTGCTGCACACTTACAGCACCTTTCAAGGCAGGTGAAATTGCCGACCTAGAAAATGTACAGAGAACTTTCACGGCGCGCATAACGGAGATAAAACACCTCAATTATTGGGAGCGCTTGAGGTTCCTAAACCTGTATTCCCTGGAACGCAGGAGGGAGAGATACATGATTATATACACCTGGAAAATCCTAGAGGGACTAGTACCGAACTTGCACACGAAAATCACTCATTACGAAAGCAAAAGACTTGGCAGACGATGCACCATCCCCCCAATAAAAAGCAGGGGTGTCACTAGCACGTTAAGAGACCATACAATAAGTGTCAGGGGCCCGAGACTGTTCAACTGCCTCCCAGCACACATAAGGGGGATTACCAACAGACCCCTGGCAGTCTTCAAGCTGGCACTGGACAAGCACCTAAAGTCAGTTCCGGATCAGCCGGGCTGTAGCTCGTATGTTGGTTTGCGTGCAGCCAGCAGCAACAGCCTGGTTGATCAGGCTCTGATCCACCAGGAGGCCTGGTCTCAGACCGGGCCGCGGGGGCGTTGACCCCCGGAACTCTCTCCAGGTATACTCCAGGTATATGAGAGAGTAAAATATCATCACTAATGCCAGAGTGCAAAACGTGTACCAGGCTTCCGTTTAATGCCCATAAGATAGAATGGAAGTAACTTCTTGGATGGTTACTATCTACCAGTGTTAGACAGAATACGGAGGACAGTGTTGGAAGTGTATGAGCTAATCAACAAATTCTATGCCCAGTTAATCATAATAATTATTATTAACAATACTATAATCATTAACCATAATTAATTACTTATGAAGGGTCTTCTGTGCACAGGAAACGAAATTTACCGTGCCATATGAGATGCCATATCATTACTAGAAGATGAATGATAATGCTGTAACATAGGTATGTGATGTAACATAGGTATGTGATGTAACATAGGTATGTGATGTAACATAGGTATGTGATGTAACATAGGTATGTGATGTAACATAGGTATGTGATGTAACATAGGTATGTGATGTAACATAGGTATGTGATGTAACATAGGTATGTGATGTACAGTATATAAGGTGTAACCAGATGCTGGATATCTCGTTAACAAACTCACCAGCTTGACCTCTCTCCTTGTGAATCTTTTTTTTTTTTTTGTAATGATTCGGGCACTTGACAAGAGAGGCCATCTTAACATCCGGCCGTCTTAAATGAGTTACTTCGATTACTTCTGCTGAGTTCCCTACATAATTGACTCTCTCCGGATATTCCTTCCCATTCTTTCTTAGATATCAATATTCTGGTGATGGTGATATCGCGTTGCACTCCCGATATCCATCGTTGTGGTCGGAGTGTGGATACCTCGTGGCTTCGTACAGATATCCTTTGTTACTGCTGCCGTCTTTACTGTTGTTGTTACGCTTCTCTGTAGGTGAGACACTGAAGCCTACTTGTTATTATTGTATATTTTTGTGCTATCTGTTAGATTATTACTGGATAAACTTGTAGTGTCCATTACTTCTGTAATCATTGACCTGCCTGCGGTCACAAGAGATATCCATAATCCTTTACAGTCAGGATTATAACATTATGCTCTTATTTCTTACAATACTCTGATGAAGATAAACACACTATATGCAGTGCTCTTCTTGACAGACTGTATTAAACAATGTTTATCTACTTTCATAGTGATTAAATTAAATTATTTTTGTAATAACATACTTTTAAAATTAACCTCCGGGATCAAGTGAACTATTCCTATTTATGTTTAATTCCTTCTTACTTCTAATTGAATTTTGGTAACTCTCTTATTATTTTCAGTATGAAGCCCTGCCTTGGGGGTACATAACCCTGATCAATCAGACCGTTAATGCTGGCACGTAGTAACCAACCTTCGTAGAACACGAAGATAAGAACTACCTGGAGTTTACCTGGAGAGAGTTCCGGAGGTCAACGCCCCCGCGGCCCGGTCTGTGACCAGGCCTCCTGGTGGATCAGAACTGAAACACAGAATCTGGCTCTTCAACCTTCCAGAAATACGAAGATGAGAATACAATCACAGTGATGAAAACAGACTTCCTGGAAACATAAAGTTCATAATTGAAAAAGCATTGTGATCAATCGTTCCGCGTACACGAAGATTTGAACACAAATTCAGTCATAAGACCAGACCTGCCCGGAACACGAAGGATAAAACTCGCAAGTAAACATTCAGTAACACGAAGATACAATAAGAACTGACACATTCTTGAGACAAAGCCCTTCTTGGACAAGAATACTACAATACAAAAAACAGTCATGCTGTTTATTTTTTAGGAACGTGAAAATGAGATCATAATTAACAGCTTCGTGACAAACTTCTGGCAATGTGAATATGAGAAATTACAAACAAGAGAGCAGACAAATCTTCCTGAAACACGGAGGTAAGAATTCAGAATCTAGTAACCAAGCCTTCTGAAAGCACAGAGGTTAAACATCAAACATTCTAGCTATTAAATATTCCAGAAAACACGAAGATGAGCATTGAAATAGAGTATTGCGATCATAACAGTGAGAATTCAAAGTCTTGCAGCCAAACCTATAGGGAACACGAAGATGAATATCCATGCCCAGTTAACGATCATATATTTCAAGAAAGCTAAAATGAGAGCTCAACCATAGTCTAATGAACAAACATTCCAGTAACACTAAAACCAAAATATAAAGCAGTCTTGTGACCAGATGTTTCGAGAACATGCAGACAAACTATCCGGCAAGATCAAAAGGCAAACACAATCTTCCCACCAAATACAAAAACAAGTATTGTGACTAAACAGTAGCGTGATCAAACAGTAGCGTGATCAAACAGTAGCGTGATCAAACAGTAGCGTGATCAAACACAGTACTGCGACCAAAACTCCTACGAACACGAGGAAGAGAACTTAACATAGCCTGGTTACCAGATTTTCGGCGTAAGTGACTGTTTAAGCAGAGTCACTTATCTGTTAATACCTGGTACAGTTTCCACTGACCGTCCCTCATGCTGCCCGGCCTCAGACCAGGCCTGAAAAGATTTGAAAAAGAAATATTATACGAATAAGAACTATTAGAAAGGGCTTAGGAAACGAAGTTCAAGTGTATACTGTATTATGGTAAAAGTTTGTAAGATTTACCTGCAATCTTACATGTACATGAGACAGAGAAAGAAACCAGCAATACTGCCAGAGTGCAAAAGGCGTGACAGGCTTCCTTTCAGCACCCTTTTGACAGAACGGTAGTACCTCCCTGGATGGTTGTTGTCTATCAACCTCCTACCTACGTCTTATGACCATATCACCTGGAAACGCAGTTCTGCGACCATACCTTCCCTGAGCATAAAGGTGAAACTTAAAGACTTGGTAGTCAGATTTTCTGGGAATATGAAGATCCGAAATTCACACAGCACAGTCTTATGACCAAACCTTCAGAAAGAATAAAGAAAAAAAGACAATGACTTGAGACCATACCTTCTGGAATATTTTTTTTATCAAAATTAAATATGCCATCACAGCAATGCGATAAAAACTCAGACACAAAGTTCTGATCAAACCATCTGGCAGCACAGAAAACTTACACGCAGTCTCGTTATTAAAAATTCCGAGAACACGAAGATGAGAATTTAGTAACAATCCTACGATCAAACTTGTAAGTATGAAACATCAGAATGAGAGACTAAACTTTCATGCAACCAAACCTATGAACACGAAGATGAGAGCTCAAACACATTCGAGCAACCGAGTCCTGTGAGAGCATAATGCTGAGAACTTAACGAAAATGATATTTTGGAGAAAGAAAACTTTTGCCGAGAATATACTGAAAACATGAAACTCTACGAGAACGAAAATAAGAACTCACAGTCTTGCGATGAGATCTGAGATCATAAACTTAAGAAAGCAAACAGGTCTTGTAACACACAAAAATGCACTTATAGTAGAGAAAGCCTTTATTACTCAACGTTTTGCTCAAAGATGAGTTTTATCAAGTTAAATAGAGGGATTTACCATTCTTGTATATATATAATCTATTGAGTGAGGTGTAGTGTTGGAAAGGTAGGTGCAGGATATCACTAAACCTGTTTCTGGGGTCAAATGTAGTGATGAAGAAGAGAGGAATGGCGAGGAGGGTCAACAAGTCATGAGTACAGTAGTTGTCCGTCCAGGTAAGATGACCTATGTCAGGGATTTTGCGATGTTGAAGGCATCCTGCAGCTATCTTATGGCACTACGAGTTTAAATATCTGGGGCTTCCAAACATCTCATGCTATCTTACTTTTTGGTATTAATTGGTTTTAGGACAACGATTCTAAACAGATGTCGATGGCAAGAGTTTAGGGGGAGGTCCATGGTAGGTACGAAAAAATTAAATCCTTTTCATTCAGTAAATTCTTGCTCCCAGCTGCTTATGTTTTCTCGGGGGATAATGAGGATGAACATCTGTTCTGTACACACCTTGAAACCATTACTATAGCTGTGGATGTGATAGAATAACCTGTTCTCTTTCTCGCAACTAGCGGTGTCACATGGGGCAGTTGTTTGATTCGTCAGGACCTGCGTCCCGACACGGGACACAGGTCCTACGATGATCCGTCTATGGGACAATTGTTGCGGAGTCTGCACAGTTGTGGCTCCGGTGATGCTGGATGCAAATCGGACTCCAGAAGCGGGTCAAAGACTTATCTCTGAATACTAAGGGAATTCGTAGTATCCATTGTTTTGCACTGGTATCAAAAATCCTTCTTAACCCGTTCCACAAGATCGTGGAAACAGTGATCCAATGCGTCAACCTCTTGACAACAGGAACCCAGAACTCTCGCCTTTTTTAAGCAACTCTGTAAAGACATGGATTCAGAACAGCTGTCCTCTTTTATTTCGCTGTGCTCTGGCCTTCGAAGAGTAATGTTACGAATCGACTGTTCCTAGATATGCAAAATATGGATAATCTTGCGGATTACTTTAATAATGTAGGAGCCATAGATTGCATACTTGGCTGACATATTTGAGCAACTGATTAAACTGAGTCTCAAGCTACATGGCAAGGGTACAAATGTGTTTAATTTCATAGATTTCTTGGCAAACTAGAAAATTAGCAGAATGAAGATCCATGCAGGAAATACTGCTGAGTTCGAGAATCTTTCATCTGTCCTCTTCGACACTGAAGTTCATCCGCATGACTCGACTCAAAACTGACATTAATGAACACCTGATATCCTTGGGAAGTCAGCTCAAAATATATTTACAGAACATGAGAAGTCAAAGTCAAATTAGTGAGAAATATTTTCTCTGGTACTCTTAGTGTTGATATCATTCAAAAGGAATTCCTTGATCCCAAAAACTATTTTACAACTGAAGAACTCTGTCACGAAAAGTCATTGATTGTACTGTGGTCTTCAGTGTATCAGTCGTAGCCAAAAGTTAGTGAGGTGGCACTACGAGTTCTGGTGGCATTTTATACAACCTTCTAATGCGAATTAGGGTTTTCCACCTTCCAACGGATAAAGAATAAAAGTCGGAACATATTAGATGTGGACCCGGATATGAGATATACTTTGCTCAAAACACATGCTAACATTATGCAACTTGCCGAAATTGGGCAGTGTCATCCGTTCTTGCGATGTTTTTCTCAGATCAATTCAGATTTGTCTTACGGTTGTGAAACTAGTCAAGGAAGAAGCCAAAATTATGTCCTCATATTGTAAAAATGCAGTATAATGGTGCCAAAACAGAAAATTAATGCGTTTTTTCTTTGTATGTTCAGGATCTAAAGAGTTCATTTTAATAATTTTTTTTATGATTTATAAAAATAAGGGGTTCACGAGAAATTTAAGAATTCCTCAACGTGGGAAATGGAGTGAAAAATGTCTAAGAATCAGTGTCCCAAAGGCACGCTTTAGACGAGGCCTTTTAAATTAAAAATGAAATCCCGGTAATACATGAATAAGAATTAAGAAACACAAATAAAAAGTGAATACTGAAGCCAAGTGTATACTGAAGCCAAGTGTATACTGAAGCCAAGTGTATACTGAAGCCAAGTGTATACTGAAGCCAAGTGTATACTGAAGCCAAGTGTATACCGAATACAAGTAGAGCTTGCAAGATTTCCCTTCTGTGTTACATTTTAATCAGACAAACAAGAAAAGACCAGCGATCCGGCCAGTGTAATATCGTATAACAGAACGATATTACATCCCAAGATGACTCTTGTCTACCAACCTACTACATAAATCTTGCGACCAAACATGCCAGCAACACGAAGATGAGAATTCAGTCATACGACTGAAGGTTCTGTGAAAACGAAGGCAAGAACTTAAATACAGTCTTCTGGTTGAAAAAACAAAATACAAAATACTGAAAAATATAGCAAGATATTAGTAAATAACGAACAGATTTGCCTACTGGGGCAAGAATCAGTCAAAACTGTTCCATCACTGTTAGTTAATTCTAATTTATATTATTATTATTATTATTATTATTTTAATAACAGTAATCAGGTCAGTACTAATTTGTTGTGTGTGTGCAAGATACCACCTAAGGAATGGAGTGATGTTAGAAGCTTTACAGTACAGTATGACCGGTCTTTTGTACACAGACTTGATGCAATGCAAGTACCAGCCTCACGTGTTCTTCACACTGTGGTCTGCTCACACCATGGGTTCCTCACACCACGGGTTCCTCACACCACGGGTTGCTCACACCACGGGTTGCTCACACCACGGGCTGCTCACGCCACGGGCTGCTCACGCCACGGGCTGCTCACGCCACGGGCTGCTCACGCCACGGGCTGCTCACGCCACGGGCTGCTTACACCACGGGCTGCTCACACTTGGATGCTTCTCAAATCTTTGCCAAAGACACTGTTCATCATTTAGAACTGGAGGCACCGAAAAATCACTCTTGCCTTACGTATTATTTTGCGCTGTCACCTGACACTGATTTCTTTGCACATACACACACACACATATATATATATATATATATATATGTATATATATATATATATATATATATATATATATATATATATATATATATATATATGTGTGTGTGTGTGTGTGTGTGTGTGTGTGTGTGTGTGTGTGTGTGTGTGTGCGCGGGTGGGTGTGTGGGTGTGTGTGTGTGCGCGGGTGGGTTTGTGGGAGTGTGTGCGGGTGGTTGGTTGGGTGTGCGGGTGGGTGTGTGGGTGTGCGGGTGGGTGTGTGGGTGGGTGTGCGGGTGGGTGTGAGGGTGGGTGTGTGGGTGGGTGTGTGTGTGGGTGTGTGGGTGGTTGTGTGGGTGGGTGTGTGGGTGGGTGTATGGGTGGGTGAGTGTGATGGTGGGTGTGCGGGTGGGTGTGTGGCTGGGTGTGTGGGTGGGTGAGTGTGCGGGTGTGTGGGTGGGTGAGTGTGCGGGTGGGTGTGTGGATGGGTGTGTGGGTGGGTGTGTGGGTGGGTGCGTGGGTGGGTGTGTGGGTGTGTGGGTGGGTACGTGGGTGGGCGTGTGGGTGGGTATGTGGGTGGGTGTGTGTGTGGGTGTGTGGGTGGGTGGGTGAGTGTGCGGGTGTGTGGGTGGGTATGTGGGTGTGTGGGTGGGTGGGTGTGTGGGTGGGTGTGTGGGTGGGTGTGTGGGTGGGTGTGTGGGTGAGTGTGTGGGTGGGTGTGCGGGTGGGTATGTGGGTGGGTGTGTGGGTGGGTGTCGTACGGAATAAGCCAAATCGTCCAGTTATGCCTAAATAGCAAAGGTTTTCTGCCGAATAAGGAGAATGAAAATGATTTTTTGGGGCCATAAATCTGGAAAAATCAATCTGACCTTAAAAAAAAAAATATTGACTAATATTACACAAAGTTAATCATGACCTTCAAAAATAATTTGTCTTGCATCAGTATCAATAATATATATATATATATATATATATATATATATATATATATATATATATATATATATATATATATATATATATATATATATCCATCAATCTGTAAAACATCTTGGAAAAAGTCTAATTTTTAGGGGAGTTCAGCCTTTTTGACAACTTTTACTTATTAAGCAAAACACATACACACAATATATATATATATATATATATATATATATATATATATATATATATATATATATATATATATATATATATATATATATATTATACATTAAACAAAATTTTATATGCTAATGTATGAAGATGTATAACGTCGTTTAATCTCATATATTTTTAAAACTCTGAATTTTTTTCTTTACAACAATTAAACATGTGACAATGAACAAACAAAAAAAAATCAGCATAGAAGAATAGACTTCTAAAAAATACTATTATCATTTTATTCATTTTTTTGTATTTTTTTCCTGAGGGTATCTGTTATGGTTAGTTTTTTTTATGACTTTATAATATATTATCGAAGATCATCGGTTCAGTTAACGAAAGTCCTGGTCAGTGTTGTGTCTTCCTCTAGTGGACCAGTGGACCAGTTTGTGGTTCTCGCTGGTTTGATATTGTGTGGTTCTCGCTCGTTTAATATTGTGTGGTTCTCGCTCGTTTGATATTGTGTGGTTCTCGCTCGTTTGATATTGTGTGGTTCTCGCTCGTTTGATATTGTGTGGTTCTTGCTCGTTTGATATTGTGTGGTTCTCGCTCGTTTAATATTGTGTGGTTCTCGCTCGTTTGATATTGTGTGGTTCTCGCTCGTTTGATATTGTGTGGTTCTTGCTCGTTTGATATTATGTGGTTCTCGCTCGTTTAATATTGTGTGGTTCGCTTTGTATCGTGTGGTCTCGCTCGACTGATATTGTTCAATGTGATTTCGTTTGCTTTCCATTGTTAATTGTAAAGTCTCGCTCGTTGTATATTGTATGGTCTCGCTCGCTTAGCATCGTTAATTGTAATGTCTCGCTCGCTTTATATAGTTAATTGTGTTGTCTCGTGGGTCTCGCCCGCTTTAAAAAGATAATCTCTATATTCACTACGTCCTCTATAATGGATTGTTCCTCTCTAATGGCTTGTTCCTCCCATTATCTTGAAGCCATCCCTATGAGAAAGCTCAGCTCTAGATCTATCGTTCGTGAACTGGTACGTTTCTTTTCGCATGTTGGAGACGAAGGAATATCCCATAAGTTTGTTCCATCACATGCTTTACAACCAAGGTTTGTTGGGCCATTAGAATTTATAAAGTTAAGTGATGTGACTTAGTCTGTATTCTGTTAAAAAAGAAAATAGGTCTTGCGTATCACATGAATCAACTTAAGACATATAGTGACTCTTACTTCTGCTTCAGTTCTTCCTTTGCGAACTGAAAATCAAGACAGACTACTTGACATTACTAGGGGAATAGTTACGTCTAGAGAACTCCCTTACCCTGCAGTCTCTAGACAAGGTCCTAGAATGCATGTCAGTTGATAAAGCTGCTGATATTAAATCTCTTCTACTCGAGTATACCTGTCGTTCCAGTGATATCCCTCAGTGTTATACTTTAGGTGAACACGATGTTGATGTTCAAGGAGCAGCACCTACCGAGCAGAATGAGTCCGGTTAAACAGGAAACTCCCTAGAAAGAAATAGATTATATGTTATTACATGGCCTGTCGAGAATAAGAATCGATGGGCGTCGCCGTTTATAATGGTACATAATCCTGATGGCAGCTATAGGATACCAACTGATTACAATAAGGTGAGTACTGTCACCTTACCAGATTATTCTCAACTAAGATATTAATAACCGCGTCAAGAAAGCCACTACATTCTGGGCGCATCAGACATAAAGTGATGTGTTCGTTTGAGTGGAGAGTTCTGTTCCAGGCTGACAGACTGACCACCTTAAAATACATCATCGTCCTTACATTGCTATTGCTGTTGCAGACTCCACTGTATTTGACTGAAAAACTTTACTCTGTAGGAGAAACGTTCTGGAATAACGATACCTAACTGTTACATACGTGTCTTATCAAATGATATTTGTATTTATCAGAGAACTGAGTGCACAAATAACCCGCACATAGGAGAGGGAAACTTACGACCACGTTTCAGTGTGACTTTGTAAATGGTTCAAATCGGACCGAAACGTCGTCGTAAGCGGGTTATTTGTGTATTGTTCCAGTCACTATATTGTGCCTTTTTCTTATTTAACTGTCTGGGTGTTTGTAGTTCCCTCACAGTCAACCACGTCTCTCATAACCTGTTAATTCTTCTGGTTATAAATAACAGAATTGGTGTTGTATTTTGTAGATACATTAATTATCATCTTCTGCCTCTTCAGTCTTTTATATTGTATTGATGAAGCCACTGGTGGGCGAAACGTCGACAGAGTAAAGATTCACAGATATTGCGTAGGTGTCTAAATCATTATCGTAAACTATGTTAAGATTTGTTTGCATTTTTAACCCGGGGGGTTAGCCACCCAGGATAACTCAAGAACGTCAGTGCGTCATCGAAGACTGTCTGTCATATATCCATTGAGGGCCTTCAATTTCGTTCCCCAGGATGCAACCCACACCAGTCGACTGACACCCAGGTACCTACTTACTGCTAGATGAACAAGAACAACAAGTGTAAGATAACTAACACCCAGGCACCTACTTACTATAAGGTGAACAGGAACAGCAGGTATAAGGAAACATGCCCAACATTTCCACCCGCGTCGGGGATCGAACCACGGACAATTAGCGTACGAGGCGAAAGCATTGCCAACCAACCCAAAGTCAAACTTTATTCACTTTTGCTGCCGATCTATGATGATATATTTGGGATCTCATGAGACGTTCCTTTTAGACATGTTATATATATATATATATATATATATATATATATATATATATATATATATATATATATATATATATAAATATATATATATATATATATATATATATATATATATATATATATATATATAAATATATATATATATATATATATATATATATATATATAGGTAGTAGGTTGGTAGACAGCAACCGCCCAGGGAGGTACTACCGTCCTGCCAAGTGAGTGTGAAACGTAAGCCTGTAATTGTTTTACACGATGGTAGGATTGCTGGTGTTTTTTCTGTCTCATAAACATGCAAGGTTTCAGGTACGTCTTGCTACTTCTGCTTACACTTAGGTCACACTACACATACATGTACAAGCATATGTATACACACCCCTCTGGGTTTTCTTCTATTTTCTTACTAGCTCTTGTTCTTGTTTATTTCCTCTTATCTCCATGGGGAAGTGGAACAGAATTCTTCCTCCGTAAGCTATGCGTGTTGTAAGAGGCGACTAAAATGCCAGGAGCAAGGGGCTAGTAACCCCTTCTCCTGTATATATTACTAAATATGAAAGGAGAAACTTTTGTTTTTCCTTTTGGGCCACCCCACCTCGGTGGGATACGGCTGGTGTGTTGAAAGAATATATATATATATATATATATATATATATATATATATATATATATATATATATATATATATATATATATATATATATATATATATATATAATATATATATATATATATATTGGGCCGTCAGAAAAGTGTTCTGACTTAGGCCTAAATCGGAGATTTTTCGCATTTCATCACCTTGAATAAATCAATTGAATTGTCATCTATTACAGAAACAATTAGCATCAATTCCTGGTGTTACGTTGCGACTTGCGACGTTACTTTGCGACTTAAAGCGCTACTTTCTGATATGCGACGTTACTTTGTGGTACAACTGTGTTTATCCTCAGCACTTTTTCTTTTAAAGCTTTCTTGTTCATTAATTTCTCGAAATCTAAAATGCTGATGTAAATTGTGGAACGGTGTATGTGGATTGTTCAACGTTGTGGAGTGTTCAACGTTGTGGATTGTTCAACGTTGTAGATTGTTCAACGCTGTGGAGTGTTCGACGCCCTATGTGGATTGTTGAACGGTGTACGTGGATTGTTGAACAGTTTACCTGGAGTTTACCTGGAGAGGGTTTCGGGGGTTGTTCGTGGATTGTTCAACGGTGTATGTGGATTGTTAAACGTATGTGAATTATTCATCAGTGTATGTGAAAGGTTCAACGGTGAATGTGGACTATATATAAAATTGCTTAACGGCGTGAATGTTAAGTTAAACGGTAAGAACATAGTATTAACGGCGTGATCTGGTCACATTTTAAACAACATACCTCTGTTGAATGGAATGGTTCTCTTCACAAACGGCGCGAGTCCATCACTGAAGGACAGGAGACTCCCGTTATCCTCCACGAGTAGAAGAACAAACAAGCGGTGAACCACTGTTACCAGTAAAGAAAGACAGAACTTGACAACGGCTTCCGTTTACCGTTGGGATCATTGGTACAATGCACATTAGCCGGACTCCCTCAACGGGACACCAGCTCAGTGTACATCGTTCTCAATTAAACTGAGAACAGCACGAACACCGAGGATACAACGGTTTTCGAAAACACGTTATCGAGATAGAATTCCCGAAGACCTGATTTTTTTTTTTGCCCCCCCCCCCCCCGAGAAGACGAAGTCGAAAACGTGTTTTCCAGGGAACGTTCTCGAGAAATATTAGGGGAAAGAAATACTGAGATTAAGTCTTTCGAAGAAGAGCGTCCTCGAAGTCATACCCAGAAGAGAGTGACCATGAAAACGTATCTTCGGGCACAAATTCTCGAAAGGTTTTCGAGGATAGATGCTTAAGAGCCATAACCTCGAGTATCCTTCAGGCATCCTCGCCGCTTTGTAGGAGGCAGCGTTCTCCCTACAGGCCTCAGCCCCAGCTATTGACACAGTATACCACTGGTCCAGAGGTCCATCTTTCTGGTGAACCACTGGTGGTAAGGGGATTCAGTGGTTCGTTAGTCTATTAACTCAATGGCTCACTGATCCACTGAATCTGTGATTTATTACTTCATTGCTTATGAGTTCAGTGTTTCACTGACTTGCGATTCGTGTATTTAACGATTCATTAACTTATGATTCCTGGATGTGGTATTTCATGAACCCGAAGCCCATAGTTCCAATGATACAATGATTCATGAATACGCAACCTGCCAGTGAATTCAGAGGTCCATGAGCCCAAGGAGTCAGGTTCAGTGGTCCATTGGTCTCGTATCTCACTGATCACTGATTCAGTGTGGAACATTTGACCATGGGACCATTGTTCCGCTGGTCCGTGGATCTGGTATTGCACTAATTCATGGGTTCAGGCCATGAGTTCAATAGTCAATTGGTCTATGGGTTCATTTGTTCATGGATTCAGTGACTCATTGATCTTAGCTGTCCAATGGTCCATGATTCCAGCATCTCATTGGTCCACAGGCCTAGTAGTCCACTGGTCCACGAGCCCAGTGCCTCACAGAGCCACGGGTCGGGTGATGCTGGGAACTTCACAGATAAGACTCAGAGATGTCGAAACTGATCCTCGGGACTGAGGCGTGATCCCCTCCAGAGGACGCATCGGGAGTCACGATCCTCACTGCTGGACGACCACCTGCAGAGTGTAAACAGATCAGCAATCAACAAACATGAGGAATATAACGCAAATGAAAGGAATAATTAGCAAATAAGAAATAAACCCTCGAGAGAGAAAATGGAAACAATGTATATAAGGGAAACATATCTTTCAGGTACATAAAATGTAAACAAACGCTAAATAAGATATAAGAAAGACTTATATCTTATTTATATTTTAGAATTACTAAACAGAAAGTAAGAATTCACAAATGTAAACAACAGGAAGAAAATAGTATATGATAAGAGTCTTCAATAGGAAAAGACAGCATTGACGATAATCTAAACTGTCATAGCATTATGTACCTAAAATCTTTTGCTTACCGCCCACAAGATGGGTAATGGGGTACATAATAAAGATATTGAACTGTCATAGTGACGGTATGTAAGCTAGCACAAACTGGAAGAGAGAAAACTCTTTAATGCAGTATGGAAAAGTTCGTTTATGACAAAGTTTCACTCGGTTTACGAACACACTAAGTTATAAAAGTCTGTGGTTAAAAATAATACATTAACAAGATAAAATCTTGTATACAAAATTGAGGAAGTGTTTCGTTTGTCAGGAAACAGGAAAATGATAAATGATAACCCAATCAGTGGTCAGGCAATCACTGGCTTACCTGTGATAGGTTCTCTAACCCATTTAAAAACACTGGCTTATGACGTAATTACATAATGTTCGATGGATTTACTCACTGGCTAGACAGTGAATGAAGCTACTGTTATTGAATTCTTATTGACAAGTTTTAAGAATTTTTTATATGCAAATTTAATTCACAAGGCGCCCGTGAGCGCATGATTTATACATATAGTATCTGGCTGAGTGGCTAAAATCTGTGTACTCTGATGCAGAGTGTGAAGGTTCGAATCCTGCTGTGGACCGATAATGTTCGTAAATTTGTTAGACCAAAAGTTCGCTTATCAATAACCAGTTCTGATACAACAAAAGTTTCTGGTGTGGTCATAATGAAGCAGAAAAGGTGTATTAAATATTTCGGGCTCACACTGCAGCCTTCTTCGCGAAACTGAAAGTGTACATGCGATAAAGTGTATTTACTTTCAAGCCAACCAGAGTGTTTGAAGGCTGGTTGTTGTAGTCTGGGGTTGTGATCCTCACCAACAACACAACAGGTATACACGGCACTCGTACACTATGAGGACGTGTGTCTGGTGCTGTCTGCTGTTCTTACAGCAGTGACAGGGCGTGTGTCTGGTGCTGAGTGCTTGCCGTCTTACAGCAGTGACAGGGCGTGTGTCTGGTGCTGAGTGCTTGCCGTCTTACAGCAGTGACAGGGCGTGTCTGGTGCTGAGTGCTTGCCGTCTTACAGCAGTGACAGTCACTGTACTGCTGGTACACACTCCTGATGTTGAATATTTTGTATATATCACTAGCGACAAAGCACAACTATAAGCATGAGTGCGTCTCCTGAGTGCTTGTGTCAATGTTGAGTGCCTGAACACCAGCTTTGAGTGCAAGTTAGGAAGCAGCAGTGCATAGTAACTATGACAACAGTGAAAGAATTTACTCAGAACACAACACTGTGCGTCCTTGTTAATCAAGAACAGTGTTTTATATATTTGTGTTTGGTGTGTCTCACATACTAGAGTAAACACAGAGTTGCGTAGTGTTTGTCTAGTGAAGCGTTAAAGCTGGAAGATTACACAAGTGCTGGTGTTACAAAGCTTACATTTCTTACCTTTAAATACAACCTTGTGTGTTTGTGTGTGTGTGTGTGTTTGTGTGTGTGTGTGTGTGTGTGACACTGAGTGCATGTACTGTAGCGTGAGACAGAGTAACACTGCACACGGTCTGTTGGTTCATAAGATTACTTACAGCCGTAATACAGTTCTATATCGGTGGTAAGCAAGGGTTGAGTGTCTTTCTGGGAATCCTTGGATACTGTAAAAATACACACATATATATATACATTTCACCGAGAATGTTTATATTTCAGTACATACTCAGAGATAATCCTAATTCCTTCGTAGATGAGTAAACTATAGTTAAAGTTAGTGAACAAGTAAACTCTGACCTAGTTCATCTCTTGCAATCAGTACGCCTTATATATATATATATATATATATATATATATATATATATATATATATATATATATATATATATATATATATATATATATATATATATATATATATATATATATTGGCACTCATGTACTTATATTAGCACTGACGTACACTAACACTCATGCACATTAACACCCACGTACACCATCATCCACGTACATCATCGCCCATGTACACCATCACTCGCGTACACTAGCATTCACGTACACCATCACCGACATGCACCAATACCCACGTACCCTGGCGTAGACGCATGTGGTGGGTAGAATAATCTACTCCCGCTACGTGGTTTTCTGATGCCAGCTGTTGCTGTTGTTGCTGCTGCTGCTGCTGTTCCCTGTTCCTCAAGACGGTTCGCTCCTGAAGCTTTAACTTCAACAGCCTGATCTTCTCCTCTTTCTGCAAGATGTAAGAACAAGAATGTGTTGTGTTGAATGTGTTGAGTATATTGTGTTGAGTATAATATGTTGAGTATATTGTGTTGCGTATGTTGGTATTATAAGTATTTTAGATGTGTTCGGTTTGGTATATTGAATATTTTGAGTGTGTTGTACATTATTATTATTATTATTATTATTATTATTATTATTATTATTATTATTATTATTATTATATGATAATATTAAAGTACTAGAGATCGCTAAATGGGAATTAAAGATAGAAAGAGAGAGAGAGAGAGAGAATTACCTCAGCAATTAGTCTCTGCATTTCTTCGTTTTCGTGGAGAAGTTTGTGGTACCTCTCTTCCTCCTCCTTGCTGGGGGCGGTGTCCCCCGTGGCCTCCACACGCTCCCCCGGGTGACGCACGATCTCCACGATCTGTTGGAGTATACGCCAGAGGTATACCCTGAGTATACTGGGTATGCAGAATTACATAGCAGGGGTGTACTAGGTAGATGCAAGGAGATTAAATTAAGAAATTGTTGGGTGTGAGGGATATACTCTTGGAGTATGTGAGGGATATATATCAGGAGTGTGTGAGGTATATATCCCAGTAGTATGTGAGGGATATACCCCAGGAATATGTAAGAGAAAGGCAACAAAAAAAAGGTATATAGGCTTGAGCATGGAGGAATTCATAGCTCAGGGATATACAGCAGAACTATATAATGGGGGGCTCTGGTGGCCTGGTGGTTAACGCTCTCGCTTCACACGGTGAGGGCCTGGGTTCGATTCCCAGCCAGAGTAGAAACATTGGACGTGTTTCTTTCCACCTGTTGTCTATGTTCCCCATCAGTAAAATGGGTACCTGGGTGTTAGTCGACTGGTGTGGGTCGCATCCTGGGACACTGACCTAAGGAGGCCTGGTCACAGACCGGGCCGCGGGGGCGTTGACCCCCGGAACTCTCTCCAGATAAACTCTCCAGAATGGTTATACAAGAATACTGGTGGGATATACCCGAACAGTTTATAGGGTTATACTGAGGGAATATACAAAATAAATAGCGGAGGTTTGGAAGGCTATGTTAGACAGCTGTGGAAAGTTTGTTGACTAGATTTTCTTGACAATTATCACAGTAGAATCTCAGCATTAATGGTAAAATTACCGACGAAATGTTCGGTGACACACTAATTGCATCTGTATCCCTTAACAGTAGAATCTTCAAAGAAGTAAGTTAGATTTGATCCCAGAGGCAGCCTTATGGCCTCTTTGAGTAGTTGATAAGCCTTATTAAGCAACCAGATTTATGAAATGCAGTTTGAGATACACAGGGATGGTGGCCACTCTTGGCCGAAGACTGACCTTAGGAACGAAGACAAGAGCCATGGAGAGGAAACAGCAGAAGATGATGGCGAGAGAGACGAAGGCAAAGGAGGCGTCCTGTTGCGTGGATATAACCAGAGTGACTGGCGCTGTGATGAGGCACAGCACCACTACGTTGTAGATGCTCATACCCACCTGTAGGAGAGCCAGGGGCGTGTGTGTGTGTGTCAGGTGTGCCACTAACACACTGTAGAATTTGAATAAATTATTTAGAAAATCGACAAGTTGGTAAATTAGACACTTGTGTAACATTTAAGTATCTTTATTCTGGAAACATTTACTCCAGGCTGAGGGACTGATTACCTGAAACCCCACATCTTCCACCTTTCTCTGCACTGGACTGAAGATGTCACAGGCTGGCGAAAGTTACCAGAATAAGGATACTCAATTGTTGCATAAGTGTAGAGGTTCCTCCTTGTTCATGATACTCACTCTCCTCACTTAGCTAATCAGAGATTATCTTCCGACATCGCAGAACCTCACAACGAGTGCCACTTCTCTCCCATTCTAAATGTTTTGTCAATTTCTGTTAACAAGAAATCCAACTGATAATAAATTCAAGTTCAGCCTCAAACCCCAGGCTTAAAAATTATCTTTGTTTATCACAGTCTTCAGTGTCTTCCACTCGGTCCATCCTCTGGAACAGACAGACACCAACTAACACAACTTCATTCTGGCAGCGTATTTATCAACGCTATCACTTCATCAGCCATCTTTCATCCCTTAATTGATTCATCTATAACATATCACACAAATATTCAGAAAATCAGGTCTTCTGATCAAATGACAACTCTGATTCACAGATTTGATAATTAAATCAATTTCACCTAAAATAGAACGTTATCAACTTTTGAATAAAGTGTTCTTCTATAAATAAAATATATAAAATTATTGTTAATGCCAGTAATTGATATGAGTAAAGGCATAAAAATGTTTTGCGTTTAGAGTCTTTGTTGTATATCAAGGGTGGTTTACAGCATACTGCCAAGTATGTTAATAAGACATCCCGACAGGGAAGTTCCTGGTGAGAGAAACGTCTCCCACCAGGGAAGTCCCTGAAGATCAGAAGGAGGTTGAGGTAATCAGTCTCTCGGTCTGGAATCGATGTACTCAGTCCACCATTCTTGATAAGAACATAGTATATGTGAGAAGTGTTGTACATGTGTCTAATTTACAAACAGTTAACTTACCAGTCGAGAGTCGTTTATCTGCTTGAGTTTAATGCTTCTCGTCTCGTAAGCCAGGAAAAGACCGAAGATTAGAAGGAGGCCCTTGTATCCGTACAGCAAACCTGCAAACAACCACCGTAATGCAATAATAATAATAATAATAATAATAATAATAATAATAATAATAATAATAATAATAATAATAATAATAATAATAATTTTTATTTCTATAAGTACAGGGCGTTTCACTCGTAGAAGGCCCCAAGTTGGTACTCCCGTAGTTTCAACTATCTTGTTTGTATATTATGTCCGTAGTAGACGATAACTTGGGGCCTCCTACTCGTAGGAAGCCTTTCATCTCTTTAATTGATTCATCTGTAACATATCACAACAAATAAAGATTCATCCCTTTCATCGATAACTCGGGGCCTCGATGACGCCCCGAGTTATCGTGTACCACAGACATAATATACAAACATGACTGTTATAACTACGGGAGTACCTTGTACGTGATACAGCTTATACAGAACTAGCTGACATCAGTGATATACTATATAGTAAGCCAATGGTTATGCAGAGCATTTCGGACAAACCAGGTTAATTTTGTCCCAGGATGCGATCAACATTTGTCGGCTAACACCCACGTACCTACTTACTGTTTGTGAACATGGACAGCAGGTGTCTTAGGAAAACACGCCCCAATATTTCCACCCGTACCGGGGATCGAGCCATGGACCTCAGTGTATGAACTGAGTGTGCTACCAATCGAGTTACAGGACACTCAGTAAACAGGTGATATCACGTTATGCAAATAAGGAAGTATTTCAGTAGTCTCAGGCTGGCTGACAAGTGGAATGACTTGGATGAGACAGCGACGGGGACAAGAATGAGTCTCAGTCCCCGCAAACACAACTCAGTGAGTAAGAAACGTTGACAACACACACACATAGCTTTAAGGTGAGGTACGATAACGCTCTTGGAGCGGGGACAGAGTGGGACCTAGTAGCGATTAGCAAAGAGGCGGTGCCAGGACCTGTCTCCCTGTGTTAGTATCGCTACAGAATCCCCCTCACGACTCTGCCAATATAAGTGATTACAGCCAACCAAGTGTGTTTATCTCCAGCCATCATATCTCGAAGGAGCCCTCGCAACACCTGCAACCACAAATATGTGAGTACACACACACACACATACCTAGCCAGATAGTGTTGTGTTTACTCTCGCAGTGTTCCAGTTCTGGCTTAATCTTAATGTCCTCAACAGCGTCCTTTGGCTTCTCCAGAGGGAAGACCTCCAGCCTCCTCTGCAGGGGATCCACCGCCTGCCACACACTAAGGACGATCACGTCCACCACCACGAAGCTCCCCACCATCACGTACAGCTTCCACGGCTCCACCCTCTGTAAGACGAGAGAATCACGGACGGTGTCACAAACCAGTTAGCGAACACACAAAAGTTATTTGAATTATAAGATAGACGTCGCAATATCAATTGCTGAAGACATCACCCACCGATAGGTGAGCGAAACGTGTAAATATATCTACCAATGAGATTCAAGAAACATCTCAACAAGCTACGCTAAACATCTCAACTTCACGAAACATCTAAGCAAGCTTCACTCTTCACTAAACATTTCGACAAGTACTGAATCATAAACACACTCTTCTCTCACTTTTAGCCTTGTCTTTGTATGGTTTAGATTTTTTGTATGATTTAGACTTTCAGTATGATTTAGACCTTTTTGTATGATTCAGAATCTTTCGTAAGATTTAGACTTTTTTATATGATTTAGACTTTGTATGTTTTACAAATACCAAAGCTCATTGGTTAGAGAGCGCTAGGAATATACAACGCTGATTAAATCGTAGTTAATATTCTGCTGTGATTACTGATGTACTGCTACGGAGAATCTGCACAAGTCACAATACTGATCGTCCACCATATTGCCTGTCAAGTGTGTGCTGCTGATGGAGCGTTTACCTCTGGTGTGTTATGAGAAAACAGGGGTTTAGTTGAAGGATTCTGAGGTTGATTAAGAGCTGCTGTGTTTTGGGTTAGTACTGTTGTGTTGTGGGTTGATCAGCAGAAGATTGGTTAGTACTGTTGTGTTGTGGGTTGATCAGCAGGTTTTTTAGTACTGTGAGCTGTTCAACCACAACACAGCAGCTAACAATGAACCTTGGCTTCATTCATCAACCTTGATGCTGATGAGGGGCTCCTGATCTAAAGAGATTTTCTTTGCAGTTTAGTTACACAGGTGGTGGTTCATAGTGGAAGGTTTTAATGAGTTTAGGGTTGGATATATCACATTTTCTCAGTTTTATTGAAGAAAATGGGATATTAGTGTCTATGTGATATCTTGTAAATACCAAATTTTATTCGCATCAGATCTTCAAAGCTAATAGTTAACTGTGACAGTAAAGTATGCCGCAGTCTGTATTAATATTTTTCACGCAGTACAGGTCCTGGAACTCATACAAGAAGGATACCTTTCACGGATCACACGACGACAGGAATAGTACATGTTGCTGCTGCCAGGGACGGTGCCAGACTGTCTTTACTGGAGATAGCTTAGGGATGGTTCTCTGGTTGGAGGGTGAGGCTAGGAAACGTACAGAGAATTGTAGACTCAGTCTACAAGAACTCAGTCTGAAGTCCCTCGTTCTACGTAAGATCCTGGAAGATCCTGGAGGGACTGATTTAGACTTGCTGTGAATCACTGTCATTATTACCAATTAAATTAATCCATTGCTGGGGAAACCCACCTTATTCTCCATCTTGGTCTTGGTGGTGAGTCTGTGGACTCGCCAGATCTTGGAGAACATGGCACCATAGGCGAGGGTGAAGCCCAGGGTGAGACACCACGCTCTTAGACCACACACCGTAGGGAACTGTTGCTGGCTGACAAACTGACCATCCAACCCCAGCAGGAAGATGGATCCTAGACACAGCACAATCCCAACCAGGGTGATGTTGTTGCAGGCAGGGTGTGACAGCTGGATCAGTCTGTGAACGTAACAACTGGTCAGTCTGTGAGTGTAATAGCCAGTCAATCTGTGGATGTAACAAGTAGATCATTGTTTGGGTATAACTAACAGATAAGTCTGTGGGGATGAATGTTGGATTACTTGATGAGTGTAAATATTGGGTAACTCTGAGGGTGTGAATGTTGGGTAACTCTGGGACTGTGAATGTTGGGTAACTCTGGAACTGTGAATGTTGGGTAACTCTGAGGGGTGTGAATTTTGCATGTGCAAATTGAATTTCACATGGCGCTAAATTCATGAGAGTCATTCAGCGCAAGAAGTGGTGGGAGCTCGATCCTCCGTCCGCTAGTTGCAGAGTCGGTTTCTGACGAAAGATATTGCAAAAGATATTGACTGCGAAAGATATTGCAACATATTAGTAAAGTTCCTGCAGGGAACGTGGGTGAGGTGACGTAATTCTAGAGAAGTGGCAGCCAGAGTCTGTGGCTAGTGTCTGTGACTGATGTGTGTATTTCACTTCTATAACTGGTTGGTCCTTGTGGCCACTTTCCTGTGGTGTTTGTGGCGACAGGTTAGGTAGGAAAGGAGTTTCTTACCTGCGGTGTCTGTGGGCGAAGGTAAAACCGAGAAGGAAGAGTGCCCACACTGCCCCGATGGTGCTGATGGTACACATGCTGATGAAAAGAGCTAGAGATACCGTCCGCAGCTGCCGCCTGACGATGGTACGGTCTTGCGGCACCTTGCTTCCTGCGTCACAAGAAATAATGTTGTGTGAGCAGCCTTTGACTAGCTCGCAGACATCCCTGAATTAAATTCAAAGAAGATCTTATGAGAGCTATGACATATTCAGAGCGTGATACTAAACCTCAAACCTTGAACCTTATGCTAAATCAGAGAAGAGACCTAAATTATCTTATAATCCAAGTCCTGGTGTACCGAGATACCATGTGGAAGACGGGTTCAATTTAAATACATGCTAGAGGTGGAGCAATGGTATAATGGTGTTGCCGTACCTATCCACTGTTCTCTGTTGAACCAGGTGAGGTTGTCAGTTTGTACGTGGTAGTAGCCCAGCTTGTGGTAGCGGCCGTCAATCATCTGCTCCACTTGTGTCCACGCTATCCTGTCACCGTCGGTGCTGAACGCTACACGCCCCTGAAATGGAAATAAGTCACTTTTTTTTTGGGGTATTCTAGGTCATTTTCACATACGTTACACTGTATGATAATTGTACTTATGAGTACCTTTGCCTAAAATTCACTCGCTCAGTGTAGTGATCAGGACAATCACAAGACATACCATGACCCTCACTACAGCGTCTGTGACGCCTAGCACAAGACATACCATGACCCTCACTACAGCGTCTGTGACGCCTAGCACAAGACATACCATGACCCTCACTACAGCGTCTGTGACACCGAGTACAAGACCCGTGGCATCAACTACAACAATTTCACTACCATCAGACTGTATCTATGTTCCCGCTGTACAATTCTATAGCTGACAACACAGAAACAAGAAATTTTTATTCTGAATTTGCTGCAGGTTTTCACTCCTTAGGAAGATAACTCACTCTGTTTAACCTTATTATGTTACAATGAACTCTTGTATTATGGCAGCAAAATCTTGTAACACATTTTTAACTAAAGGAATTATTGCATGATGACATAACCTGGATATTATTTTATGATCATATAGACAAACTCATTCACCTCACACATAATATTATTCACGAGCTCACTCCGTGTATATCTACAAGATGTTATACATGTACCCACTGTATTACTTTATACAGTGTACAGTTAAACGGTCATTAAGATTTACTGAAAACTTTCTGAAGAGAATACCAAAGCTAAATATGTTTCGTGCATCGTGTGTGTGGATCTACTGCACATATTAAGTATATACCGCTCACTAAGTCAGGAATGTTAAGTATATATCGCTCACTAAGTCAGGAATGTTAAGTATATATCGCTCACTAAGTCAGGAATGTTAAGTATATATCGCTCACTAAGTCAGGAATGTTAAGTATATATCGCTCACTAAGTCAGGAATGTTAAGTATATATCGCTCACTAAGTCAGGAATGTTAAGTATATACCGATCACTAAGTCAGGAATGTTAGTATATACCGCTCACTAAGTAAGGAATGTTAAGTATATACCGCTCACTAAGTCCAGCACATTTTTATCTCGGCCTTCCGGTGTATATACACATAGAGATTGCTGTAATGCATTTTTAAGGGATTAAACTATTCTTGATTGGTGGAGAACAAGTTACTGTGGTCTGAATGACCCCTAGTAACCAGCCAGCCAACCTCTCGGCACATATTTACAATGTGTGACAGTGAGATTTCAGACTGTTTATAAAAAGCCGTAATTCCGACTGTTTAGAAGCAGCAAACAATTTTTTTTTTTAACTGTCTTACCGAGACACCAAGGAACTGTGTGGCGTTCATGGCCTTGTATAGTTCCCTGGCTATCTCCTCGTTAGTATAGGTGAACTCCTCAATAGACCTGTTCACTGCTGCCAGCACCTCCATCGTCTTGTTCAGTGCCAGTGCCACACTCCAGATGGCATCGTAAGCCAGAGGAGCTTCCTGAGGGGATGAAAATAAGTGAATTAACTTAAACGCTGTATGATCCCTGAGAGTGAGCGAGAGGGAGTGAGTGTGAGAGGTAATGAATGTGAAAAGTGAGTGTGAGCGGGAGTGAGAGGGGGTGAGTGTGAGAGGGAGTGAGAGAGTGTGAGAGGGGGTGAGTGTGAGAGGGAGTGAGAGAGTGTGAGAGGGAGTGAGAGAGTGTGAGAGGGAGTGAGAGAGTGTGAGAGGGAGTGAGAGAGTGTGAGAGTGAGAATACGATGTAGATTAAAAGAAATCTTTTATGCAATAAAAATTCTCAGGTGTTGTGCATGTGTTTTATTCATCAACTTTGTTGGTATTTTATATCAATAATATGTGATATAAGTATTTATCTTTTAAAAAATATACCTTAATATGTATTCTTGAAGGTACCTCAGCAACTGCAGTTCTTGTCTTACATAAACATGAAAGATCTTTCTTTGTTCCCGTCAAGAACGGTGAGGAAGTGAGAGGTGAGAGTCCAGTGAGAGAGAAATGAGAAGGGGGAGAGGGAGTGAGAGGTTAGAGTTCAGTGAGTGAAATAAAAGGAGAGGGATGAGAGGAAGTTTGAGGGGTGAGATGGAATGAGAGCAGAGTGAAAGGGGTGTGAGAGTACCTGGTATCCCACGGGTGCACTCTGGTTCTCGTAGCCACGGTCTATCAACACTCAGAGGACCTACCTGGTATCCCACGGGTGCACTCTGGTTCTCGTAGCCACGGTCTATCAACACTCAGAGGACCTACCTGGTATCCCACGGGTGCACTCTGGTTCTCGTAGCCACGGTCTATCAACACTCAGAGGACCTACCTGGTATCCCACGGGCGTACTCTGGTTCTCGTAGCCACGGTCTATCAACACTCAGAGGACCTACCTGGTATCCCACGGGCGTACTCTGGTTCTCGTAGCCACGGTCTATCAACACTCAGAGGACCTACCTGGTATCCCACGGGCGTACTCTGGTTCTCGTAGCCACGGTCTATCAACACTCAGAGGACCTACCTGGTATCCCACGGGCGTACTCTGGTTCTCGTAGCCACGGTCTATCAGCGCCTGGTTCAGACGCAGCCTGAAGTCTCCAGCAGTCTAAACAAAGGAACACTCACTTCACTATTATATATCAGCTTGAAAACATGATTTTACAATAAATTAATTAGAAACAGACGCACAGATACACTCATACATGGATACACTCACCCATGGATACACTTACACTTGGAGTAGGACTCCTCATCAAAGACCAATGGAGTTTTGAAGAGATGGGAGGATTAGTCAAAAGTGAAGCGGAGGACACATAGTAGGAACACTTCTAACTGGGGATCCAAAAGTGATGATAGCAGTAATGTACAACCCGCCACCGAACAGCAGGAGAAACACACGCACACATACACACACACACACGCACACACACACACACACACACACGCATACACATACACACACACGCACACACACACACACACACATACACACACACCCACACACACATACACACACCACACACACCACACACACACACACACACACACACACACACACACACACACACACACATCCTGTGTCACAAACCTTCTGGAGTTTTATGATAAAATAACAGAAGTAAGACAAGAGAGAGAGGGGTGGGTTGATTGCATCTTCTTGGACTGCAAGAAGGCCTTTGACACAGTTCCTCACAAGAGATTAGTGCAGAAGCTAGAGCATCAGGCGCATATAACAGGAAGAGCACTGCAATGGATCAGAGAATACCTGACAGGGAGGCAACAACGAGTCATGGTACGTAATGATGTATCACAGTGGGCACCTGTGACGAGCGGGGTCCCACAGGGGTCGGCCCTAGGACCAGTGCTATTTTTGGTATATGTGAACGACATGACGGAAGGGTTAGACTCAGAAGTGTCCCTGTTTGCAGATGATGTGAAGTTAATGAGGAGAATTAAATCTGATGAGGACCAGGCAGGACTTCAAAGAGACCTGGACAGACTGGACACCTGGTCCAGCAAATGGCTTCTCGAATTTAATCCTGCCAAATGCAAAGTCATGAAGATAGGGGAAGGGCACAGAAGACCACAGACAGAGTATAGGCTAGGTGGCCAAAGACTGCAAACCTCACTCAAGGAGAAAGATCTTGGGGTGAGTATAACACCGAGCATGTCTCCGGAAGCACACATCAATCAGATAACTGCTGCAGCATATGGGCGCCTGGCAAACCTGAGAACAGCATTCCGACACCTTAGTAAGGAATCATTCAAGACACTGTACACCGTGTATGTCAGGCCCATACTGGAGTATGCAGCACCTGTTTGGAACCCGCACTTGATAAAGCACGTCAAGAAACTAGAGAAAGTACAAAGGTTTGCAACAAGGTTAGTTCCGACACAAATGAGTCAGAGAGATAGTAGGAAGTATTTCTTCAGTCATAGAGTTGTAAGGCAGTGGAATAGCCTAGAAAATGACGTAGTGGAGGCAGGAACCATACACAGTTTTAAGACGAGGTTTGATAAAGCTCATGGAGCGGGGAGAGAGAGGGTCTAATAGCAACCGGTGAAGAGGCGGGGCCAGGAGCTAGGACTCGACCCCTGCAACCACAAATAGGTGAGTACACACACACACACACTCACCATGCCCGAGATGGTCTTCTCGTTGTCCTTGTTCCACATTAGAGCCTCTGTGGTGAGGTGACCCTCCGCTGCCTGCTTCATCTCTTCTCTGGTGCAGTTAAGGTTCTCCTCCACCAGGTGATTCTCGAACCAGTTATCCTCGTACCAGCCTGCAACAACATCACACTTGAGCACCATACACTCACCCAGAAAACTGCCTAGCAAGCCAGTCAGCAACCCAGTCAGTTAGTAAGCCAGTCATCCAAGTCTGCTGTTTTACCTGGAGTTTACCTGGAGAGAGTTCCGGGGGTCAACGCCCCCGCGGCCCGGTCTGTGACCAGGCCTCCTGGTGGATCAGAGCCTGATCAACCAGGCTGTTGCTGCTGGCTGCACGCAAACCAACGTACGAGCCACAGCCCGGCTGATCCGGAACTGACTTTAGGTGCTTGTCCAGTGCCAGCTTGAAGACTGCCAGGGGTCTGTTGGTAATCCCCCTTATGTGTGCTGGGAGGCAGTTGAACAGTCTCGGGCCCCTGACACTTATTGTATGGTCTCTTAACGTGCTAGTGACACCCCTGCTTTTCATTGGGGGGATGGTGCATCGTCTGCCAAGTCTTTTGCTTTCGTAGTGAGTGATTTTCGTGTGCAAGTTCGGTACTAGTCCCTCTAGAATTTTCCAGGTGTATATAATCATGTATCTCTCCCTCCTGCGTTCCAGGGAATACAGGTTTAGGAACCTCAAGCGCTCCCAATAATTGAGGTGTTTTATCTCCGTTATGCGCGCCGTGAAAGTTCTCTGTACATTTTCTAGGTCGGCAATTTCACCTGCCTTGAAAGGTGCTGTTAGTGTGCAGCAATATTCCAGCCTAGATAGCCTAGATAGAACAAGTGACCTGAAGAGTGTCATCATGGGCTTGGCCTCCCTAGTTTTGAAGGTGCTGTATATCATCATGGGTTCTGTTAGATCATTTAATACTTGTTTTGAGAGAGTCGCTGGTACAATAACAACTCTAAAATCCCGAGAATAACTTGCCACAGATAAGTACCTCTGAAGCATCAAATAAAGATAAATGCAAACTGCTTAGCAGGGAAGAATCTATTAATTTCATAGCAGTAAAGAGCGTCACACGATCTAAGATGAGAAGTAACTACGAGGAAGGAGCTAGGGGCATTGCCTTACTAGGGAAGATATACTGTGAGCCACTAAGGAGTTATTATGTACTTTATGTGAAGATCTGAACCAGTGTGGGTTATCTAGCGCAAGGAGATGTGTAGGTTCGATCCTCAGTCTGCTAACATTCAATGTTGGAGGCACAGTAAGTGGCTCTAAAGAGAGGAGCAATAAAGGTGAACGCCTTACCAATGAAGAACCAGACGTAACTCTTGCCGTAGAGTTTATTCTTGTAAATCTCGCAGAGGACCCTCCTGGCTGCGCTGACGTAGAAGAGTCCTACGATGATCCTGGCGTCCTGCCGCTTCAGGTTCCTGACGGCGTCCGTAGGATCAGTGAGGAAGCTCTGACGGGTGACTATCTCTATCCCGGCATCCTTACACCGCACCTCCAGATCCTCCACCGTCTGCAGGACAACTGTGGCTGCTGAGGGAGAACAGAGGAGAGGCGGACGGCAGGACACCCCACCGTTCATGCTATCTGCTGAGGCAGTCTGACTTACACTCTAGTCTCCACTAATATTGTTTAGAAATAAGACCTAAGTGCAACGCCTGGGTATCTTTATTGATCAGACGTTTCGCAAACTAATGGCCTTTCCAGGGCAAAACAGCAAGTGGTGGGCGAAACGTTTCATCAGTTAAGATACCTAGGCATGGCACATGTGCCCTATCAATCCACTTTATATTGTATGCCATTAATTCGATAATATCTGTATTGAAAGTTGAGGTTAGAATAACACAGCAAAAAGGTTCTCTCTCAACGACACAACGAAGAGTCAAGTATTTCCATCAGGTACAGAAAAGTATCCATAGATATTTAATATGAATCTTGAAGTCATAACTTATGAATATAATTACCAGGGACGAGAGTAGATAGTTGGGTGGACGACATTGTTCTGTACAACTAAATATCTCTGAAAGGAACACAGACTAGTGGGAGATAACTTACGTTTCTCGTGAATGGTAACAGAAGTTTAGTTGCAAATAAGTAGAGTAGTTTTCAGTGAATCTGTTTGAAGATTTTTTTTATTGAATTTAAAATATGCATGAATTACAAATTATGACAAAATTTAATGGACGAGTAGCCAGTAGGTGACCAAAAAACAAATATTATGGATTTTAATTTTCTTTTCGTCGAGGTGAGGAAAACAGTATTGTACGTGATGAGGGAAGAAGCTGGAGGCAGTGGAGATAGTATGTTTCAAGGCGATATGTAGTGTGGATATTACGTGAAGAATTCGGACAGTGGAAGATGGATGACGGTGTGTGGAGGGAGGATTGTAATTCATTCTCCGTGTCAGAGATTTACTCACGGAGATGAAGACCTCCTCAGCCTGCTGGATGATGGCCACCCTAGACCAGTTGTACTTCTGCATCACCCTGATCCTGGTGGGGTTGTGCACTGTGGCTGATGGATGCGTCCTGAAGAACGTCGGGAACCTCTGGCGGTCACTCAGCGCTGGCGAGCTGGACCCGTACGATAGCTGAGGCGAGAGGTACATCTCAGCACAGCTATTGTAAGCTCACGTATAATCACGTGAGAGAGAGAGAGAGAGAGAGAGATAGAGAGAGCGTGGAGTTACCAACAACGTCAGCCAATGATAATGTCTCGCGTTGCTAGACTATGTCTCTTGGGTAGGTATGTTACCTCATTATTAATAGCTAATTGTAAGTAAATTTTATTAATTAATATTACAATATCTTATCCTAAAACTTGAATAACTAATTTTAAAGAATTATTATTTTGATCGCGAAGAGATCAATGCATTGTGAAGAGTCTGAAAATGTACTTTCTGTTTCATTGATGTACATATATATATATATATATATATATATATATATATATATATATATATATATATATATATATATATATATATATATATATATATATATGATGAATGTTGCAGCGAGGAGAAGGCTGGAGGCAGTGGAGATGTCATGTCTGAGGGCAATGTGTTGTGTGAATATAATGCAGAGAATACGTAGTTTGGAAGTTAGGAGGAGGTGCGGGATTACCAAAACTGTTGTCCAGAGGGCTGAGGAAGGGTTGTTGAGGTGGTTCGGACATGTGGAGAGAATGGAGCGAAACAGAATAACTTCAAGAGTGTATCAGTCTGTAGTGGAAGGAAGGCAGGGTAGGGGTCGGCCTAGGAAAGGTTGGAGGGAGGGGGTAAAGGAGGTTTTGTGTGCGAGGGGCTTGGACTTCCAGCAGGCATGCGTGAGCGTGTTTGATAGGAGTGAATGGAGACGAATGGTTTTTAATACTTGACGTGTTGTTGGAGTGCGAGCAAAGTAACATTTATGAAGGGGTTCAGGGAAACCGGCAGGCCGGACTTGAGTCCTGGAGATGGGAAGTACAGTGCCTGCACTCTGAAGGAGGAGTGTTAATGTTGCAGTTTAAAAACTGTAGTGTAAAGCACCCTTCTGGCAAGACAGTGATGGAGTGAATGATGGTGAAAGTTTTTCTTTTTCGGGCCACCCTGCCTTGGTGGGAATCGGCCAGTGTGATAACACAAATATATATATATATATATATATATATATATATATATATATATATATATATATATATATATATATATATATATAATATATATCACATGCTAATGTACATATATCCAGGTGTAGTAAGACAGGCATGATAGGCACTTTATCAGCGACGTAAACCGACTGATAAAGTGAAGATCATACACAAGATCAGAAGAAAAATGTGTGTCAGTTTACTGCACTTAGTCGAGAATTACGACCAGTTGCGTAACAACTGGTTGAAAACTGTGACAAGATATGTCAGGGACATGTGTCTTACATAATGTGTTGGACATAGCAGGATGTATCAGGGACATGTGTCATACATAATGCTGTTGGACACAGCAAGATGTGTCAGGGACATGTGTCTTACATAATGCTGTTGGACATAGCAGTTGACATGTGTAACATAGCGGGATGTGTGGTGTGTCTTAAAATGCTGTGACATAGCAGGATGTGTCAGGGACATGTGTCTTACATAATGCTGTTGGACATAGCGGGATGTGTCAGGGACATGTGTCTTACATAATGCTGTTGGACATAGCGGGATGTGTCAGGGACATGTGTCTTACATAATGCTGTTGGACATAGCAGGATGTGTCAGGGACATGTGTCTTACATAATGCTGTTGGACATAGCAGGATGTGTCAGGGACATGTGTCATACATAGTGCTGTTGGACATAGCAGGATGTGTCAGGGACATGTGTCATACATAATGCTGTTGGACACATCAGGATGTGTCAGGAACATGTGTCTTACATAATGCTGTTGGACACAGCAGGATGTGTCAGGGACATGTGTCATACATAATGCTGTTGGACACAGCAGGATGTGTCAGGGTCATATGTCTTATGTAATAATGCAGGACACATGTTGTATGAAGGTTGATGCATGTGTCTGTATCACTTACCACAACCAGGTTCCACATTTTAGCAGCCTCGCCGATGGTGGTACAGACGGTCGAGCAGCCACCCAACAACATCAACTTGGTGGGTGGGTTGTACAGCAGGTCGTACATCACGGCAGCTCCGAGGCCAGGCTCACACTGCCATCATGTGTTCATGTTAGTACACACACCATACATCTCCACAACACACACACACACACACACACACACACACACACACACACTTCATAATACATTTTTTGCTTATTCACAACAAAACCCATAAGTCAAAACTTTTTAACTTGTCACAGCTATTTATTTTTCACATAGTTTTCTTTAGCTATTCAGAAGTTATTGATTTTTATTTTACACTGCACAATAAATTTAGAAAATCGAGCCTAACTCAAGCTCTTAGTTAGTACCTGGAGTATACCTGGAGAGGGGGGGGGAAGGTTTCGGGGGTCCGCGGCCCGGTCCGTGACCAGGCCTCGTTGTTAGTTATCTGCAGAATGTTATGTTCTAGGTCCCCTGATAGAACAGCGTTACCTGTTATCAGCTCCCCTGCTAGAACAGTTTTATCTACCATCAGCTCCCCTGCTTGAACAGTTTTATCTACCATCAGCTCCCCTGCTTGAACAGTTTTATCTACCATCAGCTCCCCTGCTTGAACAGTTTTATCTACCATCAGCTCCCCTGCTTGAACAGTTTTATCTACCATCAGCTCCCCTGCTTGAACAGTTTTATCTACCATCAGCTCCCCTGCTTGAACAGTTTTATCTACCATCAGCTCCCCTGCAAGAACAGTCTTATCTACCATCAGCTCCCCTGCTTGAACAGTTTTATCTACCATCAGCTCCCCTGCTTGAACAGTTTTATCTACCATCAGCTCCCCTGCTTGAACAGTTTTATCTACCATCAGCTCCCCTGCTTGAACAGTTACCTACTGTCAGCTCTCCCGGTAGACCAAAATGACCCTGCTAATCAGTCTATTAGTTTCCATGACTGGGAGACAAATTACTCCTGAGAGCCATTATTGTCTCCTTGTCTGGAAATAAAGACTCGGGGCGCAGAGAAACCCTGAAATACAACGTTTCGCCCAAGGCTGAGCTTCAAGTATTGTAGTAAAGGGATTCTCTGCTACCAGTGTTTATATGTCCGCTTGTTGGTCTTTGTCACTGTTTCCGGAACTACGTCCCCCTGCCTGTGAGTGTAAATAAAACACACATTGCGTGTTATGGCATTTTATTGTGAAGACGTTTCGCCCACCAGGGACTTTATTAGTTCACACAGTAGGCAAGACATGGGTATGGTTCTCTGTGTTTATTAATTAAGTCTTCGCAATAAAGTGCCATATCCCACACTGTTTTATTTCCATACTGTGAGTACACTGTGCCACACCATACTGTGGGTACACTGTACCACACCACAGTGTGGGTACACTGAAGACTTTCTGAGCTGAAGCTCCTGAGCCTTGAGGATGCTGATCTCTAACTCTTGAACCTCTTTGATGAGTTGAATTATAGGTAGATCTCTTGAGGGAGTTGAGCTGCAGCTCCTTTGCTTCGTGAGTGTTTCTGAGATACAGATAAATGGGGTCGTGCATGAATTGTGCCGCACAATGTTGAGTTCGTGTGAGACCATAGATACTTCTATGGTTTGACGACTTAACCAAAATACCTCTACTTAATACTCATTCCAGGCGAGACTGAGCTTATATCCTGGCAGGAGGTCTGGTCTACTTACCAGGGAGTCATTCCAGGCGAGGTTGAGCTCATACCCTGGCAGGAGGTCTGGTCTTTGGTTGACGTCTTCCATAGCCAACATGGCCGCCGGCTGACATGCCTGTAACAGACAAAAACAATGTTAGTACAAGAAAAAAAACATGATTTACTCATATCATACACGTCTGTATTAGTTGCCAGTTATCAGAGGCACTTGTTGACAGACACTAGGTCTGTTAAAAAAAAAATTGTGTGTGTGTGCTCACTTGACCGCCTTGCCAGCCGTCGGATCCACCGATGGGGAAGATGCCACCGATGTTGAGGGGTCGTGGGGTAGCCTCGGCCCTCGGGATGACCACTACAACCACCATCACCACCCACGCCACCCTCGTCCACGCTGACACCTGTTACACATAAACATACTATGAAATACAAATATGACAGTGTTATAACCACTAGTCATATCTGTGACGGGTTGCGTGAGTTCACCATTGGAAAGAAAGGTTCAAACGGCGTTTCGATCAGTCCTGGATAACTATGACTTGATAGTGATCCATGATGGACCGAAACGTCTTTGAAAGTTTCCTCTTCAAAGTGAACTGTGAATTGTTACAGTCACTGTATTGTGACTCTGATTCTTGTAGAGTTCTATCCCGGAAGCCCTACGCGAAGTCAGACAAGATTGGTCTTTAAACGTATATGAGAAAATTTTAAGAAGAACTTAGTTTTAAATGAGTTCTTTCTAATTGGCCAATTTTACCTATTCGGCACGACATATATACAGTAGACCGTCGATTAAGACGGTAGCTAGGTTCCTGAAAATGCAATGTTAGACGAATCCGTGTTAAATGAACTGAAGAACTTATGGGAAAAATAGGGCTACTTTCCTAGGACCCCCCAAAAAGCCAAACATTTTTCTTAGGTTTCCAAATCTTACAAAAAAAAAAAAAAAATAATAATGCAATTGTTGTTCATTATTGTTACAATGTATGTTTTTTCTGTTGCTTAAGGCTAAAAATGCAACAGAAACAATTTTTCTTACCTTATTTTGTGGTTACTGGTGTTTGGTGATGATTGTGAAGAGAGTGGAGATGCATGTTATGGCCCTACTGGGCTGAGGTCGATGGTTGTTGGTTGTCGGCAGAAGTGGATGGTTGAGGTTCTAGTACTAAAGTCGATGGTTGTACTGTGTGCATAACTTCTGTAATGGATCTCTGGGCTCTTTTTCCCTGCAGTAAATTATACAGCTGACGGTAAGGCATCATCAGCTGCTCTAGTCCCCGTTTCAGAGCACTGCTTCTAGATTTATCAGGGTCCTTTTCAGTGAAAAAAATCTACAATTTTACCAACATTATGGAACTGCTCACATAACTGTTGCAATTTAAACTGTTTTTCTTCAATTTCTTCTTTATCTTCTTCTGTTATGTGCATCCCTTGTATCTTTGCATTGAGCTCTGCCAACATTTCCTCTGGACTCCTGTCTTCATCATGTTCTAAGAGCTCATTTATATCATCCTTCATGTCTTCAAAACCATCACCTGGTAATCTCCTTGCCAGCTGAACAATTTCCTGAACCTGACTCTCAAGGGGGAGAAAACCAGTGAAAGAATTAACTACAGGTCATAACTTTCCCCAGCCTGCATTTAATGTTGGTTGGGGCACTTCATTCCATGCACTTCTAGCATAGCTAATGGCATCTGCAATATTAAATTTATTCCAGAAGTCTGGAACTGCCAGGTTGGAGTCAGAATCCATTGATGCAACTAATTTTTCCTTGTGTAGTTACACTTGAATAACTTAATAACTCCCTGAGCCAGTGGTTATATTAAAGATGTTGTATTTGGAGGTAAAAATATAACTTTTACATGTGGGGTCACATCCAGCAAAGCTTGTGGATGAGTACGGGAATAATCAAGAATGAAGAGAACCTTGAATGCAAGGTTCTTGTTGTGCAAGTAAAACTTGACTTCAGGAATAAAGTGGTGCTTAAACCGGTCAATAAATATTTCCTGTCATCCATGCTGACAGATTTGACCTCCAAATTACTGGTAACGTGTTTTTATCTACACCTTTCAAAGCACGAGGATTCTTAGAGCGGTAAATAACCATGGGCTTACACTTGAAGTCACCCGACGCATTACCAGAAAGGAACAAGGTGAAATGATCCTTTGCTGCCTTGAAGCTTGATGCACTTTTCTCTTGCTGATTGATGTAAGGTCTTGCTGGCATTTATGTACTTCCAAAAAACACTCGTCTCGTCAGCATTAAACACTTGCTGTGGCTCGTAGCCACCCTCAGAAATAATTTCCAGCAATTCAGCAGGGAAATTTCTTACTGCTGTATGATCACCTGAAGCCCTTTCACTAGAAAACTTAATATTATGTAACTTATTACGTAACTTAAACTTGTGGAACCGGCCTGTGCTAAACACACTCTTGTTCAGACCTTCATCATTACACACCGTTTTATACAACTGTAAGACCTTTTCCCCAATTAAACTAAAATTAAGTAGTGCACCTTTCTTTGTTCTTTGTCCAATCCACTCAAGCAATAAGGTTTCCGTTTTATTTACTTGTTGTGATCTATGTGTCCTTCTTCTCAGGAGATTACAGCCCGGGTTATTCATTGCACAAGCCTGTATATTTGCCTCACTGCTTTTAATTGTACGAACTGACGCTTCATTAAGGCCATAAGCTCTCACAATGTCCACCACGTGTGCACCATATTTAAGCTTATCTAATATCTCGATTTTCTTCATAATTCCAAGACTTGAACGTTTAAACTTTGTTTTGCCAGTTCCTGCATTACTTGCATGCCTCCTGGGTTCCATGATTCCTTGGCAGATGCAATCTACGGTAATGAAAAGACTAAAACCCGATTCACAATGCTGGGTGCCGTACTGAACGCTTATATACAGAGTGCTAGGCCTCCCCCGCAAATAACAATGGCCTCACCCACAGGCAGACTGCCTAGCGCTCACTACACACAGGGAAAAATCCCAGCCGGCCGGCTTCCAGCGCTGAAATTTTTTTCCTACCAAGAAGCAGAACCGCTTAAAGCCTTAAATTGAATTTTACGAAGTGTAAAATGAAAATATGCCTCAGTTTGACAATAGTATCAGAATAGCTTGAACTCGTGGCTTTAATGTCTCTCGTGTGGTATATGGTAATAATAATAATACTAGGTAAACTCCAGGTAATAATATTCTTTATTTCTACTTGTACAAAGTATGCAGACCATAGCTGACATCAATAAAATACTGCTATATAGAAACCCGCTTGTTATGCTGAGCATTTCGGGCAAATTAGGTCAGTCTTGTCCCAAGATGCGACCCACACCAGTCGACTTACACCCAAGTACCTATTTTATTGATAGGTGAACATGGACATCAGGTGTCTTAAGGAAATAAGTCCTAATGTTTCCACCAGTACAGGGGATCGACCCCCAGACCTCAGTGTGTGAGCTGAGCTACGGGACATTTTAGTCTTTGAACCTGATGAACTAACCAACTATCACTCAGCTGCTTCCTATATTTTTTTCTAAATATAAATTTATCAACCTTGAACTCCTCGTTTGTGGATTCATCTTGATTAAACCTCTGCAAGACCTCATTTATATCCCTTTTATGCCTGATTATCATTTCTTCGTTTGAGCCGTAACGTCTTCTCTCGACACCTATCCTCTCTCAGGTCAGACCTGATTACCTTCCATTCCCCAGGTACTGTATGATCCCTATCAACACACATCCCTTCTACCGTGTAATAGGGAGACCGAGTCATGATCCAGCCATTTTGGTCACCAAATGACAGATTTAATATTTTTACGTACCTAATGATTTAAAACTGTGATGTATTTACGAACCTGTGGAAGAATCAGCATGTGCAGTCGGGTTAATGGCTATACAATATTCTCTCAGTGACTTCTTGGAGTGAAATATACGATTTATTGCGATGGCGCCTACATGATCAACAGCATTTGTTGGAGTTACAGGAGCTGCTTTAGCTAGGCGAGAGGAGGAGAATATATAAGAGAAGACTAGCATAGGAGTATATTTTTTTTACGTCTTCCGTGTATTGTGTATTGAGGTACTTACCTCCATGTTGGCTAGGAGAGGTGAGGAGGCCTCAGGTGAGGAGCATGGCGGAGATGCCTCACCCAGGAGCAGGTGACGTCTGACCTTCCTATGATGTCAGCTTCACACTTCTCCCAAACTCTCCTTCCTCGCAGCACTTGTTTACATTTGCCTCAGCAACCTAACCTCAGAGAACTGACCAAACTTGTATTTAGTGTTCGGCCGTCTCCACTCATAATAATTTATATATTTTTACTCTGTAAATACTGTTGAAACTTTAGTACTGCATGTGCAGTGACGGGTTTTAAGTGATGTATTCGGACAGTGGCAGTATTTCAGTTAACTGTGTATTGATTGAGCTGAGAGCGCAGTCTCAGCCTGCAGCTCATGCGCTCAACACAGCTCCACAGTTGTTGTTTACATATGTTTTATCATCCATTTATTGACTCAGTATTGCGTTTGTCTCTTCTTCCAGCATATATTTGTTTTTTAGTCCATGTTTTTAAAAGTACCACAACTTTTAATTTGTAAAATAAGTAATATTTCAGTGGTACCTCACTTATTTCGTTTCAAAAATAATGTTAAGTTTTCTCTTACAAAAAGTTTATTGAATAAAATGAAAGAAAAATAAACCAATTTTTTTTCAAAAGTACTAATTCTGTAACTGAAAATTAAAATACAGTTTACTAGCTTAAGGATCTGATAAGTGACATTGATCTTTGTGATATAACTTTAAAATACCTTCTCTGACTGTATTTAAATTTTCAGACCTGGTGCATCTTATTTAAATGGAGATACGAATTAGTTTTGGGCCACATAGATGCAATTTTGCCAGTTGTTTTGAAGATATTTGGATAAAACACCTAAATGGGGATTTTTTTTTTATTTTCAAGATGGATATAACAGCCAGATGGTAAGAAATGTTCAGTGAGCAGCGTAATTTTCTGATGAGGTTAAATAAGCAATTGTTTATTTGCGTTCATCAGCTTCAAAAAAAAAAGTCATTGTAATGTTTATAATGGAGGGATGAGCAAGTGGAAGGTCTCAGTCAGATAACCAAAAGCTGAACATTAAAATGGTATAAAATACCGACAGGTTGTTAGGTAAGACACATATGCAACAGTTAGGTATCTTTATTATGAAACGTTTCGCCTACACAGTAGGCTTCTTCAGTCAAGTAGAAGCCTACTGTGTAGGCGAAACGTTTCATAATAAAGATACCTAACTGTTGCATATGTGTCTTACCTAATAACCAAAAGCTCCTAACCTGCACATGCCAATGCTTGCCTCAGCCTTTCCTTAGTCACTATACACCAATGTTGAAAGTTTCTAGTCGCATGACTGAGACATTCTCAAGTTATAAACGAAAAACTTAGAAAAAAAAAATCAGACACGAGCTTAAAAATCCCTCGAGAAATACCTAAAAATTCCCTTAACTCATTTATTTCCAGAGTACCGGAATAAACTCCGAAATAAATGTAACTCTCACAGCTACTGTAAAAAATATAATTATTTTTGGGTTAAAGATTTAACAAAATTCATAAAGCAGTTTTATTTTGTCTAACTTAATTCAAAATACAATAGATATAATTATAAACTGTAATTACATATATACATACACTCACCTACATATAGCACACCTAACTTACATCAGCAAGTTAAAAAATAATCAGCTTTTTAAGGGGTGGAGGGGTAAGCCAGTGGAAGGCCTCGGTCAGACGTCCAAAAGCTCCAGCTGTGGGTCATCATATAACTAAGACCCGCCTCAGGAAACACTTGTCCTGTTTCCTGACACATCTTATCTACCTAATAAATAATTTTTTTAGCAAATCAGTTATATTGTTGCTGTTATAACAATAATAACTATAACAAATAATGATAATAATTATAATAATAATAATAACAACAATAACATTAATAATAATAATAATAATAATAAAATAATAGTATAAATAATAATAATAATAATAATAATAATAATAATAATAATAATAATAATAATATAATAATAAAAAAATAAAAGTAATTAACACGTTAAAAATAAATCAATTTTTTTAAACTAAATTACATAAATTATATGATAATTTAAAACAATTATTAAAGTAGAAAATATAAATCATAATGAAAAATTAACATAATCCTTATGTGGAATAATTAAAATATTTTAATTAAGTCGTACCTGTAATTGTACAATTATTACCCTCTATAATTATTTTATTAATTTTAATTATTTATTAATATTTTTTGATAATTTTTTCCGGTGTAGTGTTCTTGATCCAAGGAACTGGAGCTACATTCACCTTCTTTAGGGCTAATTATCTTCTATTATGGCCCCTACGGGTGTAGTGCTTCTCTTTGAATAAATGAATAATAAGTGACATAAGTATCCTAAGACACTTATTACCATCCTGAGACACTTATTAGTATCCTGAGATACTTATATGTATTCTGAGACACTTATTAGTATCCTGAGATACTTATATGCATTCTGAGACACTTATTAGCATCCTGAGATACTTATATGTATCTTGAGACACTTATTAGTATCCTGAGATACTTATATGTATACTGAGACACTTATTAGCATCCTGAGATACTTATATGTATCCTGAGACACTTATTAGCATCCTGAGATACTTATATGTATCCTGAGACACTTATTAGCATCCTGAGATACTTATATGTATCCTGAGACACTTATTAGCATCCTGAGATACTTATATGTATCCTGAGACACTTATTAGCATCATGAGATACTTATATGTATCCTGAGACACTTATTACCATCCTGAGACACTTATTAGTATCCTGAGATACTTATATGTATCCTGAGACACTTATTAGTATCCTGAGATACTCATATGTATCCTGAGACACTTATTAGTATCCTGAGATACTTATATGTATCCTGAGACACTTATTAGTATCCTGAGATACTTATATGTATCCTGAGACACTTATTAGTATCCTGAGATACTTATATGTATCCTGAGACACTTATTAGTATCCTGAGATACTTATATGTATCCTGAGACACTTATTAGTATCCTGAGATACTTATATGTATCCTGAGACACCTATTAGTATCCTGAGATATTTATACGTATCCTGAGACACTTATTAGTATCCTGAGATACTTATATGTATCCTGAGACACTTATTAGTACCCTGAGATACTTATATGTATCCTGAGACACTTATTAGTATCCTGAGATACTTATATGTATCCTGAGACACTTATTACCATCCTGAGACATTAGTATCCTGGGATACTTATATGTATCCTGAGACACTTATTAGTATCCTGAGATACTTATATGTATCCTGAGACACTTATTAGTATCCTGAGATACTTATATGTACCCTGAGACACTTATAATCATTTTGAGATACTTATAAGTATCACATGGCACTTATAATACATCTTATAAGAAACTTACAATTATCCTGAGGCACTTATAAGTATTCTAAGACACTTATAATTAACATAAGACACTTCTTATGCACTAACATATTTCATAATTCACTTATAATACATATGTTGGGGCACTTATAATTATCCAGAAACATTTACAAACGTTCTAGGACACTTATAATTATAATGAAACACTTATAAGACACTTACAATACATATTTTAAGACTCTTATATTACATATCCTAAGACACTTTTAACAGATATCCATTGCACTTTTCTCAAAAAGTGTCTTATACTATTCTAGTCCCGCACTTTTCTGTCCCACTTTCTTCTACTAATTATTCACATTTCGTTTTTTTTATTTCTGTTTCCACCAGTAATACTTATAGAGACACTTATAAGTATCCTAAAGCACTTATAAATATAATTTCCCAAGTGGGCTCAGATCATTTAATTATAATTTCTTTTTACACACACACACACACACACACACACACACACACACACACACACACACACATACACACATACACACACATACACACATACACACACACACACACACACACACACACACACACACACACATACACACATACACACACACACACACACATACACACATACACACACACACACACACACACACACACACACACACACACACACACACACACACACACACACACACACACACACACACACACACACACACACACACACACACACACACACACACACACACACACACACACACACACACACACACACACACACACACACACACACACACACACACACACACACACACACCCACACCCACACACACACACACACACACCCACACACACACACACACACACACACACACACACACACACACACACACACACACACACACACACATACACACACACACACACACACACACACACACACACATTGCCAGACTCACACATACACACACACACAGCGGGGCCAGGAGCTAGGACTCGACCCCTGCAACCACAAATAGGTGAGTACATTGCCAGACTCACACATACACACACACACAGCGGGGCCAGGAGCTAGGACTCGACCCCTGCAACCACAAATAGGTGAGTACATTGCCAGACTCACACATACACTCCCCCCTCCCCCACCGACATCTCACTCCTTCACCTGATCCCTCCCCTCCCACACCGACATCTCACTCCTTCCCCTGATCCCTCCCCTCCCTCTTTCACCCTCCCCCTCCCCACCTCTCCCTCCTTCCCCTCTCCCTCTCCCACTCACCCACTTGCTTCTCCCTCCTTCCCACCCCCCTCCCCACTACTCTCCCACATAACCACAGTTCCTCCTCTACCTCCCCCTCCCCACACTCTGACAGACACAATACTAACCTAACATACAGAATTACATAGGTTTCCCACTCTGAGGCAATCAGGATAAAACAAAAATGGGTTGCCAGAGAGCAACAAGAAAAACCAATTGACAGGTGGAGGAAACTGCAAAGGAAGATTGGGCAGCAGAGCTCACAAAAAGGGAACATGAATGGGAAAAGAAACTAGAAGAACTTAGCATGAGAATGGAAGAGAGGATAGACATGGAAAGCAGGAAGTGGGAGGTGCAAGTCAAAGCAGCAGAGGCCAGGATACAGAGTTTAGAAGAGGAACTGAAAAATCTGAAACAGCCTAAAGAACTAAATAACATTTTGGGATTGACAACAGAGACTGCTACCTCAGTCACAAATAAGGGGACTGTAGGGAAAGGAGGAAAACTGCATGTAGAAGCTCAATCAGTGGAGACTGTAGTAAATGAAAGAGCTAAGCTATATGTGGAGGCCCTAACAGACCACAGCAGAGCCCAGGGAAAGCCGAGAAGGGAAAATGACAGGCCACTGAGCCCAAGTACATTAGCTAGTGAAACTGAAGAAAGGAAAGCTGAAATGGAGGAAATCAAATTGAATGAGGGGATACACAGGGATATGCAGTGGGAGAATGAAAGGGTGAGGTCAGTCTTTGTGTATGGGCTCCAGGAAGTTGAAGGGGAAACATATGAAGCAAGAAAACAAGGGAAAAAAAAGCAATTGAAAGCATCATGAAAGCAATAGGAGAAGACGACATGACCCAGCTGGAAAATTTTCGGAGAATAGGGGGGTTTGTAAAAAAAAGAACCCGGCCAGTGAAAGTGACCTTCAAGGCAGAATCGACTCAGAACAGGATCCTGCAGGAGAAAGCACGATTAAGGGACATGCAGGCATACAGAAAGGTGTATCTCAACTGCGACAGAACACAAGAAGAAAGGCAGAAACTGAGAGAGATGGTACAAAGGCGAAAGGAGGAAAGAGAGGGGATGGAGAAGACAGACAGGAGATCCCAGACCCAGGAAGATCAAATACAGCCTCCCTCACAACTTCCTATAGAAGCCTCCCAACCAGGTCAACCCCAGTGCAACCAAACACTCTAAACCAAAACACCCATGCCACATCCAATGCCCCCACCCACTGCATTACAAACTCCACCCCCACAGCAACCACCCATAGTTCCTTATCAGGTCACCCACTTCCCCAACCCCAATACACCTCCCAGACCACAATCTTAGAAAAGAAGTTGAAGGTGTGGTATACAAATGCAGATGGAATATCAAATAAGTATGAGGAGTGGCACGAAAGAATCAAGGAGACATCCCCAGACATAATAGCACTCACAGAAACAAAACTCACCAGAATAATAACAGATTCAATCTTTCCATCCAGATATCAAATCCTCAGGAAAGACAGAGGGAGGAGAGGGAGAGGAGGAGTTGAACTGCTCATTAAAAACCAGTGGGGGTTTGAGAAAATGGAAGAAATGGACGGCACGGGCGAAAGGGACTACTTAGTAGGAACAATCCAGTCTGAGGGACATAAGGTGATAATTGCAGTAATGTACAACCCACCACAGAACTGCAGGAGGCCAAGAGAAGAATACGATGAGAGCAACAGAGCAATGGTCGACACACTAGCCGAGGTGGCCAGGAGAGCACACATGGGGGGAGCAAAGTTACTAGTTATGGGTGATTTCAATCACAAGGAGATTGACTGGGAAAACCTGGAGCCCCATGGAGGTCCCGAAACATGGAGAGCCAAGATGATGGATGTAGTACTGGAAATCCTCATGCATCAACATGTTAGAGACACTACCAGAGAGAGAGGAGAGGATGAACCAGCAAGACTGGACCTTGTATTCACCTTGAGTAGTTATGACATCGAGAATATCATGTATGAAAGGCCCCTGGGAGCTAGTGATCATGTGGTTCTGTGCTTCGACTACATAGTTGAGCTCCAAGTGGAGAGAGCAGCAGGAATAGGGTGGGAAAAACCAAACTACGAAAGGGAAAACTACTCAGGCTTGAGGAACTTCTTTCAAGACATTCAGTGGGAGAGGGAACTGACAGGAAAACCAGTACAAGAAATGATGGACTATGTCGCAACAAAATGCAAGGAGGCAGAGGAGAGGTTTGTTCCCAAGGGAAACAGAAATAATGGGAAGAACAGAACGAGTCCTTGGTTAACCCAAAGGTGTAGGGAGGCAAAAACTAGGTGTACTAGAGAATGGAAAAGGTACAGAAGACAGAGAACTCAGGAAAATAAAGAGATTAGCAGAAGAGCCAGAAACGAATATGCACAGATAAGAAGGGAGGCTCAGCGGCAATACGAAAATGACATAGCATCGAAAGTCAAGACTGACCCGAAGCTGTTGTACAGCCATATCAGGAGGAAAACAACAGTCAAGGACCAGGTAATCAGACTGAGGAAGGGTGATGGGGAATTCACAAGAAACGACCAGGAGGTATGTCAGGAGCTCAACACGAGATTTAAAGAAGTATTTACAGTGGAAACCAGTAGGACTCCAGGAAATCAGAGCAGGGGGGTGCACCAGCAAGTGCTGGATGAGGTACATATAACCAAGGAGGAGGTGAAGAAGCTGCTATGCGAACTTGACACCTCAAAGGCGGTGGGACCAGACAACATCTCTCCGTGGGTCCTTAAAGAGGGAGCAGAGATATTGTGTGTACCATTAACAAAGATCCTCAACACATCATTTGAAACTGGGCAACTCCCCGAGGTATGGAAGATGGCAAATGTAGTCCCAATTTTTAAAAAGGGAGACAGACATGAGGCACTAAACTACAGACCTGTATCACTAACGTGTATAGTATGCAAGGTCATGGAGAAAATCATCAGGAGGAGAGTGGTGGAGCACCTGGAAAGAAACAAGTGTATAATTGACAACCAGCACGGTTTCAGGGAAGGAAAATCCTGTGTCACAAACCTACTAGAGTTTTATGACAAGGTGACAGAAGTAAGACAAGAGAGAGAGCGAGGGGTGGATCGACTGCATTTTTTTGGACTGCAAGAAGGCCTTCGACACAGTTAATCACAAGAGGTTACTGCAAAAGCTAGAGGATCAGGCACACATAACAGGAAAGGCACTGCAATGGATCAGAGAATACCTGACAGGGAGGCAACAACGAGTCATGGTACGTGACGAGGTGTCAGAGTGGGCGCCTGTGACAAGCGGGGTTCCACAGGGGTCAGTCCTAGGACCTGTGCTATTCTTGGTATATGTGAACGACATAACGGAAGGGATAGACTCAGAAGTGTCCTTGTTTGCAGATGATGTGAAGTTAATGAGAAGAATCAAATCGGACGAGGATCAGGCAGGACTACAAAGAGACCTGGACAGGCTACAAGCCTGGTCCAGCAACTGGCTCCTTGAGTTTAACCCTGCCAAATGCAAAGTCATGAAGATTGGGGAAGGGCAAAGAAGACCGCAGACACAATATAGTTTAGATGGCCAAAGACTGCAAACCTCACTCAAGGAAAAAGATCTGTGGGTGAGTATAATACTAATAATAATACTACAATTACTACTACTACTACTAATAATAATAATAATAATTAATAATATTACCAAAAAATAACAATCATCTTCATTATTTACATTTTTGCTCATAATTTACAGCCTGAAGCTCATAATTTACACATTATAATGACCCTAAATTATCATTATTTTATTTTATTCATTATGTATTTACATTTTTTTTACAATTCTTGGAAGTTGAGTCCTTGTGGCGGGCTCTTGATCCATGGGATAATAGCTACCTTCCTCTTCCTCGGATCAAATCAGATGGTGTTATACTCCAAAAGCACTGCTTGACCCTAAAGTGTTTAGCGCTTCCATAAGATGATGGTGGAGAAGAATTAAGAATAATATAATTTAAAACATGGAAATTATATTAATATAATAATAATAATAATAATAATAATAATCATAATAATAATAATAATAATAATAATAATAATAATAATAATAATAATAATAATAATAATAATAATAATAATAATAATAATAATAATAATAATAATAATCAAACTATTAGGTTGGCGGCGAGCACCACCACATTCCCTCTTGTGTTATGACAACGAGTGCCAGGATGAGTGCCAGTACCGCCAGACTCCCTCTTGTGTTATGACAACGACAGTGCCAGGATGAGTGCCAGTACCGCCAGACTTCCTCTTGTGTTATGACAACGACAGTGCCAGGATGAGTGCCAGTACCGCCAGACTCCCTCTTGTGTTATGACAACGACAGTGCCAGGATGAGTGCCAGTACCGCCAGACTCCCTCTAGTGTTATGACAACGACAGTGCCAGGATGAGTGCCAGTACCGCCAGACTTCCTCTTGTGTTATGACAACGACAGTGCCAGGATGAGTGCCAGTACCGCCAGACTCCCTCTTGTGTTATGACAACGACAGTGCCAGGATGAGTGCCAGTACCGCCAGACTCCCTCTAGTGTTATGACAACGACAGTGCCAGGATGAGTGCCAGTACCGCCAGACTTCCTCTTGTGTTATGACAACGACAGTGCCAGGATGAGTGCCAGTACCGCCAGACTCCCTCTTGTGTTATGACAACGACAGTGCCAGGATGAGTGCCAGTACCGCCAGACTCCCTCTAGTGTTATGACAACGACAGTGCCAGGATGAGTGCCAGTACCGCCAGACTTCCTCTTGTGTTATGACAACGACAGTGCCAGGATGAGTGCCAGTACCGCCAGACTCCCTCTTGTGTTATGACAACGACAGTGCCAGGATGAGTGCCAGTACCGCCAGACTCCCTCTTGTGTTATGACAACGACAGTGCCAGGATGAGTGCCAGTACCGCCAGACTCCCTCTTGTGTTATGACAACGACAGTGCCAGGATGAGTGCCAGTACCGCCAGACTCCCTCTAGTGTTATGACAACGACAGTGCCAGGATGAGTGCCAGTACCGCCAGACTCCCTCTTGTGTTATGACAACGACAGTGCCAGGATGAGTGCCAGTACCGCCAGACTCCCTCTAGTGTTATGACAACGACAGTGCCAGGATGAGTGCCAGTACCGCCAGACTTCCTCTTGTGTTATGACAACGACAGTGCCAGGATGAGTGCCAGTACCGCCAGACTCCCTCTTGTGTTATGACAACGACAGTGCCAGGATGAGTGCCAGTACCGCCAGACTCCCTCTTGTGTTATGACAACGACAGTGCCAGGATGAGTGCCAGTACCGCCAGACTCCCTCTTGTGTTATGACAACGACAGTGCCAGGATGAGTGCCAGTACCGCCAGACTCCCTCTAGTGTTATGACAACGACAGTGCCAGGATGAGTGCCAGTACCGCCAGACTCCCTCTTGTGTTATGACAACGACAGTGCCAGGATGAGTGCCAGTACCGCCAGACTCCCTCTTGTGTTATGACAACGACAGTGCCAGGATGAGTGCCAGTACCGCCAGACTCCCTCTTGTGTTATGACAACGACAGTGCCAGGATGAGTGCCAGTACCGCCAGACTCCCTCTTGTGTTATGACAACGACAGTGCCAGGATGAGTGCCAGTACCGCCAGACTCCCTCTTGTGTTATGACAACGACAGTGCCAGGATGAGTGCCAGTACCGCCAGACTCCCTCTTGTGTTATGACAACGACAGTGCCAGGATGAGTGCCAGTACCGCCAGACTCCCTCTTGTGTTATGACAACGACAGTGCCAGGATGAGTGCCAGTACCGCCAGACTCCCTCTTGTGTTATGACAACGACAGTGCCAGGATGAGTGCCAGTACCGCCAGACTCCCTCTTGTGTTATGACAACGACAGTGCCAGGATGAGTGCCAGTACCGCCAGACTCCCTCTTGTGTTATGACAACGACAGTGCCAGGATGAGTGCCAGTACCGCCAGACTCCCTCTTGTGTTATGACAACGACAGTGCCAGGATGAGTGCCAGTACCGCCAGACTCCCTCTTGTGTTATGACAACGACAGTGCCAGGATGAGTGCCAGTACCGCCAGACTCCCTCTAGTGTTATGACAACGACAGTGCCAGGATGAGTGCCAGTACCGCCAGACTCCCTCTTGTGTTATGACAACGACAGTGCCAGGATGAGTGCCAGTACCGCCAGACTCCCTCTTGTGTTATGACAACGACAGTGCCAGGATGAGTGCCAGTACCGCCAGACTCCCTCTTGTGTTATGACAACGACAGTGCCAGGATGAGTGCCAGTACCGCCAGACTCCCTCTTGTGTTATGACAACGACAGTGCCAGGATGAGTGCCAGTACCGCCAGACTCCCTCTTGTGTTATGACAACGACAGTGCCAGGATGAGTGCCAGTACCGCCAGACTCCCTCTTGTGTTATGACAACGACAGTGCCAGGATGAGTGCCAGTACCGCCAGACTCCCTCTTGTGTTATGACAACGACAGTGCCAGGATGAGTGCCAGTACCGCCAGACTCCCTCTAGTGTTATGACAACGACAGTGCCAGGATGAGTGCCAGTACCGCCAGACTCCCTCTTGTGTTATGACAACGACAGTGCCAGGATGAGTGCCAGTACCGCCAGACTCCCTCTTGTGTTATGACAACGACAGTGCCAGGATGAGTGCCAGTACCGCCAGACTCCCTCTTGTGTTATGACAACGACAGTGCCAGGATGAGTGCCAGTACCGCCAGACTCCCTCTAGTGTTATGACAACGACAGTGCCAGGATGAGTGCCAGTACCGCCAGACTCCCTCTTGTGTTATGACAACGACAGTGCCAGGATGAGTGCCAGTACCGCCAGACTCCCTCTAGTGTTATGACAACGACAGTGCCAGGATGAGTGCCAGTACCGCCAGACTCCCTCTTGTGTTATGACAACGACAGTGCCAGGATGAGTGCCAGTACCGCCAGACTCCCTCTTGTGTTATGACAACGAAGTGCCAGGATGACAGTGCCAGACTTCCTCTTGTGTTATGACAACGAGTGCCAGGATGAGTGCCAGTACCGCCAGACTCCCTCTTGTGTTATGACAATGACAGTGCCAGGATGAGTGCCAGTACCGCCAGACTTCCTCTTGTGTTATGACAACGACAGTGCCAGGATGAGTGCCAGTACCGCCAGACTCCCTCTTGTGTTATGACAACGACAGTGTCAGGATCAGTGCCAGTACCGCCAGACTCCCTCTAGTGTTATGACAACGACAGTGCCAGGATCAGTGCCAGTACCGCCAGACTCCCTCTAGTGTTATGACAACGACAGTGCCAGGATGAGTGCCAGTACCGCCAGACTCCCTCTTGTGTTATGACAACGACAGTGCCAGGATGAGTGCCAGTACCGCCAGACTCCCTCTTGTGTTATGACAACGACAGTGCCAGGATGAGTGCCAGTACCGCCAGACTCCCTCTAGTGTTATGACAACGACAGTGCCAGGATGAGTGCCAGTACCGCCAGACTCCCTCTTGTGTTATGACAACGACAGTGCCAGGATGAGTGCCAGTACCGCCAGACTCCCTCTAGTGTTATGACAACGACAGTGCCAGGATGAGTGCCAGTACCGCCAGACTCCCTCTTGTGTTATGACAACGACAGTGCCAGGATGAGTGCCAGTACCGCCAGACTCCCTCTTGTGTTATGACAACGACAGTGCCAGGATGAGTGCCAGTACCGCCAGACTCCCTCTTGTGTTATGACAACGACAGTGCCAGGATGAGTGCCAGTACCGCCAGACTCCCTCTTGTGTTATGACAACGACAGTGCCAGGATGAGTGCCAGTACCGCCAGACTCCCTCTAGTGTTATGACAACGACAGTGCCAGGGTGAGTGCCAGTACCGCCAGACTCCCTCTTGCGTTATGACAACGACAGTGCCAGGATGAGTGCCAGTACCGCCAGACTCCCTCTAGTGTTATGACAACGACAGTGCCAGGATGAGTGCCAGTACCGCCAGACTCCCTCTAGTGTTATGACAACGACAGTGCCAGGATGAGTGCCAGTACCGCCAGACTCCTTCTTGTGTTATGACAGCGACAGTGCCAGGATGAGTGCCAGTACCGCCAGACTCCCTCTTGTGTTATGACAGCGACAGTGCCAGGATGAGTGCCAGTACCGCCAGACTCCCTCTTGTGTTATGACAGCGACAGTGCCAGGATGAGTGCCAGTACCGCCAGACTTCCTCTTGTGTTATGACAGCGACAGTGCCAGGATGAGTGCCAGTACCGCCAGACTTCCTCTTGTGTTATGACAGCGTCAGTGCCAGGATGAGTGCCAGTACCGCCAGACTCCCTCTTGTGTTATGACAACGACAGTGCCAGGGTGAGTGCCAGTACCGCCAGACTCCCTCTTGTGTTATGACAACGACAGTGCCAGGGTGAGTGCCAGTACCGCCAGACTCCCTCTTGTGTTATGACAACGACAGTGCCAGGATGAGTGCCAGTACCGCCAGACTCCCTCTTGTGTTATGACAGCGACAGTGCCAGGATGAGTGCCAGTACCGCCAGACTCCCTCTTGTGTTATGACAACGACAGTGCCAGGGTGAGTGCCAGTACCGCCAGACTCCCTCTAGTGTTATGACAGCGACAGTGCCAGGATGAGTGCCAGTACCGCCAGACTCCCTCTTGTGTTATGACAACGACAGTGCCAGGATGAGTGCCAGTACCGCCAGACTCCCTCTAGTGTTATGACAGCGACAGTGCCAGGATGAGTGCCAGTACCGCCAGACTCCCTCTTGTGTTATGACAGCGTCAGTGCCAGGATGAGTATCAGTACACACAGCAGAATTATCACACATATGATAATCATAATTTTTTTCTGTGGAATAAAAGATGAAAAATATAAATTTAAATTTAATAAAGGAAAGACACATTTATAAGTAAATAATTTATATTATCGAATACCTAAAAAATTACCATAATAATTTACAATTATAAATTACAATTATACTTTAGAGTTATAGATTACGATTATATTTGACAATAATAATTACAGAGTGAGGTTAATTAAATATGTTAAAATTATCTAAATATCAATTATCACAAATTTTGAAAATAAATATTTACTGGGAAAATGTTAAAAATATTAATGTTGAAGTTATTCATAATTATTTTTTATTGGTAAATATTAACAAAAAAAGTAATGCGGAGTTTATTTATAATTAACAACAGGGGAAAAATAGCGGCCAATTTATGGTGACTAAAGCATTGTATAAAGTGTATGATACATCAGTACAACAATGTATGACGTAGGAAGACTACGTCAACGCAACAGACGTAACACATCTTGACAGTTGTAAATATGACTTATCTTACATTCGTTTTGAAAAGGCACTCACTTATAAAATATTACTACTACTACTACTACTACTACTACTACTACTACTACTACTACTACTACTACTACTACTACTACTACTACTACTACTACTGCTGCTGCTGCTGCTACTGCTACAACAACAACAACTACTACTACTACTACTACAACAACTATTACTGCTTCTAATATTACTTGTACTACCACCACTATTATTAATAAAATTAGCAGTCGTAATAAAGATCCTATGGAAGCAACTTATACCTTGAATTCACATCCAGCTTCAGCAAATTTAAGCAAAAACAAACAAAAAATACGAGCAAAGCAGAATACGTGTTTGTAATAGACTTCTTTAAGAGGCTGACAGACTAGCATGCAAGAAGTATACTAGCTAGATCAGAAATAATGGGAAATAATAAGACTCGAAGCAGGGCTCTAACCTGACCATGATGCTGGTAAAAGGATCTTAATCCAAGGCACTAAAGGCACCTTTTCCTTACTTTGACAAAATCTGATTATCTCAGATTTACCAGATGCTGGAGTTGAATCTTCTCCCAGTGTATATAACAACACAAGTACTCAAGCCAAGACCAGGCCCGGTGGCCTGGTGGCTAAAGCTCCCGCTTCACACACGGAGGGCCCGGGTTCGATTCCCGGCGGGTGGAAACATTCCGACACGTTTCCTTACACCTGTTGTCCTGTTCACCTAGCAGCAAATAGGTACCTGGGTGTTAGTCGACTGGTGTGGGTCGCATCCTGGGGGACAAGATTAAGGACCCCAATGGAAATAAGTTAGACAGTCCTCGATGACGCACTGACTTTCTTGGGTTATCCTGGGTGGCTAACCCTCCGGGGTTAAAAATCCGAACGAAATCTTATCTTATCTTACCCACAGGGACACACACAACCTCTTCCGGCTTAGTATTCACCCGGCTGCCGTACCCACAACAACAGACAACTGGTGCCGGGCTGGTATTCACCCAGCAGCCGTTCCCACAACAACAGACAACTGGTGCCGGGCTGGTATTCACCCGGCTGCCGTACCCACAACAATAGACAACTGGTGCCGGGCTGGTATTCACCCAGCAGCCGTACCCACAACAATAGACAACTGGTGCCGGGCTGGTATTCACCCGGCTGCCGTACCCACAACAACAGGTACCTGGTGCTGGCCTGGTACTCACCCGGCGTGCTTTACCCTGGTACTGAAGCGCTGCCTTAGTCTGCACTTTAGCGGTCTCAACATACTCCTGAGCTTCTTGAACGTGGTTTTCTATCCTGTCTACCATCTCGCCCTGTTGTTGTGGTAAGGGATCTCGGAGAGGAGGGGAATGAAGGTAGTGTAGGAGGAAAAGATGTAAGGATATAAAGGATTAAGGATGAAAGGATGCGTAAGTAATAGGATTGGAGATCACAAGAGGCAGTCATGTGTTTGGAAACCATCAACACCAAGTTAAACAGGGACAACCTCAGGGGAGACAAGTACCACGCACCAGTGTTTTGTTTTTCCAGTAGTCAAAGTTGTTCAATAATTTAAGACGTAAATATTTTGGTTTTAGATTTTTAAGAAAATTAAACATCAAACGAAGGAATAGCAAGAAAGGTAAATATAAAATAAAATGAGGTAAACATAGAAAAGACGAACATTGAGAAAAAGTCATTTTACAGTTTCAAGTTTTAACAGATATTGCGTTTTACAGATTTAGGAAAATAAATAACGAAAGAAGGAATTAGGTAGAGACGTCAGTATAAAAAATAATGTTATACGTAAAGAATATTAACATTTATTTTTAAATGTTAGTAAACACATATTGACATTTTGGCCATGACAGAAGCAATACTTAAAAAAGACAGAATTGAGTTTCCGAAGATCAGTTTATTATGTTGAGTAGAATCATTGACAATAAAGGAATAACATACATAACGTATTTGGGAGATAAACATTCATGCGAAGCGGAAAGGGATAAGTGGAGGAAAGTTAGGATAGGAGGCAAGGCGAGAGAAAAGAAAAAAATATATAGCATTAGCAGACTGCTACAGCCAACGTCAACACAATAATGTCTCACCTTCCGCACTTTTCTTTCAATTTTCTTGGCTTTCTTTATGTTTTTTGTTGCTGCCTCCACGTAATTGTCGGCCTTTTGAACGTGTTTCTCAATACTGTCAATTTGGATGCCCTGGTGATGGGTGAGGCGATGGGTGAAGAATAAGACAGTAATACACAAGTGTGACAGTGTATAAACTTAACCTTTCCTCTCCCTTAACTCTTCACCTCCAACTTTGGTGATCGTTCAAGACTCTTCAAGTAGGGAAAGGTACTTTATGACTTCATTCGAAGTGTGGCTGTATAAAGCCCCACTCACAGTGTGGCTGTATAAAGCCCCACTCACAGTGTGGCTGTATAAAGCCCCACTCACAGTGTGGCTGTATAAAGCCCCACTCACAGTGTGGCTGTATAAAGCCCCACTCACAGTGTGGCTGTATAAAGCCCCACTCACAGTGTGGCTGTATAAAGCCCCACTCACAGTGTGACTGTATAAAGCCCCACTCACAGTGTGGCTGTATAAAGCCCCACTCACAGTGTGGCTGTATAAAGCCCCACTCACAGTGTGGCTGTATAAAGCCCCACTCACAGTGTGGCTGTATAAAGCCCCACTCACAGTGTGGCTGTATAAAGCCCCACTCACAGTGTGGCTGTATAAAGCCCCACTCACAGTGTGGCTGTATAAAGCCCCACTCACAGTGTGGCTGTATAAAGCCCCACTCACAGTGTGGCTGTATAAAGCCCCACTCACAGTGTGGCTGTATAAAGCCCCACCCACAGTGTGGTTGTATAAATCCCCCCTGTGAGTGATTTTTTTTTTTTTAGATTTTGCCACCGAAGTGGCTAGTTTATTGTGCACCCCATATCCATCCTGTGGACGGTAGCGCGAGAGCATACGGATACACAAAAGGCCTAGGAACTAGGCCCCAAAGGGTTAACAGGAATACATATGGATTTATATCTACAAATCTATAGTTCACTTATCTGTTACAAGCAAATTTAGGAAATTTGCTTAGTATATCTGGTATCTTATTTTCATTAATAAGATATCTTGACATGTCACATAGGTTATAATACTGTCTGTCTCTGTATTCCTCAATAAGTGGACAATTAAGCACATAGTGTTCAAGAGAGTGACCATATGCCTGATCACATAATTTACATTTAGTTTGATCATCATCTGTGTGTCTCCCAAACTGCCAGAAGTACTTGTAACCAAGCCTAAGTCTGGCCACTACAACATCAGTCAGTCTGTTCACATTGCAAGTTGCTCCATAAACATACTTATCTACGTTCATGTTATCATAGTGGGTTATAGATCTACTCGGGCTTCTAACTGCATTCCTATAACAATCATTTTCATTATTTACTTCTCTCCTAATATTATTCCTAATGCTAGACACAGTTATACCAAAGTTATATTCTACGTTCTCCTTCTAGATACTCTTCTTGGCTAACATATCAACTTTATCATGAAGGAGTAATCCAATGTGTGATGGGATCCATAGCAATTGTACATTAATTCCTTTGTCCCTAATTTTTGAGTATCTATACCTGGCTTCCCCAATGAGCATGTTGTTGGAGTCATTATATGAGCCAAGAGCCTTCAATGATGACATAGAATCAGTAATGATGATAGAGTGAAACGTGCGGGAAATGTGAATAGTTAGTTTAACATCTTTATTATGCACCCCATGTTCATCCTGTGGGCGGTAGTCAAAGGATTACAGAGGTACATAATGGGTCCAGGGACTGCACCTCAACATTACAGGGGTACATAATGAGTCCAGGGACTGCACCTCAACATTACAGGGGTGTAGATGAATGGTTCAGAGAACCGACATGTTGATAAATTAGACACATGTGCAACTCTTGGGTATCTTTATTGAGGAAACGTTTCGCCACACAGTGGTTTCATCAGTCCATACAAAGGAGAATCTTGAAGAACAGGAGTAGAATGAGGTAATCAGTCCCTCAACCTTGAGTCGATGTGGTCAGTCCATCAAGATTGATGGACTGACCACATCGACTCAAGGTTGAGGGACTGATTACCTCATTCTACTCCTGTTCTTCAAGATTCTCCTTTGTATGGACTAATGAAACCAATGTGTGGCGAAACGTTTCCTCAATAAAGATACCCAAGAGTTGCAGATGTGTCTAATTTATCATTACAGGGGTACATAATGGGTCCAGGGACTGCACCTCAACATTACAGAGGCACATAATGGGTCCAGGGACTGCACCTCAACATTATGATAGCTGAACAAGGTACAAAGTTATATACTATTTACAAGTTTATATCTGATCACAATCGTAATGAGTTATTTATACAAACCTTAATTAGGTCTGACACACACAGTTTAACCAGAATAACCAGTCGTTCACTACAACTTATCTTGAGTCTCTGGGTTAGATATCTTCCCGGCTTAAAAATATCTTTGAGTCGACACTTACTAACTTAAACCATTGTTTACCCTCAGGTTATTGTACTGTTCCCTTGATAATAGTGATGGGTTCTTGACCAAAGGAATTAGAACAACCCTCCCCTTCCTTTGGATCAAACCACATTACCCTCCCCCTTTCCCCAGGCTCTGTATGATCGCTGTGGGATTAGCTGTCACACTCTTGACACAGTCGTGAATTTTGTTCAAGATTAACATAGCAAATTATCTTGGTAAATACTGACCTAGACTAACAAAATACTGCCTAAGACGATATAGTTTAATACTGCCTAACATAACATAGCTTAACATTGCCTAACATAGGATGAGTCTACCCACCTGAGACTCCACTAGGATAGCCATCTCCATGAACAAGTCATGCAGTTCTCTGATAGATGTCTCCAGTTTCACTATGTCTGCATGTCTGGCTTCGATGTCTGCCAGTCTCTGCCTTGCCTGCTGTGTCTCCATGATGATCTAAAGGTCAGATGTAAGTTGAAAGACTTAGAAGTCATAATACAGAGTCTGCAACAATTTACAGCCTACAATACCGAGTCTGCAACAATTTACAGCCTAAAATACAGTGTCTGCAATACATTGCTATACATTGTCTGTAAACAGAGGTTTGCTCTGTACATATTGCTTTATACTCGGTGTAAGTGTCGTGTGGTGTTGAGCGTTGTGGTGTGGTCGCAGGTGTTGACAATAGTGGCGTGGTCGCAGGTGTTGACAATAGTGGTGTGGTCTTAGGTGTTGACAATAGTGGTGTGGTCTTAGGTGTTGACAATAGTGGTGTGGTCTTAGGTGTTGACAATAGTGGCGTGGTCGCAGGTGTTGACAATAGTGGTGTGGTCGCAGGTGTTGACAATAGTGGTGTGGTCGTAGGTGTTGAGACTTTAGACAGAAAATACATAAAACAACATCAATATAAACATAAGATAAACAAGACCTGTGACAAGGTGTTGTGGTCTTACCCCTTGTGTGAAGACCTCAACATTGCCCGTCTCCAACATCTCCTCCAGCTCCTCGTCTGTTTTCTTGCACCCAGCTGCGTGTTGCCCACATGATACGTGGGGGTCCAGGAGATAGGTGGACGTTAGATGCGTGGAGATACATGGTAATACGTGGATAGACGTTTTCCATGGATATACGTGTCGCGTGGCGAGGAGATACACAGAAACGCGTTGAATAAGTGTACAAAAAAGTTACAAAAATATGCATTAAAATTTTGATATGAAAAAATCTCAGTATGAACACATTAACTCGTACAAGAATAAAATAAATAAGCTTGACATTTAAATAGAGATACATTGGAGCTGTCACAGTTGCTATTTGCAGATTATGCCTTATTGTTGTAAAATAATGAAACTGAAAGTGAACAGAGAAAAGAGGAAGGTGATGAGAGTATCAAGAGGGGAAACGAAAGATTTTCAATCAAGAGTGAAAGGAAGGAATGTAAAGAAAGTGACTGTATCTCGAGCTTACTTACTCTAAGCTCCTCCTTAAGCTGCTGGTAAAGTTGTTCAAAGGAGGATATCTTAGTTCAGATTCACAGACAGTACACTAGACACTTACTGATCTAACCTATTTTTAAAACTACACAACGTCTTAGCTTCTATGACGGTACTCGGGAGTTTGTTCCACTCATCCACAACTCTATTACCAAACCAGTGCTTTCTTATATCCTTCCTGAATCTGAATTTTTCCACCTTAAAACCTTTGCTACGAGTCCTGTCTTGGCTAGATATTTTTAACACGTTATTAATATTCCTTAAAACAACCCAGTATTATAAATACATTTTATCGTGCTGCTTCAACGTGTCATTTTTTCCTATGTAATAATTGTATGGAAATTTTATAATGATTCTTTTGCATTTCATGTATCTTATATACAGAATTTTGATTATATTTAATATTTTTATTTTCTCAAATGCTGAGTCTCATATACAGTACACAACCATCGTTTTTATTGCTAGTTTTAATTCTTGGTTATACGTAGATAATAAAAAGTGTCTAAGAATGAGGAAATTCCGAGCATGTCAGGCCACTGGCCACACAATCTCCACATTCCAAACATTGACAACACAATCTCCACATTCCAAACATTGACAACACAATCTCCACATTCCAAACACTGACAACACACTCTCCATGTTCCAAACATTTCAAAACATTCCAACCAGTGACATCAGTTACATCAATGAGTGACTCATACTTCAGGAATGCACACGTTCCTATAAATACTTCTTACCTGACTTCTCGTTAATGTTCTTAGAGGACCTACCTGGAGGGTGTTCCGGGGGTCAATACCCCCGTGGCCCAGTTCTTGACCAGGCCTCCCGGTGGATCAATGCCTGATCAACCAGGCTGTTACTGCTGGCCGCACGTAGTCCAACATACGGACCACAGCCCGGTTGATCCGACACTGACTTTAAGTATCTGTTCAGCACTTTCCAGGTGTAGATTATGAGGTATCTCTCTCGCCTGTGCTCCAGTGAGTACAGGTCCAGACTTCAGTAAGGTGTTTGACGGAACTCATACGTGCAGTAAAGGTTCTTTGCGCATTCTCCATATCTACGATTTCACCTGCCTTAAGTGGAGCTCTTAGTGTACAGCAATATTCCAGCCTAGAAAGAACCAGTGATTTAAAAAAAATCATCAGTGGCTTGGCATCCTTTGTTTTGAAGGTTCTCATGATCCATCCTCTCCTTTTCCTCACGGATGTAATAGTGACACTGTTGTGATCCTTGAAAGGGATATCCTGTGACATTAACACTCCCAAGTCCTTCACATTACTTATCTGCTCTATTGCGTGATTAGAGTTTGTAGTATACTTAGTTCTAGTATTATTTCCTCCAGTTTTCCATAACGGAGTAGATGAAATTAGTCATCATTGAACATCATATTGTTTTCCGTTGCCCATTGGAACACTTGGTTTATATCTGCTTCGAAATTTACGTGTCCTAAGTGGATGACAGATTCTTGTATCGTCTGCACAGGATGACACGGTGCTATGGTTTATATCTCTGTCTTTGTCTAATATGAGAATGAGGAGCAGGATGGGGGCGAGTACTGTGCCTTATGGAACAGAGCTTTTCACTGTGGCAACCTCCGACTTAACTCTATTTACCACTACTCTTTGTGTTCGATTGGTCAGAAATTTGAAGATCCATCTTCTCACTTTACCAGTTATCCCTTTAGCACATATTTTGTGCGCTAATACACCATGATTGCACATGTCAAGGGATTTCGCAAAATCTGTGTATACTACATCTGCATTTTGTTTGTCTTCCAGAGCATCCAAGACCATATCATAGTGATCCAGTAGTTGCAAGAGAAAAGATCGATCTGCACCAAGCCCATGTTGCCCTGGACTGTGCAACTATTGGGAATCCAAGCGGTTTGCTATCATACTTCTTAGAACTCTTTCAAAGATTTTTATGATGTGGGATGTTAGAGCTATTGGTCTATAGTTATTAGCTATTGCTTTGCTGCCACCTTTATAAAGTGGGGTTATATCCGTTGTTCTTAGTGACTGTGGGATTACACCCGCGTCTATGCTCCCTCTCCAAAGCATAATTAAGGCATGCGAAAAGGGTTTCTTGCAGTTCTTATGAACACAGAGTTCCACGAGTCTGGGTCTGGGACTGAGTGCATGGGTATGTTGTCAATGGCATTTTCAAAGTCCATTGGAGTTAGGGCTATGTCAGAAATTTGACATACATTGAAGGGGGTTTTGAAGCTCATTCATGAAAAAATCATTTGGATTGTCAATCTTTAGACTGATTAATGACTCGCTAAACACAGAGTCTTATTGAGACTTCAGTATCTCACCCACTTCTTTGTTGTTATCTGCGTAAGTTACAGTTTGTCTGAGCAAGGACACGATACTGGATGTGGTTCTTGCCTTGCTTTTGATATATGAAAAGAAATATTTTGAATTTCTTTTGATTTCACTATTTGCTTTTACCTCCTCCTGTTTCTGCTGGACCCTGTACGAACTTAAGCTCAATATTTTTCACTTCCTTAGACAGTTCTTCCTTCTGTATATCAAATAATCTAACCCCCCTTGAGGAACTCTGTGATTCTTAGCCTTCTCCTGTAGAGGGAGCGACTCTCTCTCTCTCTCTCTCTCTCCAGTGCATTTCTTCTCTTCTTTTTTTCTTAGGGGAATATGCCTTAAGCATACTTCAGCTGCAAGAAAGTTGATCGTTTCAAGGTACTGCTTTCAATTCATGTTATTTAAGATATCTTTCCAGCATCTTATGTTTAGAACATAGTTTCCCTGATCCAAGTTGATATTCTTGTTGTTGAAGTTGAATTGGTGAAGGAACCCTCGTAGCTGTATGCATTTTGCTCGTCAGGTCCCCTGTGCAATTAAGTCTGAACTTTAGTTAGATGATGATTCGAAATAGTTGTTTTTGATATTGTTATGTTTCTTACCGGATCATCATTATTTGTGAAAATAAGGTCAAGTGTATTTCCCAGTCTTTCTGGCCCCACTATCTGCTGACTTAAGATGTATTTATTACAGAGATTCAGCAACTCTACATATTTACATCTAAGCTGCCTTCAGAGACTGTCTCTGCTATAACAATATCTACATTCTTCCATTTTGTATGTCTTAGACTAAAATCACCAAGCAACAAGATATCTTGGGCCGGGGTTGGAAGGCTTTTTCACTATAGTTATCCTGACTAACCTATTTCACCTATACCTGACCTTCACGTACATCCCCTATACCTCATTCCTTCTACCCCACACATATGCACCTTCTTTATCAACCTATTTTCATCTATTCTCTCTACATGACCAAGCTATGTATCGTGCATGTTACATAGCAAGTTAGTTTCTTCCACAGTTTCTCCACTGTATTCAACAAAATAAAACAACCATACTCATACAAAACAAACAATGGCACTGCTTACATGGTTGTTATCTTACAGGACTGTTATCACACATGGTTGTTATCTCACACGACTGCTATCACACGTAGCTGCTATCAAAGCCACGGCTGTACTCACTGATCTCAAGCTGCCGCTGTATCCTGTTCTTACAGCGGTCTCGATACTCTGACTGGATGGTATTGTAGCGAGACATGGCCTCGCAGAAGAGACGGGTGAGGGTGGAATGCTGGCTACGCTTCATCCTCTGACTGGCATTGTTTGCACGGCTATCTGTCCCTCCGATCATCTGTTCCAAACCTATAATTATAATGTATAGTGAATATTTTGATGATGATGATGATGATAATAATAATAATAATTAATAATATGTATAAATGTAAATGTTATGTTTCTTATTTTTCTTTGTATTTAATACTAAAAAGGAAGAAGAAGAAGAACAACAAGTAGAAGTAGAAGAAGCAATATTAGAAGAAGAAAATTAGAAGAATAACATCAACAACAAATAAGAAGAGAAGAACAAGTAAATAAATTAATGGCGTAAAAGAAAAAGTTGAAAAACAGCTCAACAGGAAAGTCAAGAGAAGAACAAGAAGAAATGGAAAAAAAAAACAAGAATAAAGGAAAGAATGAAAGTAGGAAGAGAGAGGTAAACCTGACTGCCAGTTCCTCATCACTGGCGGACATCACCGTCGCTTCCTGAGGGAAATAAACATTCACAGACATTATTGTTTGTAATACAATGTCCGCAGTCACTGTTTCTTGCTATGTATTTTTACCATGAGAGAAGAGACCAACCCTCATTGCTCTCTCTCTCTCTCTCTCTCTCTCTCTCTCTCTCTCACACACACACACACACACGCACAATCCAAGGACTGTGTGGTCTAAAGCGTCATGCGTATTCTTTCGCTATGAGGCAGCCGGGTCGCCATATGGAGAAGACCCGGGCCGGAAGTACCGGCGAATCTCTAATGAATGAACCATGAGGCGGGCCAAAACAGCGTGGGTTCGACTCCTTGGCTAGTGCAGTGTTGTTATTGATCAATACCACTTAGACAAACATGAGCAGACAATTACACACCTTTTAGTTTGCTTCTAATTTTGACGCTTGTAACTTTAATGTCTGCCATGAGGTCGTCCAGTTTCTGTTTCACCTCTGTAAGAGTAAGATAATTAATAACTGACCTCTGTAGCACAGTAATGTGATTACTGGAGAAGTCAATAAATAACCTCCTTAACACAGTAACATAATTAGCCAATAATTGATTTCTGAGACACACAAACGTAGTTAATAATTCATCTCTACATTGCTTAACATGATTTGTTAATAATTCTTCATTGCAAAATAATTAGCTAACAATTCACTTAAGTAAAGCTAGAGTAAAATTAGTTGATAATTCACCTCTCTATCATCCTAAATGTATAAATATTTCCGCCATAAACATCACTAAGATTACAGCAGCATCACTAAGATTACAGCAGCATCACTAAGATTACAGCAGCATCACTAAGATTACAGCAGCATCACTAACATTACAACAGCATCACTAACATTACAGCAGCATTACTAACATTACAGCAGCATCACTAACATTACAACAGCATCACTAACATTACAGCAGCATTACTAACATTACAGCAGCATCATTAACATTACAGCAGCATCATTAACATTACAACAGCATCATTAACATTACAGCAGCATCATTAACATTACAGCAGCATCATTAACATTACAGCAGCATCATTAACATTACAGCAGCATCATTAACATTACAGCAGCATCATTAACATTACAGCAGCATCACTAAGATTACAGCAGCATCATTAACATTACAGCAGCATCATTAACATTACAGCAGCATCATTAACATTACAGCAGCATCATTAACATTACAGCAGCATCATTAACATTACAGCAGCATCACTAACATTACAGCAGCATCATTAACATTACAGCAGCATCATTAACATTACAGCAGCATCACTAACATTACAGCAGCATCACTAACATTACAGCAGCATTACTAACATTACAGCAGCATCATTAACATTACAGCAGCATTACTAACATTACAGCAGCATTACTAACATTACAGCAGCATCACTAACATTACAACAGCATTACTAACATTACAGCAGCATCACTAACATTACAGCAGCATTACTAACATTACAGCAGCATCACTAACATTACAGCAGCATTACTAACATTACAGCAGCATCACTAACATTACAGCAGCATCACTAACATTACAGCAGCATTACTAACATTACAGCAGCATTACTAACATTACAGCAGCATTACTAACATTACAGCAGCATCACTAACATTACAGCAGCATCACTAACATTACAGCAGCATTACTAACATTACAGCAGCATTACTAACATTACAGCAGCATTACTAACATTACAGCAGCATCACTAACATTACAACAGCATTACTAACATTACAGCAGCATCACTAACATTACAGCAGCATTACTAACATTACAGCAGCATCACTAACATTACAGCAGCATTACTAACATTACAGCAGCATCACTAACATTACAGCAGCATCACTAACATTACAGCAGCATTACTAACATTACAGCAGCATTACTAACATTACAGCAGCATTACTAACATTACAGCAGCATCACTAACATTACAGCAGCATCACTAACATTACAACAGCATCACTAACATTACAGCAGCATCACTAACATTACAGCAGCATCACTAACATTACAGCAGCATTACTAACATTACAGCAGCATCACTAACATTACAGCAGCATTACTAACATTAGAGCAGCATTACTAACATTACAGCAGCATCACTAACATTACAGCAGCATCACTAACATTACAGCAGCATCACTAACATTACAACAGCATCACTAACATTACAGCAGCATCACTAACATTACAGCAGCATCACTAACATTACAGCAGCATTACTAACATTACAGCAGCATCACTAACATTACAGCAGCATTACTAACATTACAGCAGCATTACTAACATTACAGCAGCATCACTAACATTACAGCAGTATCACTAACATTACAGCAGCATTACTAACATTACAGCAGCATCACTAACATTACAGCAGCATTACTAACATTACAGCAGCATCACTAACATTACAGCAGCATTACTAACATTACAGCAGCATCACTAACATTACAACAACATTACTAACATTACAGCAGCATTACTAACATTACAGCAGCATTACTAACATTACAGCAGCATCACTAACATTACAACAGCATTACTAACATTACAGCAGCATCATTAACATTACAGCAGCATTACTAACATTACAGCAGCATTACTAACATTACAGCAGCATTACTAACATTACAGCAGCATTACTAACATTACAACAGCATTACTAACATTACAGCAGCATCACTAACATTACAACAGCATCACTAACATTACAGCAGCATCACTAACATTACAGCAGCATCACTAACATTACAGCAGCATTACTAACATTACAGCAGCATCACTAACATTACAGCAGCATTACTAACATTACAGCAGCATTACTAACATTACAGCAGCATCACTAACATTACAGCAGTATCACTAACATTACAGCAGCATTACTAACATTACAGCAGCATCACTAACATTACAGCAGCATCACTAACATTACAGCAGCATTACTAACATTACAGCAGCATTACTAACATTACAGCAGCATCACTAACATTACAGCAGTATCACTAACATTACAGCAGCATTACTAACATTACAGCAGCATCACTAACATTACAGCAGCATTACTAACATTACAGCAGCATCACTAACATTACAACAGCATTACTAACATTACAGCAGCATTACTAACATTACAGCAGCATTACTAACATTACAGCAGCATCACTAACATTACAGCAGCATCACTAACATTACAGCAGCATCACTAACATTACAGCAGCATTACTAACATTACAGCAGCATCACTAACATTACAGCAGCATTACTAACATTACAGCAGCATTACTAACATTACAGCAGCATCACTAACATTACAGCAGCATTACTAACATTACAGCAGCATCAATAACATTACAGCAGCATTACTAACATTACAGCAGCATCACTAACATTACAACAACATTACTAACATTACAGCAGCATTACTAACATTACAGCAGCATTACTAACATTACAGCAGCATCACTAACATTACAACAGCATTACTAACATTACAGCAGCATCACTAACATTACAACAGCATTACTAACATTACAGCAGCATTACTAACATTACAGCAGCATTACTAACATTACAGCAGCATTACTAACATTACAGCAGCATCATTAACATTACAGCAGCATTACTAACATTACAGCAGCATTACTAACATTACAGCAGCATTACTAACATTACAGCAGCATTACTAACATTACAACAGCATTACTAACATTACAGCAGCATTACTAACATTACAGCAGCATTACTAACATTACAGCAGCATTACTAACATTACAGCAGCATCACACTGACCTTCATCTGGTTGAGATGAGGAGAGGATCACACTGTGTTGCTGCCTGACACTATCAACGTTGGTGTTGATTTTCTCTATCATTTCCCGGATCATCTCCACCTGTTGAAACATTACATACCATATAACTAATTACTTAATAATTACAGTGTTGTAGATGAATGGTTCAGAGAACCGACATGTTGATAAATTAGACACATGTGCAACTCTTGGGTATCTTTATTGAGGAAACGTTTCGCCACACAGTGGCTTCATCAGTCCATACATAGGAGAAACTTCATCTACAAACCTGTCAGACACTGCAGCTTCTTGGGATCTTAATACTTAGGAATTCTTCGCTTGCCTAATTCTTGGGCACAACCTACTTCCACACTGAACAAATGTGACACCAACTATGACTGCTACACCTCTCCTGCCATACGGTTTATAAGCTGCTTCTCCGCTGATATGCCGTATTCTACTCAAGATTGATGGACTGAACACATCGACTCAAGGTTGAGGGATTGATTACCTCATTCTCCTCCTGTTCTTCAAGTTTCTCCTATGTATGGACTGATGAAGCCACTGTGTGGCGAAACGTTTCCTCAATAAAGATACCCAAGAGTTGCACATGTGTCTAATTTATCAATTACAGTGTTGCTAAAACTGCTAGTAAGAACAAGAATTAGAAATGATAGCAATACAGAAAAATGCCACTAAGATCTTAAAACAAATCTATGAAATTAGCTAATAATGGTTGCACTATCATGCTGGGAACACCGCCGTGTCCCTCTGGGCTATTAAGTGATTCCTCGATAGAAATTCTGAATGACCTGAAAAAGACGGAACGGAGAATAATCAAGTTGGAAGCCCACGATATTTTGTATCTCCTCGCAAGGTACCTGACCCAGCCCAGGCTAACTTACTTCCCGAGGTGTGCACCTTTCTTTGAGAGTCGAAAACCTAGTTAATACATCGAACTCCAGAAGACATTATTTATTAAAGCACTCAGTCTTTCATTAAAAGATTATGAACGATATCAAGACTGGTGGGACAGGAGCTCGTGAGGCATCAGCGATAACATTACCTGCATTCCTATGTTCGTGTATACATCAGGCGAGGTAGTGGGAACAGCTACTCCCTCAGCACTTAAGATTGTTGGAATTAAAAATAAACATTGAATTGAGAGAGCACAGCAGTTGGATATCCTTGCTATGATATAAGCCAGCATACTCGTACAGTAGGATATCTAATGTAGTCACATACGACTTGTTAACATCAACTGTTATTGATGTATAGCATTAGTATCACCAGGTAGGAAAGTGGTATGCCAATTGATAGTTTAATTAATCAACAGTAAAGTCACCTTCACTTTCATACTATGTAACAAATAGCCACACATGTTGCCTTACATAAACTGTACCATGATTGACTTTTAGTGTTGATTTCATTTATTATTTTAATCATAATTTGTGCTAAATGTTGGTTTGATAGTAATGGAAAGTGTTAACTAGGTAGTTAGTGTGGGAGTGGTGAGTGTTCCTCACCACTCAGCTCCAGTCAGCCAGTCACACTCAGCTGGCTGTGTCCTCAGTGTCTCTCAGCAACTGCTACACACATTCCTCTCAGTATATTAGTTGTTGACGCAGATAGTCAAATGAGATTCCAAGGTAATTAAATATAAGATTATTGCCGACAACAGTGTTAACATAATTCATGCATTATTACAATATTTACCGAATTTATTTAGCTGCAATGAGTCTTAATTTTTTGCTAATTTGGTAAATAATTTTTAAGTAAACTTGTATAGTGGTTTTCATTTAGCATTTTTTAACTAGAGTTTTCTCATTTACATGTTATTTATGTAATTAATAGACCTTAAGCATAGCCTTGAGGAAATACATTACACAACCCCCACATAAGAGAGCTTCTTACGACGACGTTTTAGTCCAAGTCGGACCGAAACATCGTCGTAAGCCCCTCTCTCCAATGTGGGGGGGGAAGGGGGTTATCTTTGTATTGCTCCAGTCACAGTATTCTGCCTTTTTGTTATTTAGGAAAAATACTCCGCCATTGCAAACCCCGCCTCTCTAACACTCACTGCTCTCTGAGCTTCGTATATCCCTTTAGCACATCCCACCCTTCAGCGCTGTATGACCCTTGTAGGTTTAGCGCTTAGTTTTGATAATAATAATTACTAATCGTTCCATTGAGCCTCTCTGCGGGGAGTTAATATGCTTGAGAATGCATCCAGGGAAGGCAAGTCTCGCCTTTTGCAAGAACAGGCTTCCAATGCTGGGGATTTCCTACTGGTTGTTCCATATTACTCCTTTGGCACTTCTCTCGACTGCTTAGGTCATTCGAAATGGTGTAACTCTTACAAAACTGCCGAAGGGAGGTCTGGCAGTGAGAGGGAAAAAGGGTGGGAGAGAGGGGGAGAGA
>NC_091336.1:26440876-26675876 GCF_038502225.1 Cherax quadricarinatus | reverse complement strand
ACCTCAGAACAGCATTCCGACATCTTAATAAGGAGTCATTCACGACCCTGGACACCGTGTACGTTAGGCCCATATTGGAGTATGAAACACCAGTTTGGAGCCCCTCAAGGGAGGTTCCTTGACGCTGGTGAGGGGCTCTTGATCTAGGGAATTGAATCTGTGCTCCAGTTCCCTGAATTGAGCCTGAATACCTTCCATTCCCCCTCCCATGTGCGCTATATAATCCTACGGGTTTAGCGCTCCCCTATGATTATAATTATTATAATAACCAGTTTGGAATCCACACCTGGTCAAGCACGTTATGAAATTAGAGAAAGTACAAAGGTTTGTAACATAACTAGTCCTGGAGCTAAGAGGTATGTCTTACGAGGTAAGGTTAAGGGAAACCGACCTGACGACACTGGACAGAAGGGATAGGGAAGACATGATAATATATAAAATACTGAAAGAAACTGACAAGGTGGGTAGGGAAAGAATGTTCCAGAGATGGAACACAGCAACAAGGGATCACAATTGGAAGGTGAAGATCCAGATAAGTCACAGGGATGTTAGGAAGTGTTTCTTAAGGTCATAGAGTTGTCAAGAAGCGAAACAATCTGGAGAGAGATGTAATGGAGGCAGGATCCATACATAGCTTTAAGAAGAGGTATGGTAAAGTTCATGGTGCAGGGAGTGTGGACCTAGTAGCGACCAATGAAGAGGCGGGACCAGGAGACATGACTCGACCCCTGCAAGTACAATTAGGTGAGTATACACACACACACACACACACACACACACACACACACACACACACGAACAGACATACACACACACACGCATGCACATACAACAGGCCTAGTGTCTAGTCGACATGTGCCTAGGACCAAATGGTAACTAACACATACACATACACAGGTGAGTACACACATACATTTAAAAGACAAAGCCAAGATCTGCTACTCCACCTCTGCAACTAAAAATAATTGAGTACAAACAGGGGAGTACACAGCACAGTACTCACCGCCTTCAGCGACTCCAGTCTGTCCTTGATCATCTTGCTGGCTTACTGAAGATTTCCTTGAACACCTACTGCTGATTCATGCACTGTCCTGCCGCCTCCTCCTCCTCCTCCTCCTCCTGCCTCCTGCACTGCCTCCTCCTCCTCCTGCCTCCTGCACTGCCTCCTCCTCCTCCTGCCTCCTGCACTGCCTCCTCCTCCTCCTGCCTCCTGCACTGCCTCTTCCTCCTCCTGCCTCCTGCACTGCCTCCTCCTCCTCCTGCCTCCTACACTGTCCTGCCTCCTCCTCCCCCTGCCTTCTGCACTCCCTTGCCTACTCTTGCTTCCTGCACTACCCTGCTTCCTCCTGCTGCTTCCTGCAGTCTCCTGCCTCCAAATGCTGTCTCCTACTGGCTTCTGTTGCTTCTTCCTGGCTTCTGCTGCTGCTGCAGCGTGGTGCTTCCTCCTACTACCTCCTACTTCCTCCTGCTTGTTGCTACTGCCTCCTGTAGGCTCTTGTGATTTCCTACCTTCTGTTAATGCCTCCGGTTACTTCTCTCTGCCTCCTTCTGCACTTCCCTGTGTTTACTGTCCCTCACTACCCACCTCCTCCTCACTAGCCCTTACAAAAACGCACGAGGCGACAGCAGCATATAATTCACTATCACTTCCCAAAACACTTGTCCAACTTCAATATGTCTTCAAGAACGCTAGATAATCAGGTACCAGAGACAGTAAATAATATTCTCCCCACGTGGGGCGGTATAAATAGCCACACAAACACCAGTACACTGAGAGCAACACTTGCTATTGACGCTCAACCGTGACAGTGTCCGCTGCTTGCTGAGTTACGGTGGTGTGTGTGATTTTGTTTTTCCTTTGGATGATGGGTGTACGGTGACACCCCCCTAGTCACTGGTGATAGTGCCAGCCAGATAATGCCACAGTGCCTGGCTGAGATGCGCGCGCACCGTGACACTCATCGCTGATGCCATCCCTCGCATGATTTTTTTATCTTGTTAACTTACCTAAGCCCCGTATCTTCTGAGACAAATGTACACACACCGCGTATGTACGGACAAGCCCAGTGTACGCACGCAATGTACATTCACACATGCACGGGCAACCCATACACACACACACACACACACACACACACACACACACACACACACACACACACACACACATATACACACACATACACACACACACACATACATACACACACACACATACACACACACACACACACACACACACACACACACACACACACACACACACACACACACACACACAAACACACACACACAAACACACACAAACACACACACACACACACACACACACACATAGCGAGTGTGTACAAGATGCAACGAAGTAAATTGTTTATGTACAACACATTAGTGCTTAACAAAAAATCTAAGTATACCTAGTCAAGATCATACTTACAATTTACCACCACAGATGTACTCACCACTACTAAGTCACTCTCCCTGCTCCATGACCTTTATCACACCTCTTCTTAAAACTATGTATGAATCCTGCCTCCACTACATCACTTCCCAGACTATTCCACTTCTTTTCAACTCGCATACTGAAGAAATACTTCCTAACATCCCTGTGATTCATCTGAGTCTTCATCTTCCAGCTGTGACCCCTTGTTGCTGTGTCTCATCTTTGGAAAATCCTGTCAACCTTCTCGATTCCTCTCAGTATTTTATATGTCGTTATCATAAATCCTCTATCTCTCCAGTCCTCCAGTGTCGTCAGGGCGATTTTCCTTAACTTCTCATGTTCCAGACCTTTACACTTTCTCTAATTTTCTTAAGTGCTTAGCTAGGTGTGGGTTCCAGTATGGGCCTAACGTACAGGGTGTACAGGGTTCTGAATGGCTAAAGCTCTCGCTTCACACACAGAGGACCTGGGTTCGATTCCCGGCGGATGGAAGCATTTCGTGGACCGGGCCGCGGGGGTGTTGATCCCCAGAATACCCTCCAGGTAGACTCCAGGTAGGTTTGTTAGGCGCCCGTATGCTGCAGCAATTATTTGGTTGATGTGCGCTTCAGGAGATGTTCCCGGTGTTATACTTACCCCAAGATCCTTTTCCTTGAGTGAGGTTTGTAGTCTCTGGTCCCCTACACTGTACTTCGTCTGCAGTCTTCTTTGCCCTTCCCCAATCTTCATGACTTTGCACTTGGTGGAATTGAACTCCTGGAGCCAGTTTCTGGACCAGGCTTGCAAAAAAAAAAATAAAAAAAATAAATGCCACGGGTGGGGTTAGAACCCGCGATCAGAGTATCTCAAAACTGTAGACTCTCTGATCGCGGGTTCTAACCCCACCCGTGGTATGGTTTGTTTACAATCGTGTCATTACGATTTCGTGAGCCAGGCCTGCAGCCTGTCCAGATCCCTTTGTACTTCTGCCTGGTCCTCGTCCGACTGAATTCTTCTCATCAACTTCACATCATCTGCAAACAGGGACACTTGAGTCTGTTCCTTCCGTCATGTCTTTCACATATACCAGAAACAGTGCCAGTCCTAGGACTGACCCCTGTGGAACCCCACTCGTCACAGGAACCCAGTCTGACACCACGCCACGTACCGTTACTCGCTGTCTTCCCGACAGGTATTCCCTGATCCATTACAGTGCCTTCCCTGTTATTCCTGCCTGGTCCTCCAGCTTTTGCACTAATCTCTTGTGTGGAACCGTGTCAAACGCCTTCTTACAGTCCAAGAAAACGTAATCTACCCACCCCTCTCTCGTGTTATTGCTGTCACTCTGTCATAGAACTCCAGTAGGTTTGTGACACAGTATTTCCCGTCCCTGAAACCGTGCTGGTTGTCGTTAAGCTCATTCCTTTCTAGGTGCTCCACCACTCTTCTGATAATCTTCTCTATGACTTTGCATACTATACATGTCAGTGACACTGTATGTGTATGTTACCCAGTGTATATACACTGATAATTTACTATATAATTAGTGAAGTTAATGTTCAGGTAAACTAAGCCCTTAATGGACCGGTAAGCCAGCTAAAGGTTTCGGTCACATGACCAAAAGCTCCAGCTGTGAGCCATCATATGACTAAGACCTGCGTCAGGAAACACTTGTTTTGTTTCCTGACTAACCTGGTGCCGTCGGAAGGCTAGAACCAACTAGGCAGTTGCCTAGGCCAGTCCCTCCCTACAGGCACCTTAGGCAGTCGCCTAGAGTTCCAAGGTACATGGTGTGCCATACTATCAAATTACAAAAATTAAATTAATTACAAAAATTAAAAAGAAACTGAGAAAATGCTAATGAAAATATAAAAGATATTTACTGAGTTGCAACGAGTGTTGCACATTTCTGGTGTCAGTTGCAACGAGTGTTGCACATTTCTGGTGTCAGTTGCAACGGGTGTTGCACATCAGTCTGAAGATCAATTTAAGACTTCTCAAAAGCCACTTAATCACCCTAGACTAAATGCTATATACACAGTATACATTTACTCACCTATGTCCTCCCACATCATAACTGAAACAATCCCATTGAACCTTTTATCCATTGTTGACAGGAATATAAATGAATCATTGTTTTTCACAAAAGCACTTTAGAATATAAATACGTATATCTTTATATAATACGAATTTTGATTCATTTATAATTAATATTCTACTGTACAACTATGATATACTCCTTAGTATTAAGTAGACTGTAAGCCAATAATGTTAAGTTGGCGGCCATAATGCCTAGGCATAATAGAGGTTCTCTTTGTATTGCAACCCACTATTGTATATACACAATCTCAATGTACTGTTTGCAAAGACATTAAATGGTGTCAGTTGCAACATTGCTAGTGTAAGGTGCTCAACATTGCTAGTGTAAGGTGCTCAACATTGCTAGTGTAAGATGCTCAACATTGCTAGTGTAAGGTGCTCAACATTGCTAGTGTAAGGTGCTCAACATTGCTAGTGTAAGGTGCTCAACATTGCTAGTGTAAGATGCTCAACATTGCTAGTGTAAGGTGCTCAACATTGCTAGTGTAAGATGCTCAACATTGCTAGTGTAAGGTGCTCAACATTGCTAGTGTAAGATGCTCAACATTGCTAGTGTAAGGTGCTCAACATTGCTAGTGTAAGGTGCTCAACATTGCTAGTGTAAGATGCTCAATATTGCTAGTGTAAGGTGCTCAACATTGCTAGTGTAAGATGCTCAACATTGCTAGTGTAAGGTGCTCAACATTGCTAGTGTAAGATGCTCAACATTGCTAGTGTAAGGTGCTCAACATTGCTAGTGTAAGATGCTCAACATTGCTAGTGTAAGGTGCTCAACATTGCTAGTGTAAGGTGCTCAACATTGCTAGTGTAAGGTGCTCAACATTGCTAGTGTAAGATGCTCAACATTGCTAGTGTAAGGTGCTCAACATTGCTAGTGTAAGGTGCTCAACATTGCTAGTGTAAGATGCTCAATATTGCTAGTGTAAGGTGCTCAACATTGCTAGTGTAAGATGCTCAACATTGCTAGTGTAAGATGCTCAACATTGCTAGTGTAAGGTGCTCAACATTGCTAGTGTAAGATGCTCAACATTGCTAGTGTAAGGTGCTCAACATTGCTAGTGTAAGATGCTCAACATTGCTAGTGTAAGGTGCTCAACATTGCTAGTGTAAGGTGCTCAACATTGCTAGTGTAAGATGCTCAATATTGCTAGTGTAAGGTGCTCAACATTGCTAGTGTAAGATGCTCAACATTGCTAGTGTAAGGTGCTCAACATTGCTAGTGTAAGATGCTCAATATTGCTAGTGTAAGGTGCTCAACATTGCTAGTGTAAGGTGCTCAACATTGCTAGTGTAAGGTGCTCAACATTGCTAGTGTAAGGTGCTCAACATTGCTAGTGTAAGGTGCTCAACATTGCTAGTGTAAGGTGCTCAACATTGCTAGTGTAAGATGCTCAATATTGCTAGTGTAAGATGCTCAATATTGCTAGTGTAAGATGCTCAATATTGCTAGTGTAAGGTGCTCAACATTGCTAGTGTAAGATGCTCAATATTGCTAGTGTAAGATGCTCAACATTGCTAGTGTAAGATGCTCAATATTGCTAGTGTAAGATGCTCAACATTGCTAGTGTAAGATGCTCAATATTGCTAGTGTAAGATGCTCAACATTGCTAGTGTAAGGTGCTCAACATTGCTAGTGTAAGATGCTCAACATTGCTAGTGTAAGATGCTCAATATTGCTAGTGTAAGATGCTCAACATTGCTAGTGTAAGGTGCTCAACATTGCTAGTGTAAGGTGCTCAACATTGCTAGTGTAAGGTGCTCAACATTGCTAGTGTAAGATGCTCAACATTGCTAGTGTAAGATGCTCAATATTGCTAGTGTAAGATGCTCAACATTGCTAGTGTAAGGTGCTCAACATTGCTAGTGTAAGGTGCTCAACATTGCTAGTGTAAGATGCTCAACATTGCTAGTGTAAGGTGCTCAACATTGCTAGTGTAAGATGCTCAACATTGCTAGTGTAAGGTGCTCAACATTGCTAGTGTAAGGTGCTCGACATTGCTAGTGTAAGATGCTCAACATTGCTAGTGTAAGGTGCTCAACATTGCTAGTGTAAGATGCTCAACATTGCTAGTGTAAGGTGCTCAACATTGCTAGTGTAAGGTGCTCAACATTGCTAGTGTAAGATGCTCAACATTGCTAGTGTAAGATGCTCAACATTGCTAGTGTAAGGTGCTCAACATTGCTAGTGTAAGATGCTCAACATTGCTAGTGTAAGGTGCTCAACATTGCTAGTGTAAGATGCTCAACATTGCTAGTGTAAGATGCTCAACATTGCTAGTGTAAGGTGCTCAACATTGCTAGTGTAAGGTGCTCAACATTGCTAGTGTAAGATGCTCAACATTGCTAGTGTAAGATGCTCAACATTGCTAGTGTAAGGTGCTCAACATTGCTAGTGTAAGATGCTCAACATTGCTAGTGTAAGGTGCTCAACATTGCTAGTGTAAGATGCTCAACATTGCTAGTGTAAGGTGCTCAACATTGCTAGTGTAAGGTGCTCAACATTGCTAGTGTAAGGTGCTCAACATTGCTAGTGTAAGATGCTCAACATTGCTAGTGTAAGATGCTCAACATTGCTAGTGTAAGATGCTCAACATTGCTAGTGTAAGGTGCTCAATATTCACTACACAAATATCAGTAACAAATATGCTAATATTTCATTTCCTTGTGCACTTACAGAAATAATGTGAACTACAAGACAGAATGTTCCCCGTGTTGAACGATAAAAATCTTCACCGTCTGGCCTGGGCGTCTAGGGAGGAGGAACTACCATTGTCTGCTGGCACGAGTTGATTTCCAGGTAAGGACAACTCCATTATTATTATTATTATTATTATTATTATTATTATTATTATTATTATTATTATTATTATAATCAAGGGGAAAGCGCTAAACCCGTAGGATTATACAGCCATCTTTCCCGGAAGGAAAACTTTGAAGCTGCCATAACTGGTAATAATAATTATTATTATTACTAATTATAATAATCTTTATTTGTACATGTACAAGGTATACAGACCATAGCTGACATCAGTGACTTACTATTTAGAAGGCCGCTTGTTATGCAGAGCATTTCGGGGAAGTTAGGTTAATTTTGTTCCCAGGATGCGACCCACACTATTCGGCTAACATCCACGTACCTACTTACTGCTAGGTAAACAGGAACAGCAGGTGTCTTAAGGAAACACACCCAAGTACTTACAACCGTACCGGAGATAGAACACCGGACCTCAGTATGTCAGGTGAGTGCGTCACCAATTGAAATCTTCTAGTTCAGACTTGTATATTTCATCATTACATGTAAGGAAGAATTCTGCTTGATAGAACGTGAGAGAGCGACAGTTGGTTGGTGTTCGAACTGCGTATCAGGACAAATGTGATACTAATGCCACATTTTAATTTGGCAACGTTTCGCTCTCCAGGATCTTCGTCAAGCTTGGCAAAGCTACTGGAGAGCGAAACGTTGCCCCAGCAAAATGTCACATTAGTTGTACTTGTGTCCTCTTACTGAATATATTGTCAGTAATTCTTCCAAAATTATTACAGTTTATCGCATAGTGTAGCAGCACACTGCTGGAGTTCCCACAATGTAACTACCACACAATGTAGCAGCACACTGCTGGTGTTCCCACAATGTAACTACCACACAATGTAGCAGCACACTGCGGGTGTTCCCACGATGTAACTACCACACAATGTAGCAGCACACTGCTGGTGTTCCCACGTTCCCACAATGTAACTACCACACAATGTAGCAGCACACGATGCTGCACACTGCTGTTCCCACAATGTAACTACCACACAATGTAGCAGCACACTGCTGGTGTTCCCACAATGTAACTACCACACAATGTAGCAGCACACTGCTGGTGTTCCCACGATGTAACTACCACACAATGTAGCAGCACACTGCTGGTGTTCCCACAATGTAACTACCACACAGTGTAGCAGCACACTGCGGGTGTTCCCACGATGTAACTACCACACAATGTAGCAGCACACTGCTGGTGTTCCCACGATGTAACTACCACACAATGTAGCAGCACACTGCGGGTGTTCCCACAATGTAACTACCACACAGTATAGCAGCACACTGCGGGTGTTCCCACAATGTAACTACCACACAGTGTAGCAGCACACTGCTGGTGTTCCCACAATGTAACTACCACACAATATAGCAGCACACTGCTGGTGTTCCCACAATGTAACTACCACACAGTGTAGCAGCACACTGCTGGTGTTCCCACAATGTAACTACCACACAATGTAGCAGCACACTGCTGGTGTTCCCACAATGTAACTACCACACAGTGTAGCAGCACACTGCTGGAGTTCCCACAATGTAACTACCACACAGTGTAGCAGCACACTTCTGGTGTTCCCACAATGTAACTACCACACAGTGTAGCAGCACACTGCTGGTGTTCCCACAATGTAACTACCACACAGTGTAGCAGCACACTGCGGGTGTTCCCACAATGTAACTACCACACAATGTAGCAACACGCTGCGGGTGTTCCCACAATGTAACTACCACACAGTGTAGCAACACACTGCGGGTGTTCCCACAATGTAACTACCACACAGTGTAGCAGCACACTGCTGGTGTTCCCACAATGTAACTACCACACAGTGTAGCAGCACACTGCTGGTGTTCCCACAATGTAACTACCACACAATGTAGCAGCACACTGCTGGTGTTCCCACAATGTAACTACCACACAGTGTAGCAGCACACTGCGGGTGTTCCCACAATGTAACTACCACACAATGTAGCAGCACACTGCTGGTGTTCCCACAATGTAACTACCACACAATGTAGCAGCACACTGCGGGTGTTCCCACAATGTAACTACCACACAATGTAGCAGCACACTGCTGGTGTTCCCACAATGTAACTACCACACAATGTAGCAGCACACTGCTGGTGTTCCCACAATGTAACTACCACACAGTGTAGCAGCACACTGCGGGTGTTCCCACAATGTAACTACCACACAATGTAGCAGCACACTGCGGGTGTTCCCACGATGTAACTACCACACAATGTAGTAGCACACTGCGGGTGTTCCCACGATGTAACTACCACACAATGTAGCAGCACACTGCGGGTGTTCCCACGATGTAACTACCACACAATGTAGCAGCACACTGCGGGTGTTCCCACAAGGTAGCAGCACACTGCGGGTGTTCCCACAATGTAACTACCACACAATGTAGCAGCACACTGCGGGTGTTCCCACAATGTAACTACCACACAGTGTAGCAGCACACTGCTGGTGTTCCCACAATGTAACTACCACACAATGTAGCAGCACACTGCTGGTGTTCCCACAATGTAACTACCACACAATGTAGCAGCACACTGCTGGTGTTCTCACAATGTAACTACCACACAATGTAGCAGCACACTGCGGGTGTTCCCACAATGTAACTACCACACAATGTAGCAGCACACTGCGGGTGTTCCCACAATGTAACTACCACACAGTGTAGCAGCACACTGCGGGTGTTCCCACAATGTAACTACCACACAATGTAGCAGCACACTGCTGGTGTTCCCACAATGTAACTACCACACAATGTAGCAGCACACTGCTGGTGTTCTCACAATGTAACTACCACACAATGTAGCAGCACACTGCTGGTGTTCCCACAATGTAACTACCACACAATGTAGCAGCACACTGCGGGACACGTACATACACACACAAACACGTACATACACAAACACGTACATACACACACAAACACGTACATACACACACAAACACGTACATACACACAAACACGTACATACACAAACACGTACATACACACACAAACACGTACATACACACACAAACACGTACATACACACACAAACACGTACACACACAACTTTTATTATATTTCTGAAGCAAAAACATAACATCATCTGTAGAATTTTTTTTTTTAATTTCCTTTTATGACCGGAACTAAAATTTCTTTGTCAGTTGTTGTGCATAATTTGATTACCTATATCTGCCCCCATGAATGTACAGTTCTGGCAACACTGTCCCCCTGATAAGTTCTGGCAACACTGTCTCCCTTGATAAGTTCTGGCAACACTGTCCCCCTTGATAAGTTCTGGCAACACTGTCTCCCTTGATAAGTTCTGGCAACACTGTCCCCCTTGATAAGTTCTGGCAACACTGTCCCCCCTGATAAGTTCTGGCAACACTGTCTCCCTTGATAAGTTCTGGCAACACTGTCTCCCTTGATAAGTTCTGGCAACACTGTCCCCCTTGATAAGTTCTGGCAACACTGTCCCCCTTGATAAGTTCTGGCAACACTGTCCCCCTTGATAAGTTCTGGCAACACTGTCCCCCTTGATAAGTTCTGGCAACACTGTCCCCCTTGATAAGTTCTGGCAACACTGTCCCCCTTGATAAGTTCTGGCAACACTGTCCTCCTTGATAAGTTCTGGCAACACTGTCCCCCTTGATAAGTTCTGGCAACACTGTCCCCTTGATAAGTTCTGGCAACACTGTCCTCCTTGATAAGTTCTGGCAACACTGTCCCCCTTGATAAGTTCTGGCAACACTGTCCCCCTGATAAGTTCTGGCAACACTGTCCCCCTGATAAGTTCTGGCAACACTGTCCCCCTGATAAGTTCTGGCAACACTGTCCCCCTGATAAGTTCTGGCAACACTGTCCCCCTTGATAAGTTCTGGCAACACTGTCCCCCTTGATAAGTTCTGGCAACACTGTCTCCCTTGATAAGTTCTGGCAACACTGTCCCCTTGATAAGTTCTGGCAACACTGTCCCCCTGATAAGTACTAGCAACAAGCTGACTGATAGCAGTTCTGGCAACTAGTAATTACTAGTAACAGGCTCACTGATGGCAGGTCTGGTATCAGTGCCTCACTGATGAGCAGTTCTGGCAACAGTGCCAATGTCAGAAGACAACAGTTCTGGCAACAGTGTCAGGACACATCAGACGGATGGCTCGACAGTTTTATCTACAATTGATACGGCAGAAAACCATTGTTACACCAACGGTGCCTGATGCCAAGTGTGATACCTAGTGACAAGTATCTAGTGCCAGGTACCTAGTGCCAGGTACGTGTTGGAAGGTGCCTCGTGCCAGGTACCTGATGACAGTCAAGTACTTTGTGCCTGGTACCTGGTGCTATGTACCTAGTGACAGGTATCTAGTGAGAGGTACCTGGTGCCAGGTACCTAGTGCGATGTGCCTAGTGCCAGAAAGCTTGTGACAGTTACCTAGTGCCAGTGTTGCTTAGTGTCAGGTACCTGATGCCAAGTACCTGGTTCCAGGTACTTAGTGCCAGGTAACTAGTGCTAGAAACCTTATATCAGGTACCTAGTACCAGATACGTAGTGCTAGGAAGCTTGTGGTGGGTACCTAGTACCTGCGTTGCTTAGTGTCAGGTACCTGGTGTCGGGGTGCCTAGTGCGGATACCTAGTACCAGATAGCTTTAGAGAGTGACCTAGTGCCAGATGCCTAGTGCCAGGTACCTAGTGCCAGAAAGCTTGTGACAGGCGTCTAGTGCCAGAAAACTTGTGCCAGGGACCTGGCGCCAGGTATCTAGTGCCAGAGGTACCTAGTGCCAGGTACCTAGTACCAGGGGCACCTAGTGCCAGGTACCTAGTGCCAGGGATTTAGTGCCAGGTATCTAGTGCCAGGGGTAGCTAGTGCCAGGTACTTGGTTCCAGGTACCTAGTACCAGGGGTACCTAGTGCCAGGTACCTGATGCCAGGTACCTAGTGCCAGGGATTTAGTGCCAGGTACCTGGTGCCAGGAGTGCCTAGTGCCAGGTACTCCATAATACCTCCTGCTGCCAAATACTCGACGACTCGTACCTCGCAGGTGTGACACCAGAGGAGCCATTAATAGTAATATTTATGGGAAAGCGCTAAACCTGTCTGGTTCTTACAGAACCCGGGGAATGAGAGGCAGTTGGGTTTGTTCCAAGGAAAGGAGAGCTTTAATTCCTCATATCAAAAGATCAAGGCTCTATCTTACCTTAAGATAATTCGTGGTGCAACCGCCTCTGAGAATCGGTCCCAAAACCGGCTTCATGGTTGATGGTCTGATCCATCGGTCTGTTGATGCTAGCTTATGGGTTTAGCGCTTGGTTATGATTATAATAATATTGGTAGGCCCACACACTCCAACACTGGCACCACAAGAGCTGACCAAAGGTACTTATCAAGTTCCTTACTGAAGCCGGCCTGGGGTTGGGATCTGTTGGTAATGTCCCTCTCGTCGAGAAGTCTTGGTCCCTTTACGCTTACTGAATTGTCACTTATATACTCACTGCACCTATACTTTACAATGGGGCATTTTTTAACTATTGTGCCTCTTACTTTCGTAAGCAATTATTTCTGTGCCGATTTAGAACCAATCGCTCCAGAATTTTCCTGTTTAAATTATGTATTTTTTTTTCAAAAAACCGTTCCAAGAAAAACAGTTCGATAATCCTCAAGAAGTGCAAATAATCTAGGTGCTTGACTGACTTCATGTAGGCAGAGTAGGTTCTCCATACATTCTCCTTTACTGCAAGTTTGTTTTAAAAGGAGCTGTTAGTGTGCAGCAATATTCCAGTCTAGAGAGAATAAGGTATTTAAAAAGTGTCACCACTACCATGATAAGTCTTGCTTTGAATGTTATTTTTATCCCGCCCCTCAGTTTCCTTGCGTCTGTGATAGCAACACCATTATGGTCTTTCAGTGTACGATCTTCTGATATTATCATTCCTATTATCATTCTTCTGCTTTACTGAGTAGTTTGAATTTGTTTTATACTCCGTTTCCAGTCTTTATTTCTTCAAATTTTTCGTTAGCGGAGGAGTTGAGATTTGTCTAGTGGGCCACAGAAAATAATGTAATGTCATTATTTTCTGTGACTCACTAGAAGACTCGGTTAATATTAGCGTGGAGATTTGTGTTCTCAATGGATACCACTCTCATACACACTCTTGTATCGTCTGGAAAAGATGACGCCGTTATATGCTGACGTACGTCAGTGGTATTCAGTACGGACAACACGATGAATTAGAAACATCTGTGTGTCTATACTTGTAGACGTGTTGTCATCCGGTGGCTTTATCAATACAATACATGGACATAATAGAAATATATTCAACAAATAGTGAAAGATGAGGTAATCGGTCCCTCAGCTTAGATGTAGGTGCTCATCACCTCCTCCATCTTCCACTGTTAATTATAATAATCTTTATGTCTACAAGTACATGATACAACTTATACAGACCATAGATGTAAAGACTTCAAGCTCAAAAGGCTCTTTTGATTCCCTTCAAATTTTCAACTAATATTTAATTGCATTATCAACTTATGCCGCACACTGCACTATCCTAATTGCGAGCATTGAGGCACAAGAGTCTGGAATTACTGGTATACCATACTCGGGTCACCCAGCAGCCGAAATACATCGAATTCTGCTTTTTTTTTCCTCTTTAAAAACCTGAAAATGAAAATAGGAAGTCTTGAAACGTCAAAAAAAATGGCTCTGCCTTTTCATTGGTTCTACTGCTTATAAGACTACTCTTTCCACGCTCATAGATACGCTTAAATATATACCAGTACTGGTCACCTGTGTCACCTGTAGTTCACCGTCCACCTTTAACTATAGTGCACTTCACGAATTTACCATTAGTTCACCCTATATATTCTCCTGCAAATCACCCTACAAATTTACCTGCAGTTCACCTACAAACATATTAACACAAAACTAAGACCTCAACATTACAAATACTTAATCAGCTTTCTTTCTGAAGAACATTAGCGTTCATTAAGGTAAATGAACATAGACAATAACAGCATAAATGTTCATTGTGGTGCATAATAAAGATATTAAACTAACTGTGGTGAGTAAACAGAGTAGAGAACAATGCCAGTGATCATGTAATGTACAAGAGGTCATGCATCTTATTCCACAAGATGTACACTTGTAGTATAACTCACGCCTGCACATGCTGTGCACTTTTCACCTCCACCTGTTGTTAGGTAAGACACATATGCAACAGTTAGGTATCTTTATTTCGAAACGTTTCGCCTACACAGTAGGCTTCTTCAGTCGAGTACAGAAAAGTTGATAGAAGCAGAAGAGACTTGAAGACGATGTAATCAGTCCATCACCCTTAAAGTTTTGAGGTGGTCAGTCCCTCAGTCTGGAGAAGAGCATTGTTCCATAGTATGAAACAATATTGTTTCATACCTGTCGGTATTTTATACCATTTTAATGTTCACCTCCACCTGTTATGAACCTCGCTCTATTGAGTGAATCAGTGAATGTGTTGACAGCTGGAAAAATAACAAAGGGTGAAATTAAGATTCAAATGATAAAAATAGGCGAGAATAAGGTAAAGAATAAAAAAGGCACAATGCACAACATACATAAGAACATAAGAAGGAACACTGCAACAGCCCTACTGGCCCATGCGAGGCAGGTCCAAGTCTTCTACCGGCTTAAGCCAATGTCCCAACCTAGTCAGGTCAGGTCATATTCACTTAAGCAGCACGGCATCTGACTTAGTATCACAAGCTAGTCAGGTCCAACTCACACCTACTCATATACACACATTCATCTGATTACTCTTAACACGACAAACACACATATTAATGCGCACCAAAGGGGGTTGGGCCACTTGCTTTACTACCCCCTCCCCCCGGCCTAATCCTTTCCCACATTCCATCCTTGCTATCCTTCTTCTTTCACTAACTTACCAAACCCCTTGTTAAAGAACCTTGAACCTTGTGCCAGTTCAATGTTCAATCAAATATAAGAGTTTGGGCTTTGCCGAGTAAAAAAAATCGTTTTCTCTAAAAGATCATTTTCTCTGATATATATGAAATGGGTGTCATTTATGTTTGTGACCAGATCTACCTGGAGTTCACCCCTCAAGGAAGGTTCCTTGATGTTGGTGAGGGGCTCTTGATTTAGGGAATTGGATCTGTGCTCCAGTTCCCCGAATTAAGCCTGAATGCCTTCCACATCCCCCCCCAGGCGCTGTATAATCCTCTGGGTTTAGCGCTTCCCCCTTGATTATAATAATAATAATACCTGGAGTTCATTACCTTTGTAACTAGTTCAGCTATCATAACTCTGGGGTTCAGTCCCTGGACCCATTATGTACCTTTGTAATCTTTTGACTACCGCCCACAGGATGGGTATGTGGTGCATAATAAAGATATTAAACTAACTTCATTAGTGGTATACAATAATAACACACTAAGATGAGATAAGATAAGATTTCGTTCGGATTTTTAACCCCGGAGGGTTAGCCACCCAGGATAACCCAAGAAAGTCAGTGCGTCATCGAGGACTGTCTAACTTATTTCCATTGGGGTCCTTAATCTTGCCCCCCAGGATGCGACCCACACCAGTCGACTAACACCCAGGTACCTATTTGCTGCTAGGTGAACAGGACAATAGATGTAAGGAAACGTGTCGGAATTTCCACCCGCCGGGAATCGAACCCGGGCCCTCCGTGTGTGAAGCGGGAGCTTTAGCCACCAGACCACCGGTACAACACTTGAGAACATGTTAACAAACAAATCATTTATCCCTCTTAATTAAGGTGGCAATCAACAGGCGGATCCTGACTCTTCAAATTAAACCACATCTCAATTATTGCAAGAACATCAACATTTCCTGTACAGGGAACCAATCACAACGAGTTCATCTTATTTATAATGTTACGACTATTATTACAATAGATTCTACCAGACATTTTATCCTGCGTCCTGGTCCTGTTCTTTCTTTTTCCAATATTTATGTTGTCATTATCATTACCTATTGCTAATGAACATTTTTTTTCACTGCCTTGCTTGATGTTAAATGAAAGTTTAATTTTACTTCCTTGATAACTGTTAATTCTGTAATCCTTTGTTTCACAATTTTTCTAATTTATTATTTCTATTATCACACCGGCCGATTCCCACCAAGGCAGGGTGGCCCGAAAAAGAAAAACTTTCACCATCATTCACTCCATCACTGTCTTGCCAGAAGGGTGCTTTACACTACAGTTTTTAAACTGCAACATTAACACCCCTCCTTCAGAGTGCAGGCACTGTACTTCCCATCTCCAGGACTCAAGTCCGGCCTGCCGGTTTCCCTGAATCCCTTCATAAATGTTACTTTGCTCACACTCCAACAGCACGTCAAGTATTAAAAACCATTTGTCTCCATTCACTCCTATCAAACACGCTCAAGCATGCCTGCTGGAAGTCCAAGCCCCTCGCACACAAAACCTCCTTTACCCCCTCCCTCCAACCCTTCCTAGGCCGACCCCTACCCCGCCTTCCTTCCACTACAGACTGATACACTCTTGAAGTCATTCTGTTTCGCTCCATTCTCTCTACATGTCCGAACCACCTCAACAACCCTTCCTCAGCCCTCTGGACAACAGTTTTGGTAATCCCGCACCTCCTCCTAACTTCCAAACTACGAATTCTCTGCATTATATTCACACCACACATTGCCCTCAGACATGACATCTCCACTGCCTCCAGCCTTCTCCTCGCTGCAACATTCATCACCCACGCTTCACACCCATATAAGAGCGTTGGTAAAACTATACTCTCATACATTCCCCTCTTTGCCTCCAAGGACAAAGTTCTTTGTCTCCACAGACTCCTAAGTGCACCACTCACTCTTTTTCCCTCATCAATTCTATGATTCACCTCATCTTTCATAGACCCATCCGCTGACACGTCCACTCCCAAATATCTGAATACGTTCACCTCCTCCATACTCTCTCCCTCCAATCTGATATTCAATCTTTCATCACCTAATCTTTTTGTTATCCTCATAACCTTACTCTTTCCTGTATTCACCTTTAATTTTCTTCTTTTGCACACCCTACCAAATTCATCCACCAATCTCTGCAACTTCTCTTCAGAATCTCCCAAGAGCACAGTGTCATCAGCAAAGAGCAGCTGTGACAACTCCCACTTTGTGTGTGATTCTTTATCTTTTAACTCCACGCCTCTTGCCAAGACCCTCGCATTTACTTCTCTTACAACCCCATCTATAAATATATTAAACAACCACGGTGACATCACACATCCTTGTCTAAGGCCTACTTTTACTGGGAAAAAATTTCCCTCTTTCCTACATACTCTAACTTGAGCCTCACTATCCTCGTAAAAACTCTTCACTGCTTTCAGTAACCTACCTCCTACACCATACACTTGCAACATCTGCCACATTGCCCCCCTATCCACCCTGTCATACGCCTTTTCCAAATCCATAAATGCCACAAAGACCTCTTTAGCCTTATCTAAATACTGTTCACTTATATGTTTCACTGTAAACACCTGGTCCACACACCCCCTACCTTTCCTAAAGCCTCCTTGTTCATCTGCTATCCTATTCTCCGTCTTACTCTTAATTCTTTCAATTATAACTCTACCATACACTTTACCAGGTACACTCAACAGACTTATCCCCCTATAATTTTTGCACTCTCTTTTATCCCCTTTGCCTTTATACAAAGGAACTATGCATGCTCTCTGCCAATCCCTAGGTACCTTACCCTCTTCCATACATTTATTAAACAATTGCACCAACCACTCCAAAACTATATCCCCACCTGCTTTTAACATTTCTATCTTTATCCCATCAATCCCGGCTGCCTTACCCCCTTTCATTTTACCTACTGCCTCACGAACTTCCCCCACACTCACAACTGGCTCTTCCTCACTCCTACAAGATGTTATTCCTCCTTGCCCTATACACGAAATCACAGCTTCCCTATCTTCATCAACATTTAACAATTCCTCAAAATATTCCTTCCATCTTCCCAATACCTCTAACTCTCCATTTAATAACTCTCCTCTCCTATTTTTAACTGACAAATCCATTTGTTCTCTAGGCTTTCTTAACTTGTTAATCTCACTCCAAAACTTTTTCTTATTTTCAACAAAATTTGTTGATAACATCTCACCCACTCTCTCATTTGCTCTCTTTTTACATTGCTTCACCACTCTCTTAACCTCTCTCTTTTTCTCCATATACTCTTCCCTCCTTGCATCACTTCTACTTTGTAAAAACTTCTCATATGCTAACTTTTTCTCCCTTACTACTCTCTTTACATCATCATTCCACCAATCGCTCCTCTTCCCTCCTGCACCCACTTTCCTGTAACCACAAACTTCTGCTGAACACTCTAACACTACATTTTTAAACCTACCCCATACCTCTTCGACCCCATTGCCTATGCTCTCATTAGCCCATCTATCCTCCAATAGCTGTTTATATCTTACCCTAACTGCCTCCTCTTTTAGTTTATAAACCTTCACCTCTCTCTTCCCTGATGCTTCTATTCTCCTTGTATCCCATCTACCTTTTACTCTCAGTGTAGCTACAACTAGAAAGTGATCTGATATATCTGTGGCCCCTCTATAAACATGTACATAAGAACATAAGAACATAAGAACGAAGGAACACTGCAGAAGGCCTACTGGCCCATGCGAGGCAGGTCCAAGTCCTTACCGGCTTAAGCCAATGCACCCAACCTAGTCAGGTCAGGTCACATTGACTCAAGGGAGGAACACGGCAACCGACCCGTTAGCACAAGCTATCAGGTCTAACTCACACCCACCCACATCTACTCATGTATTTATCCAACCTATTTTTAAAGCTACACAACGTTCTGGCCTCTATAACGGTACTTGGGAGTTTGTTCCACTCATCCACAACTCTATTACCAAACCAGTACTTTCCTATATCCCTCCTGAATCTGAATTTTTCCAACTTAAAACCATTGCTGCGAGTCCTGTCTAGGCTAGATATTATCAGCACACTATTTACATCCCCTTTATTTATTCCTGTCTTCCACTTATAAACCTCAATCATATCCCCCCTAATTCTACGTCTTTCTAGAGAGTGCAGTTTCAGGGCCCTTAGTCTATCCTCATAGGGAAGGTTTCTGATACATGGGATCATCTTTGTCATCCTCCTTTGTACATTTTCCAGAGAATTTATATCCATTCTGTAATACGGTGACCAAAACTGTGCAGCATAATCTAAATGAGGCCTAACCAAGGATGTATAGAGTTGAAGAACAACCTGAGGACTCCTATTATTTATGCTTCTTGATATGAAGCCAAGGATTCTATTAGCTTTATTGCGAACACTTATGCACTGTTGTCTTGGTTTCAGATTACTGCTAACCAGAACTCCTAAATCTTTTTCGCAATCCGTAATATTAAGATCTACATTATTTAGTTTATATGTGGCATGGTTATTGTCCTGTCCAACATTTAGAACTTTGCATTTGTCTATATTAAACTGCATCTGCCACTTCTCCGACCACTGCATCAGTCTATTCAAATCTTCCTGGAGTGCTCGAATGTCCTCGTCAGAATGAATTCGACGGCCTATTTTGGTGTCATCGGCAAACTTGCCGATGTCGCTCTTTATGCCCTCATCTATGTCGTTTATGTAGATTGTGAACAGCAGGGGGCCCAACACTGACCCCTGTGGAACACCGCTCGTGACGCTTCCCCACTCTGATTTCTCCCCATTTATGCAAACTCTCTGCTGCCTATTTGTCAACCATGCCTCTATCCAGGAAAAAATTTCTCCTCCTATTCCATCCTGAAGTCTACTCAACAGTCTTTTATCTACCAATACATAATCCAACAAACTACTGTCATTTCGCCCTACATCATATCGTGTATACTTATTTATCCTCTTTTTCTTAAAATATGTATTACCTATAACTAAACCCCTTTCTATACAAAGTTCAATCAAAGGGCTCCCATTATCATTTACACCTGGCACCCCAAACTTACCTACCACACCCTCTCTAAAAGTTTCTCCTACTTTAGCATTCAAGTCCCCTACCACAATTACTCTCTCACTTGGTTCAAAGGCTCCTATACATTCACTTAACATCTCCCAAAATCTCTCTCTCTCCTCTGCATTCCTCTCTTCTCCAGGTGCATACACGCTTATTATGACCCACTTCTCGCATCCAACCTTTACTTTAATCCACATAATTCTTGAATTTACACATTCATATTCTCTTTTCTCCTTCCATAACTGATCATTTAACATTACTGCTACCCCTTCCTTTGCTCTAACTCTCTCAGATACTCCAGATTTAATCCCATTTATTTCCCCCCACTGAAACTCTCCTACCCCCTTCAGCTTTGTTTCGCTTAGGGCCAGGACATCCAACTTCTTTTCATTCATAACATCAGCAATCATCTGTTTCTTGTCATCCGCACTACATCCACGCACATTTAAGCAACCCAGTTTTATAAAGTTTTTCTTCTTCTCTTTTTTAGTAATTGTATACAGGAGAAGGGGTTACTAGCCCATTGCTCCCGGCATTTTAGTCGCCTCATACGACACGCATGGCTTACGGAGGAAAGATTCTTTTCCACTTCCCCATGGACAATAGAAGAAATAAAAAAGAACAAGAGCTATTTAGAAAAAGGAGAAAAACCTAGATGTATGTATATATATATATGCATGTGCGTGTCTGTGAAGTGTGACCAAAGTGTTAGTAGGAGTAGCAAGATATCCCTGTTATCTTAGCGTGTTTATGAGACAGAAAAAGAAACCAGCAATCCTACCATCATGCAAAACAATTACAGGTTTTTGTTTCACAGTCATCTGGCAGGACGGTAGTACTTCCCTGGGTGGTTGCTGTCTACCAACCTACTACCTGCCTAAATCTATGGTACAACTATCCCTTCTCCCACACACACATACCTCCAAGCCTTTCTATTTAAACATCTGTTGAGCTAGCTAAAACTGCTATCCCTGCCCAAAATAAACTCCATCCCTTTCATAGCTGTATAATCAGTACCGTGATGTCCTTAGTGTTCGTCCAGCCAGAAGTTTAGAGCAATTGCTTTGAACAACCACTTACTTAAACCTCCTTTTTCCAAATTAAGTCTATTGTTGTCCTTTACCTGCTAGTCAGTTCCTCAGGGAGCCCATTGGAAATAGGTCAAGGACCCCTCAATGGGAATAAGTCACTTTGACTTTTTTGGTTATCCTAGGTAAGTTACACTATATATGATAATTGTACTTATGTATACATGTGCCTAAATAACTTACTTAATTCTATGCAGATAACAGCATTAGTCCCTTTACCAGAAATGCTGTCAAGTTGACAAACAGTGTCGTCTATCCTGGCCCCACGAAAATACATCCTCTGCCTCCCCATCCTATCTTTAATAACGAGAGCTCTATCCGTAAATTTAATCTGGGACTCTCCTGCTACAACATTCTTAACTTCATTATTGGTCTGTGTTGGGACATTCTCGATGGCCGACCCACATATTTTAAGCAACACAGCATAGTAAATTGCAATCTCCACAGTGGTTTCCTGGAACCCCCTCATTTTCAGCTTCAGCTCTTTCCTTCCAACCAATTTCCAGTTGGTGCAGCTGGTCTCCTTCCTCTTCCTTATTGCATGGATGCACTTCGTATTTCTCTCTAAAATACTGAATCTCCTCTCTAACCTCCTACAGTTCAACTGCCTCCCAGCACACATAAGGGGGATTACCAACAGACCCCTGGCAGTCTTCAAGCTGGCACTGGACAAGCACCTAAAGTCAGTTCCTGATCAGCCGGGCTGTGGCTCGTACGTTGGTTTGCGTGCAGCCAGCAGCAACAGCCTGGTTGATCAGGCGCTGATCCACCAGGAGGCCTGGTCACAGACCGGGCCGCGGGGGCGTTGACCCCCGAAACTCTCTCCAGGTAAACTCCAGGTAATCTGAAGGTAAAGGTGGTCAAAGGGGATGTAAATAACGTGCTGAAAATATATAACCAAACCATGATTCACGGCAACAGATTCAAGCTGGACAGACTTTGATTTAAAAAAAAGATATAGGTAGGAACCGATGTAGCAATAGTTTGTAGATGAGTTGAACAAACTCTCAGGTAGCGTCATTAAAGCAAAAACTTTTGGTACCTTTAAATATAGGTTGGACGGGTATATGAGTGGGTGAAATTGTATGTGAATTGTACGTACCTAGCATGAGTTAATAGGCCTACTGCAGTGTTCCATTCTTTTTATGTTCTTTTTCTTTCTCCATACCTCCTTTATTCCAGCCTTATTTTTTCCTCAGTAATTAAGATTAATGACAAGATTATGGTAAGGCGAGAACCAGGGTAGGATGAAATAGCGGAAAAAGTTGAGGCAGATAGCAGGAAGATAAAACAAAAGTGAAGTTGCTTAACCACTCTGGGCGGAGGAGAGAATAAATTTTGTCATCATTTCTTTTAAAGCTCTTTTGTCATCAGGTTATAGGTCCATTTCTCAGTTTTTGATGGATCAGGAGTCGGGGTGTGAGTTGCTTTACAGCAGTCATCATGGTTCTCGAGTGCTGCTTTTAATTTTGCTGTAAGTCCTTCGAAACCTTCTTTCAATTTATTGGTGTGTGTATTTCACAGCTGCATTGTGCAATCCTTCATTCAATAGATGGCAGCTGACAATGGGTGGTAGAAAGTAATGGTCGTTCCGTCGTTATTTCCTTATTTAAAAGATGTAAGTGTGTCCTCTTTTCGTGTTGTGGGTTGCTGGTGTAGGCTGTTTAAGATAAGATTTTGTTGGGCTTATTAATCCGGAGAGTTAACCGCCGAGGATAATAAAAAAAAGTGTGTTATTGAGAACTTAACCCCCTGGAAATTGGAGATGAGTCAGATGCACAGGACCTACCTGCAATGAATGATGAAACAGACTTGCCACAGGCACCATCAGAGAACACTAATGTAACCATGGTACCTGTTAAGGTGATAGGTGTTAAAGAAAGCACTAACCCAGAAGTGCCATCCTCCGGAGAGGCATTGGATTCGCCTGACCTTCCTCATATTATAACAAATTTCCAGAAAAAAATTGAGCATCTTGAACAGATCCTGACAAGTTTAATAAATATATGTAATCAGGATGATGCTCTTGAGCATGGTGATGATGTCAAAAGTGCAGCAATCCCCATTCAGTTTCCAGCAATTTGTGAGAAAGAAGCCCATGACTCTTGCCTTCAAAACTTGCCTTTTAACTGGCTGTCAAGATGCCAAAAAATGCTTAAAAATAAAGGTCCTGAAGATATAGACGTACAAACTATGCTATTTGCTCTTAAGTGTCTGCACACTGTAGTCAAAGCATAATAGTTTTACCATCTTATGAGCAAGAGATTGTAATAACTCACTACAATGGATACATTACAAATTTTTTCATGGAACATTGCTTCCATCAGGAAGCGGTTGCCTGACTTACATCATATTAGTGCAACCAAGAATATTGATGTCATCTGTTTGCAGGAATGTAGATTGAAAGATGGAGCACCTCCACCAAACTTACCTGGATATGCAGCTTGTAACCTAAGGTCAACCAACTGTTGTGTGATGTATGTCAGAAAGAACTTGCCACATTCACTCCTTTCCTTGCAGAGTCGAGTTAACATGCAGTATCATGGTGTCAAAGTATATGCAGGCGATTTTTCCATAAACATTTTTAATCTCTATGCCCCAGCGAACCAGCTTCGACCTGATGCTTTAACAGATCGCATCAATAGTGAACCTACCATCATTCTTGGAGATTTTAATGCCAGACATAAGAATGTTGGTGGGTCTATATTCTCTATAACAAACACCAATGGAACTAAACTAGTGAAATTGCTAAATGAGCATGATAATGTTCGAATTTGTAGGCACTACTGAGCCTACTCACATATATGGTGGCATACTAGATCTGTGTCTTGGATTTAATACATCATATACGATGCATGACTCTGTCATAGTTGATGATCTTCTATCCGATCACTTCCCAAGACTAACAACTGTCAATCTTGATCACATCTCCAGCAATCAAGGAGCTAAATACAGAAGGAGGAAACTTATTCTCAAACCAGAACACAGAGACAACTTTATTAACCACTTGGATCAATGGTATAAGAATTACGAGCCCACTGGCACACAAAAATTTAATGATGATTTAATTACCACTATTAAGAGTGTTCTCACAGATCAAGTGGGCAGGAATAGGAAACATAGACCCTCCACTATAAATAACAATAAAAGCCAATGTAAATACTATAATGATCCAGAGCTACGCAATCTAACACATGCAGCAGCTAGGAGGATTGGTAAAGCATACCGTGAATGTAGAACCCCAGACCTGCTCAGAACGTTCCAAGCTGCACTAACAAATGCAAGGAATAGAAAGCAAGAACTTAGGCAACAGGAATGGGAGCAGTTTGTTAGTGGATTAAATAGGTCCACCCCTTTAAGTTTGGCTTGGAAAGGTATAAATAAAATAACCAGGAAAAAGACTGGCAATGTTGCTCATCCCTTTCCTCTTGAAAAAGCAAATGACCTCATAAATGACTGGTCCAAAACATCCAGGCATGAAAACCTTCCATCTCATATTAAAAAAAAAATTAGAGAGTACTTCTGAAGAAATGTTGAAACTAATTAATTTTATGAGCCAAAATATTGATGAGAGTGATTGCCTCTTTACCGAGTATGAATTAGATAATGCATTAACTAAAGGTCGATCAACTGCTCCTGGAGAGGATGGTATAACCTATGATATTCTCAGAACTCTAAGGCACGTGCCTGATAACCCTTTGTTGGCACTGTATAATCTCAGTTACATTGAGGGAGTTTTTCCTTCTTCCTGGACCAATAGTCTCATTGTGCCTATCCCTAACCCCCAACAGCCTGATACATTTAGGCCGATCTCCTTAACTAGTTGTCTTTGTAAAACTTTTGAAAGAATGATACGTAACAGACTGTACTACAGAATCAGACACCAACTTTCCCCCTACCTCTATGGGTTCATGAAAGGTAAAAGTGTGCACTGAACTGTATTTCCAGCCGGGCTGTGGCTCGTACTTTCTCACTGTCACACAGGTAACTCCAGGTCCAGGTACACACCTCTACTAGTTTTACCACTTTTCTTGATCTAAAATCTGCATTTGATATTGCGAACAAAACCGTTATACTACATGAACTAGCCAAAATGAATATTGGTGGTAGCTTACTCTGCTGGATAATAGGATACCTGTCAAATAGAGTATCCTCTGTCCTTTACCAAGGCTTCAGAAATGATTCTAAAGAAATGTCTTTAGGTTCACCGCAGGGAGGAGTTCTCGGTCCCATGCTATTTAATATTCTGATTAATGCTCTCCTAAATGCTCTACCTGCCTCACCTAAACATATAGCTATAAGCTATGCTGATGATATCATGATCCATACAACAGGGCATAAGAAGATGAATACCATTCTTAATGAAGTTCAAGCAATTTGTAATCGACTAGGCCTCATAATATCTTCCTCTAAAACAAAGATATTAACAAGCAAACGACATCTCCCACCCATCTATTTGTAGGGTGAAATCAATAGCTACGTTAAAACTTACAGATATCTTGGTGTAGATGTACCCTTTAACAAATTCACTATACCACAACTAAACAAGAACTGCAAAGCTAGGCTAAATGCTCTCAAAGCTGTTGCTGGCTACAACCCCAACTATGGTGCTAATGTGAGAATCGTGAGAATGATGTACATAGCCTATGTTAGGTCCTTAATTGATTATGCTGCTCCCATGTTGATATTAGCTAGAGAAAGTTCTCTCCGACCCTTGGAGTTAATGCAAAATGAAGCTCTCAGGATTATTCTTGGCTGTCCCAGATCTACAAAAGTTCTTAACATGAGGAAGGAGCTTGGTATTTCTAGTATCAGTGATAGGATTATTGAGATTAACACTGTACTCGGTATTAGAATGTTGAGAAACGAACCAGACACTGTCACAATGAATCTTACCAAGTGTCTAGAGGCAAATACACACAGATCTAAATGGATTATGAAAACGTGCAATTACATTAAGTTTTATAACCTGCATGAACTGTATCACTGTAGGCAACAAGAGTATTTCACCCCTCCGTGGAAGATGTGTTCATTTAATATCACATACCTGCAAGTCCCTCCCAAGAAGCTCATTGCTAGTAATCCCTTCCTTAAATCACTTGTTAGAGCAACTGCTCAAGAAGAAATTTCTCACCTAGCTGGTAGTAATAAGTTATCACAAGTTATATACACTGATGGATCTAAACAGGAGTCTTCTGGCAGGGCTGCATCTGCTCTTGTTGCCACCTCCCTTGTTAAAAACGATAATAAATTTGTTGAGTTAGGCATAAGAATTAACTGGGCGTCTACACTGCAAACTGAACTGTTTGCAATCCTAATGGCGCTAAAGCTAACCTATGACACTGAGCTTGACTCTATCATCATTACTGATTCTATGTCATCATTGAAGGCTCTTGACTCATATAATGACTCCAACAACATGCTCATTGGAGAAGCCAGGTATAGATACTCAAAAATTAGGGACAAAGGAATTAATGTACAATTGCTATGGATCCCATCACACATTGGATTACTCCTTCATGATAAAGTTGATATGTTAGCCAAGAAGAGTACCCAGAAGGAGAATGTAGAATATAACTTTGGTATAACTGTGTCTAGCATTAGGAATAATATTAGGAGAGAAGTAAATAATGAAAATGATTGTTATAGGAATGCAGTTAGAAGCCTGAGTAGATCTATAACCCACTATGATAACATGAACGTAGATAAGTATGTTTATGGAGCAACTTGCAATGTGAACAGACTGACTGATGTTGTAGTGGCCAGGCTTAGGCTTGGTTACAAGTACTGACTGATGTTGTAGTGGCCAGGCTTAGGCTTGGTTACAAGTACTGACTGATGTTGTAGTGGCCAGGCTTAGGCTTGGTTACAAGTACTTCTGGCAGTTTGGGAGACACACAGATGATGATCAAACTAAATGTAAATTATGTGATCAGGCATATGGTCACTGTTTGAACACTATGTGCTTAATTGTCCACTTATTGAGGAATACAGAGACAGACAGTATTATAACCTATGTGACATGTCAAGATATCTTATTAATGAAAATAAGATACCAGATATACTAAGCAAATTTCCTAAATTTGCTTGTAACAGATAAGTGAACTATAGATATGTAGATATAAATCCATATGTATTCCTGTTAACCCTTTGGGGCCTAGTTCCTAGGCCTTTTGTGTATCCGTATGCTCTCGCGCTACCGTCCACAGGATGGATATGGGGTGCACAATAAACTAGCCACTTCGGTGGCAAAATCTAATCTGTCTTATTGCCACTGGGGTCCTTTAATCTTTTTCCCATGGGATACGACCCACAAAAGTCGATTAACACCCAACACCTACTGCTAGGTGAACAGGGGCAGCAGGTGTTGGGATACTTGCCCAGTGTTTCACCTGTGCCGGGGAGCGATCTCGTGTCCCTCAGTGTATGGGCTGAGGACGCTATGAACTGAGTCTAGACTGCCTCAGGTTTTAACGGAACTTGGATGGCTCAGTGAGTGCTGTTTATTTTAAATACTTCGGTACATGACGTTTCTTATGGGCATTCTATTTGTGGGCGATTACTTGCGCTGAATACTTCGTTGGCTGTTGTGTAGAAGGATCATGGGTGGGCTATATTGTAGAAATGAGCATAGTTTATTGTACTTAGCATCCTGAAAGATTCAGAATCTTGAATTGTGTCTACGTCTACTGAAGAGGAACTTGGCTGCTTGTTGAGTGACTAGGATCTCCAGCGTGTTTTTCCTGACGTTTTGCTATTTCCGCAGAAATGGTGTTTCTGGTCGTGTTGAGATGTTTCTTTGTTTCTTTTTGCTCTTGTTTACCAGAGTTCTCCTTATGGAGCACTCAGCTGCTAATGTACGGTGATTACCTTTATTGTTAAGGCATATTGGTGAGGCTTTGCTTCTGCAGTCTTGGAAGTTATGTTCTTCCTCGCCACATTCACAGCGGAAGTGCTTGTCTTCCACCCTGCTACATGCATTCCCTCTAATTTCACCCCTTCTCTTTCTCGCTCCTACCCACTCCTCCTACTTTACCCCTTCCCCTCTTCCCCACCCTTACCCATTTCCCAACCTCACTGTCGCCTCCCTTCACTCATTTCCCCACTCTCAATCTCAACCACTTCCTCATTTCCTTTTTATTCACTCCTTCATCCACTCCCCCTCGCCTCTTCACCCACTTACAATCTCACCCACTCCCACCACCCTTCCTCTCGCCCCTTCACCTACTCCTATATCCTCCCCTTCACCCCTTCTCCCACACTCTCACCTCCACCACTGATTAACAAGTGAAGTGGATAATAAGTGTTGTATCAGAGTGTAAGTAAAGTGGTTTATCAGTATTGATGATAAGAGCACTTACCTCCCTCCATCCATACTTTTGTCCATTCTTCCCTCCCTCCCTCCTACCCTCCTTATCCCCATCTTTCACTCTCTCCTTACCTCCCTCCCTCATACCCTCCTTTTCTCCCTTATAATACAACACGGCAAGACCACACCATGTCTGGTGTGGTCTTGACTACAATGTCTAATGTGGTCTTAACGACCAGGTGTGATGTGGTCTTAATAACCAGTGTGATGTCTTAATGACCAGGTGTGATGTGGTCTTAATGACCAGGTGTGATGCGGTCTTAACGACCAGGTCTGATGTTCTGACAAATGAGCAGCACAAGTTTGAGGACGCCTGGCAGGAGTGAGTCCAGTTCCAGCGCTTGTACTTCAGTTTCCCATAAAACAAAATTTTATATCTTCCATTTCTTAGAATTCCTTTAATTTGTAAAAAAAAAATAGTTAACTCATTAACATTCTCTTAGCCCCGGACGGGTAACACTTAATAAGGTCAGGGAGAAAGCGTACTAGCATGGGCTTTCTCCCTGACCTTATTTAAGGCCTCGGACAGATGACTAAAAGCTCCTGCGGCGGGTCATCGTCTGACTAAAACTAGCGTCAGGGAACATACGTATGTCCAGTTACCTGACGAATCTTGCCTTACCTAACCTAACGTTATCAAATCTATGAATGTGTGCCTCATGACTCACGAAATCATAATGACACGATTGCCAACAAACCATACCACGGGTGGGGATAGAACCCGCGATCAGAGAGTCATAAAACTCCAGACCGACGCGTTAGCCACTGGGCCAGCTGGCTACAATAAGTTTCCTCCAACTAGGTATGTTTATACATCATAGGAAGGTTAGCATAGGCACCACTGTGACCACAGGTAGTAACATCCAAGAGTCTTCTTCTTTTGTTGAATGCACCATAGACATATGGCTCCTCCTGTATAATAGAATGACAGATGGACTAATTGGTGTCAGTCTCCCTCAGTCTAAGGTCAGTAAAGTCCAGTTGAAGTTCTTTTCTTATTATTGTTCTCAGACTACTAGCTGATAGCCCAAGATTGTATTTAACTCCTTCTTTGAAGGCATGTAGCTTGGCCAGTTCATTAGTTCTATCATGCATCTGAAGACCAATGTGAGACGGAATCCACAGAATGTGCACTCCGGCTCACTGTCTACAATCTTACCATACCTGTGTCTGGCTTCTGGCACAAGCATGCCACAGTTTATACTTAAGGAGTTGAGAGCATTTATGGATGATAGAGAATCAGTTACAATTAAAGTGTCAACCTTAGATACATGGGCGCATATAAGTGCAAGGAGCATGGCAAACAGTTCTGTTTGAAGGGTAGAGGCCCAGTTATTAATGTGTGATCCAATTTGCAACTAATATCTGTTTTTTGTTTACCACTCGTCAGTGTCTCGCCTTCCAATAATATTTTTTTCATAAAACAATTTAATCGGCTCTATTAGTACAGTAGTGAAGAGTTACAAATCTAGTGTTAGCCTTTAGATCGTAGGTATATAATACCAACAAGCTGATGTATAAGATGCATGTGCAACACCTCGGTATTATTACTAAGAGACTTTTCTCCCACCCGAGTGCTTTATCGGCCAGATTAATAAATCCCATCTTGGACGAAGCGTTTCTCAATAAAGATACCCAGATGCTGCACGTGTGTTCTAGTGCTATCCACTCATCAATTTTCATGAAGTCAATGAGAATACCGGTATTTTATTGACCAAACTATTCTCGAGAACTGTGTGATATTATGCAGTTAGGGTGCACCTCCATTCTGACTGGTCCAAGTTATCATCAATAACTGTGACTCTTAGCTTCTGTTTCAACAGATTCATAAAAAAGCTCCTTTTACAATCATGATGACCCAAATATGGTGGAGACTTTGATGCCTGTATCTTCTTAATGGACATAGCTTATTTTCAGGTCATTAAGTTCCTTTCGTAGCTAAGCCATACGCTGTATAGCCCTTGTGGTTTAGCGCTTCTTTTTTATTATTTTATTTATTAACACACTGGCCGATTCCCACCAAGACAGGGTGGCACGGAACAGAAAAACTTTCACCATCATTCACTCCATCACTGTCTTGCCAGAAGGGTGCTTTACACTACAGTTTTTAAACTGCAACATTAACACCCCTCCTTCAAAGGGGTGTTAATAAAAACTAAGCCATAATGATATGAGAAATGTTTCGTAATTTAGACATATTCTCGGGTTTGCACACCATCGGCAGACACTGTGTGATTTATACTCACGAAAAGATGTAAATCTCTTTTGAAGTCATGATTTTATCTCTCATAAATAGCTCTACAGATTTTTACATTGAGCTCAGGTTAATACAGTGATATAAAATAAGCGCAGTTTCCAGCTGCCATCAGCTCAATCAACACGTAATGTTTGAAGACGACCGCTTGCACTTCCTTGAGTATATCAGCAATGTTCTTTTTCACTCCTTCACGTTTAGTGCTTTCAAATGTCTTAAGACATTAATAAGAAACTCTAGTCTATTGAGCCATGTGACACTTGATGGATCTCTCAGAGCCTTTTAATTCTAAAAGAAATCCATGACCTGAGGAAGTCACTCACTCTCTTCAACAAGTTTTTACGATTTAGCCACCTGACCGCATTGAAATTTCTTCTAAATATTGCATAAACTGGCGATGTTAAGGGAGCGAGTGAGAAGAAAATCCACAATCTTCTCCCATCACTCTCTTCCATTACTTCGTACATTGAACCTGACTTACAAAGTTCGCAACAAAAACTCTCCTGATGAATGAAGCAATGCAAGCTGGGCCCACAAACTTTCTCATCTGACTTAAACTGTTGAAACCTTCATGTTTTTTCCCTTTCATTGCAGGTGCCACCACGGCAGCGAGTGAACTTAAATTTTCCACATGTAGATTCAATCTTCTCAAATTCCTTGCTAACAGCTTCCAGTATAAGTCGACATTCGTTGTGTAAAAAAAATTACTTTGCTTTTTTAGTACACGAGGCTCTGCTTGTTGTGACCGTCTCTAATCTCAGCTACTCACCAACTGTGAGGACCGACGTAGCAACAACGGCACTGAGCGCCACGAGGAGAGGTTTTTTTTATATGTATATTTTATTTAAAACTTTATATACATAATACATAGATACATGATAATATGCACTTTGAAAATTCTAGAGGGACTAGTCCCAAATCTGCACACGAAAATCACTCCCTACGAAAACAGACTTGGCAGGAGATGCAACATTCCCCCCCCCAATGAAAAGCAGGGGCGCCATGAACATGCTAAAAGACAACACGGTAAGTGTCAGGGGCCCTAGACTGTTCAGCTGCCTCTCAGTATACATAAGGGGGATTACCAATAGACCCCTGGCTGTCTTCAAGAAGGCGCTGGACAGGCACCTAAAATCAGTGCCTGACCAGCCGGGATGTGGCTCGTACGTCGGTTTACCTGCGGCCAACAGTAACAGCCTGGTTGATCAGGCCTTGATCTACCACGAGGCTTGGTCACGGACCGGGCCGCGGGGGTGTTGACCCCCGAAACCCCCCTCCAAGTATAGGTATGTCAAACATACCTAAAACATGACAACATAACTGATATACTAAAACTCCACAATACCTCCAACAGTAACTGAAAAACACACAATAATGCTAAATACAATCCTGACACATCATTCACTCAGCACAAGATACGCTTTACCACAAAATATTCTCAGGCACGAGCAGAGTCCAGTCTGGTGTGCGAGTACTCAATGTGACTCTAAATCAGAAAAGTCCATGTGGAGACTTTATTTTCCTTGCCTCAGTTATAAGATGTAATTATTGTGGAATTAAACTTGGACAACTGAAAGTTATGTAATTAATTACATAATTAAGTATTCTCGGGAAGAGGATAACTATAGTGGCTGTCGAAATATTTTAATTCTAAGACTTCAGTGCTATAATTTGAGAATGGGTCTTCTAATAGGCTTGAAAATTTAAGGTTTTTATTCATTTTACTTACAATAAAGTTCGGACTGTTAGGTACTGAATCATTCATTAAATAGCGCAGCGATTTTCATGTAATATCTTAAGAATGTCTTGTTAAGAACCCGACTTTATATACTTATTTAATGCTTTACTTTTTAACCAACCATTATTTCTGGATCGTTAGAGACTTGAAAGTCAAGGGTTGTTATGGTAGCATTGTGGCACAAATGTGACGCTATTACGAACACTTTGCAAAAGTAACTAAATAGTGTTACTTAATCACTGTACGAATTTTTAATAAATATATTAATGTTAATGATGAGTGGAGAATTAGACACATGTGCAACATCTGGGAATCTTTATTTGTATATGTTTCTCCATCTAGTGACTTTATCAATACAGCTCAAGGATATAATGTGAAGACTGTAGAGTTATATAAAAAAGAGGATGAGATAATCAGTCCCTCAGCCCTGGAGTTGACGATGAGCACCATACTCTTGAAGAATCTGAAGCACAGGCAGGAAGATTGGTACTTTTTTACTGGCATCAGCCGAAGACGTTAATATTGTATACCATTCATGGACAACTTAATGATGAGTGTTCAAGTGTGGTGGGTTGGCGTCCCCTCTCTCACTACCATTTGGGGATCAGTGGATGCTGTAGCAACACTCAGGCAGAGGGACCAGCTCTCCACCACTACCTGGGGATCAGTGGATGCTCCAGCAACATCCGGGCAGAGGGACCAGCTCTACACCACTACCTGGAGATCAGTGGATGCTCCAGCAACATTCGGGCAGAGGGACCAGCTCTCCACTACGAGGTCTGTGGATTCTGTAGCAACATCCAGGCAGGGGGACCAGCTCTCCAACACTACCTGGAATCAGTGGATGCTCCAGCAACACCCAGGCAGAGACACCAGCTCTCCAACACTACCTGGGGATCAGTGGATGCTGAAGCAACATTGAGAGACCTGCTCACCACCACTTTGGCTTGGTGGATGCTGAAACAAGTCCCACTAACTTGAAGAGCTTCAATGAGAAAGTCAGCGTCAGAGAGCGATTCTACGTCAAAATTTAAATCCCATCGTTGAAGCAGGCTCCCTTTTTAACATTTTTACAGCAAGTAATTTATTACTCTAAATATAATTTAACTTTTACCCTTGCACTAACCTCCACCTCCACTAATCCCTATCTCCACTAACCCCTAACTTCACTAACCCCCAACCTCCCCTAACCCCCAACCTCCACTAACCCCCAACCTCCACTAATCCCCAACCTCCACTAACCCCCAACCTCCACTACCCCTACCTCCACTAACTCCCAACTCCTCTACCTCCAGTACCCCCACCTCCACTACCCCTCACTTAACTAACCCCCACCTCCACTAACCCCAACCTGCACTACCCCAACCTGCACTACCCCAACCTGCACTACCCCAACCTGCACTACCCCAACCTGCACTACCCCAACCTGCACTACCCCAACCTTCACTACCCCAACCTGCACTACCCCAACCTGCACTACCCCAACCTGCACTACCCCAACCTGCACTACCCCAACCTGCACTACCCCAACCTGCTCTACTCCAGCCTCCCCTAACCTCCACTAACCCCATTAAATATAAAGCAGAAAAAATGAAAGTATTAACCCGGTTCTTGAAAAGAAGGCAATATATATACAAAGGAAATATTTAAGTCTATCCAAAATTTTAGCAAAAGCAAAAGAAACAATGAGAAAATTCCAGCAAGCTGTCACAAGTAACAAGAGACATTACTGAAGTAACGCAAGAGTTAAGTAACACTCATGGAGTCGTCGGGAGGAGGAGAAACCTCTAAGTAAATAGCAAGTATCCTGGAGAAGAGGAAGAAGTGGTAGAATAAGAAGCAAATGACATCTCTGGTCTCCTAGTGGTGCCAGAAGTCTTCAAATTGAATTCATTATAATTAGAACTATGCCAGTGATGCAATAAATCTCTCAGAGAGTGAACTATCATCAATTCCATGGGGAAGCAGTGAATCCAAAGGGCCATACTGCGCCTGGGAAATGGGAAGTAATCAGGTTTGATCCAAGGAGGGAAAGCTTCAATTCCTTGGATCAAGAGCTTTTCGCCACTTTTGTCCCAATAGTATCATAGGTAATCAGTCTTGATGAAGCTAAAGTAACTCATTGTAAACTTTATTATTGTTTTTTGCAAGCAATTTCAAGGTGCCTTATGTTCTTGTGTCGTTAACCGGAACCAGGTTTGCTCTGTTCACTAGCTATTAGCCAGGCTGTTGCTGTTTATAGGATGTATAATCATCACAACCTAACTTATCAAGCTTTTCCTGAGGTAAATTAAAATGCAAATGGTGTTACCGAAATTATTTATTTTATCTGGCAATATTTAATAGGTTGCAAAACATCAGACGTCTTATACCTAACATTTTGTGCCTGTGCGTAATAGATAAAAAAAATAAATAGTTATTATTGCCCACAAAAGTTATAAAATAAAAATTAAATGGTTCTTCGGACATATGTAAATTAGCAGAATGCAACTAATAAATATTTCTTGAAGAGGAAAACACAAGACTCATAAAATGAAAATATCTGGAACATTTAGCTAGAGTTAAGAGACTTCTTGACAGCAGATTCAGGCTGCCAGTTCCATAAAAATGCTGATGATAGATTATTACTGGGCCGAGCTACGTACAGTATGTACAGCTCTTCACTGCTTTTCCAGCAGCAACTGATTTTTTTTAAACTATTAAACATAAATTGGGTTACTCAGTATTGAGTCACTTCCCAATTCTATAAAGTTTCTTTGACACATTCCACCAGCATGGGGCTGATAGAACCCCACTGAACTTGGACAGCCTGAGTTGGGCGCTTCTGTAAGGCAATGAGGATGTCGTCAAGTATTCCAGTAAGGGTTCATCAGCTTCCAGGTTTCGTTCCAGCAGAGTTACTTTCACTTGGGTATTACCATCTCTCAGGATAGTCTGACTATCCCGTGCAGTAACTGATGACGGGAGGAGGGAGAGTTTTTTAATTTTCGTATTAATGAAGACTTTTAATTTGGCAAGTTTTCCTTTGGCAAGTTTCTACCGCTAAGAATTTATTTTATGTCTATACTCTATTTTATTTTGATATAGTCACTGATGGAAATGGGAGGCAAGATGTAAACAGGCACACGGCCATGAATTTCTTAGTTTTCTAAATGTGTACCTACTTCTTAAAATTAATTTCCAGAGAATGGGTATATACCTGAAAGCTGACAGCTGTTGCTACCATATTATGACGATGTTCTAAGATGTAGTTGTGATATCTGAATAGTCTTCCTCCAGCTTTATATGTAGATGATCTTCCCCTCAATGAATGTGCCTTGATGCCGATGAGGGGATCTTGATTTAGGGAATGGAACTTAACCTCGCCTTCTTTGGATTGAACCTGAATGCCTCCCATTGCTCCAGACGTGACTCCTACTGGTTTAGCGTACTTACCTATTTGTACTCACCTATTTGTGGTTGCAGGGGTCGAGTCCTAGCTCCTGGCCCCGCCTCTTCGCCGGTTGCTACTGGGTCCTCTCTCTCCCTGCTCCATGAGCTTTATCATACCCCGTCTTAAAACTATGTATGGTTCCTGCCTTCACTACATCACTTTCTGACAACTCTATGACTGAAGAAATACTTCCTAATATCTCTCTGACTCATCTGTCTTCAACTTCCAATTGTGACCTCTTGTTTCTGTCCCCTCCCTGGAACATCCTGTCTTTGTCCACCTTGTCAAAGACAGGATGTTCCATGGAGGGGACACAGAAACAAGAGGTCACAATTGGAAGTTGAAGACACAGATGAGTCAGAGAGCAATTAGGAAGTATTTCTTCAGTCATAGCGTATATGGTCTTGAAGGTTAGTAACAGTAGGGAGGGTTATGAGCCTTAAATTAAAATCTTACACTGCTATGTAAAAACAATTTGGTGATCCTAGCATGTCTTCGTCCTCGAGTGACCAAGATAAAGCAAAAGATTAGAGAAAAACAGAGATTACCAGCTAATCAAGGCTTCATTAAGATTCGATTGGCTTCAGATTTTCAGTGTTGGTGTATTGTAACTCGGGAAAGATTCATGCAACTATTGGCATGTTCAGGGGCTCTCTGTTCAATGATATTTAGATATTGCAGATTTTGGCTTGAGGTAGGTTTTGACTGGCTTAAGTTTTCAACACTGCTGTATAGTACTTAGAAGGTTGGGTGCTGTTACTGGCATGTGTAGGGTGAAAATTTGTGAATTTTATTGACAAATTATGTCCCTTTTCAACCGGTTTAAATCTTTGACTGAAGCATCATATGCACAGGATAAAACTGTAAGCTTAGGATATATACATAAAAAAATCTTATTTCTTAATATAGAAAATAAACTTGGAATGGTCGGATTCTGAGCAAAAACTGGAGAATGGCTTCTGATAGGCTGCAAACTTTCTGATATTGGGCTTTGCTAAAAGAAAGGTTTGCATTAACTTTAAGATCTGTAGGTATATATATTTTTTCTCAATTTTTATGAGACAAAGTGGTTTCCATGTTATAACTAGATAATATCTCTTTATCTACTGTTCCAACCTCTGATTTTGGTGCATCTTAATTATTAGATTTGCTTGGTATAAATTTTGACTGCTTAGGAGCCAATTTTATTAAAGTGTGAAATTTGAAATATTTTTCACGTGATGATTTGTAAATACCTCGACTATCGGCCGACTAGTCGAGGTATTTACAAATTTTCAAACTTTCAATGCTCGTCTGTCTTACTTAAGGGAAACTTTGGATTGTTATTGGACGGTGTAAATGGCAATTCGCAAAATGTTGCGTCATCCCCTTACACTGCCTTTGCCTCGTATCTCATAGAAAATATGCTAATGCCATTTTTTTTTCTATCACATGTTGTGTTTTATGGAATTGTAGAGAATTTTAAATAAAATGAAACTGAGACATGCTGGAAAAACGAGGTTTTATGGCGCTTTTCTGATTCGCGAGTTTAGCGAACCCCAAATTTTTGACTGCCGTCCACAGGATGGGTATGGGGTGCATAATAAGCATATTAACCTAATTTACCCACAAGGGTCATACAGCTTACAGCTAACAAACTTTGATTTTTTTAATTGTGTAGGATAGCTCGTGAATATATTTTCTAGTCAGTTCAGCATTTTAGCACTTGTGTTTTAGGTTCGGGCAGAGGGGGCGTTGACCCCCTGAAACCACCTCCAGGTATACTTCAAGTATCCAGCTATACATTTTAAAAGCTGGGGTAATATAGTTAGATACATAAGTAATTATCCTTATTAATTTCACTTTGTACAACTGATTTCTACTGTTACACCTAGACTTTAAGATATTACATGGAGCCCAATGGAAGTAAGTCACTTAAGTAATTTACACACGTTATTAGGTATGATAATTGTACTTACCTGGAGAGAGTTCCGGGGGTCAACGCCCCCGCGGCCCGGTCTGTGACCAGGCCTCCTGGTGGATCAGAGCCTGATCAACCAGGCTGTTGCTGCACCTGTACCTAAATAAACTTATTAATTTTGCATACATTGAGGTAGATGGGGCTGGGGTTATGATAGTCGTGGAACCTTCTGTCTGATCACGCACCGACCGAAATACATCTAGTTAAAACTATGATAATTACAGTAAAGTTCTCTGGGAAGAATGTTAATGTTGTATTAATAATAAGGTTGATTGTTCTGGGGGTGATAAGTAGAGAGTAAGAATAAACCCGTAGGGGCTTAATTAAGCCTAGTCATTTACTAGGAATTATTAGTGGGTAGTGAATATATTATAGACCTGGTCTGAACCTCCCATCATTGAGTGAACCAGACGAATTTTGACTTTAAACTACAAAACACCCGATATTAAGAGACATATAATATTTCATATTCTTTCGATATATCTCATTACATTTCGAGTTGTAGACAAGTGTAAGATCCTACAACATAATATAAATAATTTATACCCGTCATCACTTCTAGTGAACTATAGTCTGAAAGATTAAGTAATCATAGGTTACTGTTAGGTGGTAATTATATAAAATAACGGAATTATAGGGTTTTCCATATAATTTAAACCTCCAACTGTGTCAGTGATGACGTCAAATTATTTCCAAATTCGCTGGTTGATATTTAAAGTAAAAATTCGGGTTTTAGGGAGATGTGGGACGATTTTATTGAGATGGGTTATGGTAAAAAAGGGTCAAAATAGGTAGTAAAGCGGGAGGTATAAGTAAAATATGGGTGAATTAATGCAAAAGACGAGTGTGTGGTGGAGTGAGAGTGCAAGGGGGGGAGTGCCAGTGCGTGCGCGCGCACACACATCTGTCACTCGTGTGTGCCACAGAGTATCGATTTTAGACCAGTGTTCAGTTGGATACTGTTCATGCCACGAGTGGAATATGTATCTTAGTGTGTAAGCCTTGATTGAGTTATCGCGTCAGTGTCAGTGAGGTTGAGAGAGAAGCAAAGATGACCAAGGACAGGCTAGCAGCGCTCAGAGCCGTGAGTATTACTTTATTGTCGTCTGCTGCCTTCACTTACCTCAATATGGCTCCTTCTACCTTCTACCTCACTCATACACGCCCCCTCTACCCTCTGTCACGCCTCCATTACACTCCCACGCCCCTCATGTACACTTTCACCAGTGTGTACCTTTAGTGGCACTGAAATTAGTGCCACTAGAAGTGAAACTATAGTCAGGTTTCCATTGTGGCACTGTGCCTTACTCTCACCCTTTACCTTACAGTAACCCATTTAACCCCTCAAGGAAGGTTCCTTGACGCTGGTGAGGGGCTCTTGATCTAGGGAATTGGATCTGTGCTCCAGTTCCCTGAATTAAGCCTGAATAACTTCCACATCCCCCCCCCAGAGGCGCTGTATAATCCTACGAGTTTAGCGCTTCTCCCTTAATTATAATAAGAAGTAACCATTTCACAAATTAACATTTCACTCATTAATATTTACTTTCAAATGTCTGGTAAAAGAGTTAATATTAAGAAGAAGAGATTCCTATAATCTCAGTGGCACTCCTTCCATACAAAGTGGCACTCTTCTTCTACACTCATTGTTAGTGCCAATAAAAATGCCATGATGAATAAATGCCAGATAACCTTCAGTTTTATGTAATAAATTCGTGTTAATATACCTGTTTCTTGCTGCCAAAATACTCTACATACTTTTAGTAAATCATATATTGGAGATGAATGTTATATCAGTAGATAACCTCAAATATCACTTGTTCTTGCCACTGTTGGCTTTAATTATGCCTTAAACTGGAATTCACATTGCGAAATAAATATTTAGATGTGCAATTATTAGTCAAGATAAAATTATTAATGAAGATAAAAGTTTTGAGTATAACACAAGAATAATTAATTGTTAAAAATGTCATATTTCAGGTTGAGAATACATAAATTTGTAATGTTTTAATCATTTGTATCAAACTTGTAAACTAACATTGTTTTCAGTACCAAACATATTATATTCTATCCATTATTGGCTAAGTCTGTGATGACTGTAGGCTTTTTGGCGATGGGGTCTTGATCCAAGGAATTGGAGCTTCCCTTCCCTTCCTTGGATCAGTGATTATTACCTTCCATTTTCCCAGCTCTATGTAACCCCCTATATTTTTGGCACTTCAACCTGGTGATAATGCCATGGTGAATACCAGTTCATCTCAAAAATTATGTAAAATGGGTACATGTGGAGCAATGTGTTATTATTATGTTATTTCCAGAATGTTCCTCTTATGTTTGACTCTCATAATGAAGTGTGCAATTGTATAGTTCATCATGAATAAGTGGTAACATTTTTGGCAGCAAAACAGTAAGTTTGGTATGAGCACTGCCTCTCTTCTTGGTATGCTGGTAACTGAAGGCATATAATTATTGTCTTAACTCCACTATATGACATTTGAAAGCATGGATTATACATTTTTAGGGTAAAATTATTGTGTGTGGGGTATAAATCTGAGCTGATGAAAATCGATCATGTTCAACCTATTTTTAGCCTGGCGTATTTAGCAAATTGTATGCGAGCTGTGGAATTAAGAATAGGGCATTAATTTAAAATTTTGTCAAAGTAAATTTTGATGATCCTCGTATGTATTTGCTGATAAATGTAATGTGTGAATAAGTTTCGCAGAGTGACAAAATGGGTGGGGTTCATTAGGACAGTTTTGTGTAAGAATTTTTTTTCTTAATTATAGTACATATACGTATATAAAATATTCAGCCTGTCTTCATTTTATTTTGCCAATTTTTTGTGGTACTCGGCATTCAATTTCTTTATGCTTTAGAGAGGTAAGATAAGATTTTGTTTGGATTTTTAATGCCAGAGGATTTAAATTTTGTCCCCCATGATGCGACTCACACCAGTTAACTAACACTCGGATACCTACTTGCTTGCTAGGAGAACGGGACAACATGTGTAAGGAAATATGCCCAATGTTTCCTATCCTTGCTGGGAAATCCTAGAGGAATTAGTACCAAACATGCACACGAACCATGGACACTCAGTGTGTGAAGTGAGTGTCGCCTACCAGGCCACGGGCCACCTGCTACCTGATTTACGTTATTTTAAAAATCCTAAGTTAATTTAGATTAGGTTACACATGAATAAAAAATATATATCTAAACAAAAGTGAGCAAATAAACAAAATGGCCTTATGTCTGACAATGAAGTAGCTGAGAAGAAAGCAGGCAGCATTCAAATCTGTGTTTATCACTCATAATAATAATAATAATAATAATAATAATAATATCTTTATTTACTACAAGTACATGTACAAGGTATACAGGCCTAGCTGACATCACTGACCTGGTGGCCTGGTAGCTAAAGCTCTTGCTTCACACACAGAGGGCCTGGATTCAATTCCCGGCGGGTGGAAACATTTCGACATGTTTACTTAAACCTGTTGTCCTGTTCACCTAGCAGCAAATAGGTACCTGGGTGTTAGTCGACTGGTGTGGGTTGCATCCTGGGGGACAAGATTGAGGACCCCAATGGAAATAAGTCAGACAGTCCTCGATGATGCACTGACTTTCTTGGGTTATCCTGGGTGGCTAACCCTCTGGGGTTAAAAATCCGAACGAAATCTTATATAGAAAGACGTTTGTTATTCAGAGCATTTCGGGCAAATTAAGTAAGTTTTGTCCCAGGATGCAACCCACACCAGTCGACTAGCACCCAGGTACCTATTTTACTGATGGGTGAACATAGACAACCGGTGTAAGGAAACACGTCTGATGTTTCCACCCCTTTGCCGGGAATCGAACCCGGACCCTCACCTTGTGAAGCGAGAGCTTTTGCCACCAGGCCACGGGGCATGCACGTGGAAATGGGTCACATTACTGTACGTATTGTAATTTTTTGGACTCGGTTCTAATAAACATGAAATACTAAACCATACCACGGGCGGGGATAGAACCCGCGATCAGAGTCTCAAAACTCCAGACCGTCGCGTTAGCCACCGGACCGGCTAGCCACAATAAGATTCGTCCAACTAGGTATATTTCTACACCATAGGAAGGTTAGCATAGGCACCACTGTGACCACAAATGCAAGTTTTTACAGATGAATCTCCAGCTAGCGTGGCCGTGATGAACTCTAGCTCAAGTCCCCTCAAAGCCATCAACATGACTCTCACGAAATCGTAATGACACAATGGTATGGTTTGTTTGCAATTGTGTCATTACGATTTCGTGAAACATGAAATACTGTTTGTCCCCTAAAAAGAGCTTGATTGAGAATTTTGCCTTTCATATCTGTAATTGTTTTACACACAGCAAGAAATTATTTTATAAATAAAAGTAGGTGTATTTCCATTGGGGCATTTTATTAAAATACCCCAATGGAAATAAGACTTGTCGTTTGATGACACTTAGAATATGAGTTATCCTGCATTACTTATGTGCTCCAGGTTAATAATCCAAACATTTATTTTCATGTGATATTGGGCATTAGGATACCAAATTGTCATGCTGTGTACATTTATACGTAATGTTATTTTATTTAAAAGTGAAGTATGTGGATGTGTGCTCCAGTGGGGTGCAGTTCTAAAACATATTAAGTTGCTGTTTTTGATTTTCACTCTAACAATATATGTGGTTCTGGCTAAGTTTCTGTTGCAGTAGAGCTCACTTTTTTTTTTTTCCCCTAACCTTACCAAAGGATTATGGATGAACTTTACAAGTTCATACTGAGAATTTCAGAGATTTTGGTGGGATTCTACAATGACTAAAATCCCATCTAACTTGACATATCAGTGTTTCAAACAAACATTAAACTTAGTTTATAAAAAATCTAAACATCTGTATTATACTGAGATTCAGTGAGATACAAGGTGAAATAAAAAAAATTCTGGGAAACTTTTTCAAATATTTGGGTCATGTAAATCTATAAACACTAAAAAAATTATACTGACTAGACCAAATTGCTGAAACAGTAAATAAACTTAGCAACTTTTTGACTGTAAACTAATCTTGGTACCAAAATCCTAAACATGCTTGCCCAGGCTAGAGATTACTTGAGTGACAGCTCTTGATGCTCCCTCTACCTAGCCCCAACTAATTCTGCAGAGGTAACCTAAATACTAATTTTGTTCAGAAGCAAAGCAGGAAACAAGGCAACTATTCTGCCATTCATAAGACTCGCAAAATCATAATGACATGATTGCAAACAAACCACAGTATGGGTGGGGATTGAACTCATGGCTATCAAGTTGTAAAACTTCCGACTGTGATCTGCCATTCATAAATAAGAAAGCTTCTCATGTATTGTATCTCCTATCACTGCAACTGTGTTTAACTAATCACTAGAAACTGAAACCTTCTCAAAATTACTTAAGTTAGCACTTGTTACACCTATCCATAAAGGTGGAGGCCTGGCAGACATAACTATAACCAGTTTCCAACTTTTTATCTGAAATCTTTGAAAAGTTAATAAATAAGAAAATTAATGTGTTCATAACAACTGTAGTCAGTGAGGAGCTTGTAAAGATATCTACTTGAATAATTGTCAACACACTCTCCATATTGATATGACCTACATATTGTTTGAGAATAAAGCTAAAAAAAAAAAAATACTTGGTTTAACATAAAAATCGATAATTCACTCAAAGATGAGTTAAAATTATTAGGTATGTACCATGGCTGCAGCCTAAAATTCAACACTGATCCAACATGTATCTAAGAAATCTTCTAAAACTATAGCATTCTCTAAAAAATACACTGCTGCATACAGCAAGCAGTGTTACTTGCTCTTTTTCACTTTTTAATGTACCCCTTCCTCATGGGTATCTACAACAGCAAATTGCATAAAGCCTGTCCTTACTCAACAAAAATCAGGTATTAGAATGATCATTCAAGCTTATTCCAGACAGCGCATACCACCATTAATCAAGTCTAAATGCACTTATCAAAAAAAAAAAAAAGAGGTATGACAGAGTACAGCCTCTCCTCACTTCATGACGGAGTTCTGTCACCTTTGCACCATTTATAACATTTCACATATATTTTTAAATGTTTATACAGTAGTGTACTGTATATTAAAACAGAATAGAGGAATTCACCTCTAATATACATTTAAGTATAAATACCGGTCAGAGAGCCCGTCGTAAGTCCGAGGCATTGTCAAATGAGTACGTACATCACTAAGTGAGGAGAGGCTGTATTGGTATTGGTGGTATTGGTTAATTTCAATGTTAATGGTATTGGCCTAAAATTGAGCATTTATGTCAGTGGCTATTGAATAATTTTGATGGTATCACTAGCAGTGTCTGGGTATCGGCAAATTTTAATAGTGTATTGATATTGACCTAAAATTGGGTATCGATATCGACAAAAAGTTTGGTGTCCCATCCCTAATACAAAACATTCACTCCAATTATTGTGCATACTATGTACAATATACATCCTCTCCTCACTTAATGACATAATTCTGTTCCTAAGAACATGTCAGTAAACGAATTCGTCGCTAAGTGAGGAACATACTATAATAGTAGTGGGTTTGTGTCGACCATCTTTGATATTGTTTTAATGTTACCTTTGCACCATTTATTACATTTCTAGTATATTCTTAAATGTTTATACAGTTGTGTTCTGTATATTGTAATAAACAGAATAGAGGAAATCAGTTCTAATACACATTATTTAGGTATAAATACTGGTCAGAGAGCCTGTCGTAAGTCCGAGGCATCGGTAAACGAGTACGTCGTTAAGTTAGGAGAGGCTGTACAAGACACTTACTGCGAACATCAACCCAGCACTCAGATTTCCTGGATAGTTGCACTAGAACACAGCCACAATACTAGAAACAAGTGTCTTTGATATACAGTACAACTTGTTTGACTCAACCTATACAGGAGCTCTATGCAAATTAACCCTTAAACTGTCCAAACGTAGATCTATGTTTGCACGTGTAGTGCTCCGACCTTGATTTTCTCCATAAGAAACAATGTAAAAAATGTAGATCTACGTTCGGAGTACTATGTGAGGAAATGTAGATCTACGTTTGGACAGTTTAAGGGTTAAAATCCCTAAAATCTGGACTCTCTGCCAAAAGATGTTAAAAAAATATATCCCTATTTGTTAACTGCTTCAAAAATATTGTTAGAAAATGCCTTAATTCAGTGGGAAATTCTGCGTAGATTTATCAATCACTCGGTACATCAATAACAACCTGTTAATTTAAATGAAATCAGCATTCATACTCAATACCCACTTTCACCATATTTTTGTTTGTTATAACTAAAATTTCACTCCATTTCAGTATTAACCATGACAAATGTTTTACTAATGTGTTACAAAAACTGGCATAAACCGCAATATCCTGTGTAACATAGCATAGTAATAATTTCATGCAACAAAACATTTCATTGTATTATACTGTAGTTTTAAGCTAGTTTTAAATCTTCTCAAAATCGTTTGCATATCCAAGTCCTTACCAGTAAACTGTGTAACTTACTGCCAGTTATTACAACAATTGTATACTATATTTACTGAAAACAATCACTGCATTGTTACAGAATTAAGTGGCATTTATTTTATGCAGAGCATTTTGGGCAAATTAAAAGTAGAATTTTAAACTACTTGACATTGTTTAGGTGAAGTTTGATTATTTGAATGCTAAGCTTAATATAATTAAGTTGTTTGAAAATAAGATTATTTAAAGTAATGATTATATTAAGTAAAATACTGTATTAAAACAACAGTAGTAATGTGAATAAACAATAATACAGAACTCTTGACAATTTTAGGTAAAATAATGATATACTGTATACCTGGAGAGGGTTTCGGGGGTCAACGCCCCCCGTGGCAACAAGAAGTGCATGAGTATGAGTGTTGATTGTAATTGGATAAGCAAATTGCATTAGATATATTAGGTATACATATTGAGTGTATTTGGGAAAGCTTTGGTTTTTATGGGCTTGAAAAACTATGCTGCATTGGTAGGGCATAGCACAGGAGCAGCCTTGGTAGGGCATATTACAGGAGCAGCCTTGGTAGGGCATAGTACAGGAGCAGCCTTGGTAGGGCATAGTACAGGAGCAGCCTTGGTAGGGCATAGTACAGGAGCAGCCTTGGTAGGGCATAGCACAGCAGCCTTGGTAGGGCATAGCACAGGAGCAGCCTTGGTAGGGCATAGCACAGGAGCAGCCTTGGTAGGGCATAGTACAGGAGCAGCCTTGGTAAGGCATAGTACAGGAGCAGCCTTGGTAGGGCATAGTACAGGAGCAGCCTTGGTAGGGCATAGCACAGGAGCAGCCTTGGTAGGGCATAGTACAGGAGCAGCCTTGGTAGGGCATAGTACAGGAGCAGCCTTGGTAGGGCATAGTACAGGAGCAGCCTTGGTAGGGCATAGTACAGGAGCAGCCTTGGTAGGGCATAGTACAGGAGCAGCCTTGGTAGGGCATAGTACAGGAGCAGCCTTGGTAGGGCATAGTACAGGAGCAGCCTTGGTAGGGCATAGCACAGGAGCAGCCTTGGTAGGGCATAGAACAGGAGCAGCCTTGGTAGGGCATAACACAGGAGCAGCCTTGGTAGGGCATAGCACAGGAGCAGCCTTGGTAGGGCATAGTACAGGAGCAGCCTTGGTAGGGCATAGCACAGGAGCAGCCTTGGTAGGGCATAGCACAGGAGCAGCCTTGGTAGGGGATAGCACAGGAGCAGCCTTGGTAGGGCATAGCACAGGAGCAGCCTTGGTAGGGCATAGCACAGGAGCAGCCTTGGTAGGGCATAGCACAGGAGCAGCCTTGGTAGGGCATAGCACAGGAGCAGCCTTGGTAGGGCATAGCACAGGAGCAGCCTTGGTAGGGCATAGCACAGGAGCAGCCTTGGTAGGGCATAGCACAGGAGCAGCCTTGGTAGGGCATAGCACAGGAGCAGCCTTTGTAGGACATAGCACAGGAGCAGCCTTGGTAGGGCATAGCACAGGAGCAGCCTTGGTAGGGCATAGCACAGGAGCAGCCTTGGTAGGGCATAGCACAGGAGCAGCCTTGGTAGGGCATAGCACAGGAGCAGCCTTGGTAGGGCATAGCACAGGAGCAGCCTTGGTAGGGCATAGCACAGGAGCAGCCTTGGTAGGGGATAGTACAGGAGCAGCCTTGCTAGGGCATAGTACAGGAGCAGCCTTGGTAGGGGATAGTACAGGAGCAGCCTTGGTAGGGCATAGCACAGGAACAGCCTTGGTAGGGCATAGCACAGGAGCAGCCTTGGTAGGGCATAGCACAGGAGCAGCCTTGGTAGGGCATAGCACAGGAGCAGTCTTGGTAGGGCATAGCACAGGAGCAGCCTTGGTAGGGCATAGCACAGGAGCAGCCTTGGTAGGGCATAGCACAGGAGCAGCCTTGGTAGGGCATAGCACAGGAGCAGCCTTGGTAGGGCATAGCACAGGAGCAGCCTTGGTAGGGCATAGCACAGGAGCAGCCTTGGTAGGGCATAGCACAGGAGCAGCCTTGGTAGGGCATAGCACAGGAGCAGCATTGGTAGGGCATAACACAGGAGCAGCATTGGTAGGGCATAGCACAGGAGCAGCCTTGGTAGGGCATAGCACAGGAGCAGCCTTGGTAGGGCATAGCACAGGAGCAGCCTTGGTAGGGCATAGAACAGGAGCAGCCTTGGTAGGGCATAAAACAGGAGCAGCCTTGGTAGGGCATAGCACAGGAGCAGCCTTGGTAGGGCATAGCACAGGAGCAGCCTTGGTAGGGCATAGCACAGGAGCAGCCTTGGTAGGGCATAGCACAGGAGCAGCCTTGGTAGGGCATAGCACAGGAGCAGCCTTGGTAGGGCATAGCACAGGAGCAGCCTTGGTAGGGCATAGCACAGGAGCAGCCTTGGTAGGGCATAGCACAGGAGCAGCCTTGGTAGGGCATAGCACAGGAGCAGCATTGGTAGGGCATAGCACAGGAGCAGCCTTGGTAGGGCATAGCACAGGAGCAGCCTTGGTAGGGCATAGCACAGGAGCAGCCTTGGTAGGGCATAGCACAGGAGCAGCCTTGGTAGGGCATAGCACAGGAGCAGCCTTGGTAGGGCATAGCACAGGAGCAGCCTTGGTAGGGCATAGCACAGGAGCAGCCTTGGTAGGGCATAGCACAGGAGCAGCCTTGGTAGGGCATAGCACAGGAGCAGCCTTGGTAGGGCATAGCACAGGAGCAGCCTTGGTAGGGGATAGCACAGGAGCAGCCTTGGTAGGGCATAGCACAGGAGCAGCCTTGGTAGGGCATAGTACAGGAGCAGCATTGGTAGGGGATAGTACAGGAGCAGCCTTAGTAGGGGATAGTACAGGAGCAGCCTTAGTAGGGGATAGTACAGGAGCAGCCTTAGTAGGGGATAGTACAGGAGCAGCCTTAGTAGGGGATAGTACAGGAGCAGCCTTAGTAGGGGATAGTACAGGAGCAGCCTTAGTAGGGGATAGTACAGGAGCAGCCTTAGTAGGGGATAGTACAGGAGCAGCCTTAGTAGGGGATAGTACAGGAGCAGCCTTGGTAGGGGATAGTAGTAGGGGATAGTACAGGAGCAGCCTTAGTAGGGGATAGTACAGGAGCAGCCTTAGTAGGGGATAGTACAGGAGCAGCCTTAGTAGGGGATAGTACAGGAGCAGCCTTGGTAGGGGATAGTACAGGAGCAGCCTTGGTAGGGGATAGTACAGGAGCAGCCTTAGTAGGGGATAGTACAGGAGCAGCCTTGGTAAGGGGTAGTACAGGAGCAGCCTTGGTAGGGGATAGTACAGGAGCAGCCTTGGTAGGGTATAGTACAGGAGCAGCCTTGGTAGGGGATAGTACAGGAGCAACCTTGGTAGGGGATAGTACAGGAGCAGTCTTGGTAGGGGATAGTACAGGAGCAGCCTTGGTAGGGGATAGTACAGGAGCAGCCTTGGTAGGGGATAGTACAGGAGCAGCCTTGGTAGGGGATAGTACAGGAGCAGCCTTGGTAGGGGATAGTACAGGAGCAGCCTTGGTAGGGGATAGTACAGGAGCAGCCTTGGTAGGGGATAGTACAGGAGCAGCCTTGGTAGGGGATAGTACAGGAGCAGCCTTGGTTGGGGATAGTACAGGAGCAGCCTTGGTAGGGGATAGTACAGGAGCAGCCTTGGTAGGGGATAGTACAGGAGCAGCCTTGGTAGTGGATAGTACAGGAGCAGCCTTGGTTGGGGATAGTACAGGAGCAGCCTTGGTAGGGGATAGTACAGGAGCAGCCTTGGTAGGGGATAGCACAGGAGCAGCCTTGGTAGGGGATAGTACAGGAGCAGCCTTGGTTGGGGATAGTACAGGAGCAGCCTTGGTAGGGGATAGTACAGGAGCAGCCTTGGTAGGGGATAGTACAGGAGCAGCCTTGGTTGGGGATAGTACAGGAGCAGCCTTGGTAGGGGATAGTACAGGAGCAGCCTTGGTAGGGGATAGTACAGGAGCAGCCTTGGTAGGGGATAGTACAGGAGCAGCCTTGGTTGGGGATAGTACAGGAGCAGCCTTGGTAGGGGATAGCACAGGAGCAGCCTTGGTAGGGGATAGTACAGGAGCAGCCTTGGTTGGGGATAGTACAGGAGCAGCCTTGGTAGGGGATAGTACAGGAGCAGCCTTGGTAGGGGATAGTACAGGAGCAGCCTTGGTAGTGGATAGTACAGGAGCAGCCTTGGTTGGGGATAGTACAGGAGCAGCCTTGGTAGGGGATAGTACAGGAGCAGCCTTGGTAGGGGATAGCACAGGAGCAGCCTTGGTAGGGGATAGTACAGGAGCAGCCTTGGTTGGGGATAGTACAGGAGCAGCCTTGGTAGGGGATAGTACAGGAGCAGCCTTGGTAGGGGATAGTACAGGAGCAGCCTTGGTTGGGGATAGTACAGGAGCAGCCTTGGTAGGGGATAGTACAGGAGCAGCCTTGGTAGGGGATAGCACAGGAGCAGCCTTGGTAGGGGATAGTACAGGAGCAGCCTTGGTTGGGGATAGTACAGGAGCAGCCTTGGTAGGGGATAGTACAGGAGCAGCCTTGGTTGGGGATAGTACAGGAGCAGCCTTGGTAGGGGATAGTACAGGAGCAGCCTTGGTAGGGGATAGTACAGGAGCAGCCTTGGTAGGGGATAGTACAGGAGCAGCCTTAGTAGGGGATAGTACAGGAGCAGTCTTTTTATAGATGTATGGTGATATATTGGCTTTTTTACTACATTTTTAAAGAAGTTATATGTGATAGTTATTCATTCACTGATAACTTATCAGTGAGCCTGAGTGAGATTTTATTAGCTTAAAGCGGTAATTTTCTTGGTGATTAGGAAGTTTGGGTAATGATCAGTTGTGTTGTCTGTGATAATGTCTGCTTTTGGAGAAGCTATTATGTATATGCTCAGAGGTGGTCAATTATAGACACAGTTGTCTCTGTAATTTTCCTTGGTTTGGTTATTAATAGCATTAATTAATAAGCATTTATATTCTACTAGTCTGCATATTTAGGAAACTAACTACTTGTTGAGATGATAATTGAATGAGTTTGATGTCAGTTCCCAGGAATTAAGTGATGCTTATTTAAGATTATTACCAAAGTTGGTTGTGTTGATAAGTGGTCATATGTAGATGGCTCCTATTGAATTTTGGGTTGTAAATTGTGCAATATGTAGTATATTCCCTAAGTTTGTTTGTGGTACATGTTGAGTTAATGCATTTCATCTCTTTAGTGCAATGTTTTACTCACCAACTTGTTAGCATTTTATACCATTTACGGTACATATATATATACAGGTACCATCCGACTTACAACCGAGTTCAATTCTGACAAACCGGTCGTAAGTCGAAATGGACGTAAGTCGAACCTTACTACTGAATATCAACATCACATTTTTGTAATGACTTTATTTTATTGTTTTATTTTGGTATTTCATTTTTTACTTTACTTTTTATGCTGTTAGTACTGTATTTTATACTGTAAGGTTTAGGATAAACACTGTGTACAACACAAACAGTTGTTTATTTCCCAGAAATTTGGCATAGAAAGCACAGTCGAATGGTCATATGTCGAGCAGGTCGTAAATCAGATGGTAGATGTATTATAGTGCAGACATTTCTTATATGTATTTTCTCCGTGGGAAAGTGGAACAGAATTCTTCCTTCATAAGTCACACATGTTGTAAGAGGCGACTAAAATGCCGGGAGTGAGGGGCTAGGAACCCCTTCTTCCAGTATACATTACTAAAGTTAACAAGAGAAACTTTTATTTTTCTTGTTGGGCCACCCTGCCTCGGTGGGGTATGGCCGGTTTGTTGAAAGAACATATCTTACATTTGTTAATCTTGCATATGCCATGAATATCATTCATTTTGTGTGCCACAAAGGACAAGCTTTGTATGATGTTTATATATGAACAGGGGAAATGCTTGCCAGTTTATTAAAATGAGCTCCTACAGTATTGTGTATATTCCAGTGCCTTTGGAAAGTCAGATAAAAGTTATGTGCTGTATATTCATATTTATTTTATATTGAGATTAATTTTAAATGCATTATAAGGTTTGTCATTAAGATCCTCAGAAAAAAGGATAGAGATCCTCAGACTCCAAACCTCTTAACCCTTTGACTGTTTACGTCGTATATATATGTCTTACGTGCCACTGTTTCTGACGTATTTAAACACACACATTCTAGCGGCTTCAAATCAAGCAGGAGAAAGCTGGTAGGCCCACATGTGAGAGAATGGGTCTGTGTGGTCAGTGTGTACCACATAAAAAAATCCTGTAGCATGCAGTGCATGAGAAAAAAAAAAACTGACCTTTTTTTTGGATTAAAACGCCGAATTTGAGGTGTATTTTCATATAGTATTTATTGTTGTATTCTCGTTTTCATGGTCTCACTTGATAAAATGGAAAACATATTACAGAAATAGAGATGATTTTCATTACTTTCACGATGAAAACTACCTTGAAATTGAGCTCAAAGTAGCGGAAATTTTCGATTTTTACCAATGTTCAGGAGTAAGAAAATAACACTACACGTCCAATACACGTCAACTGGGGAGTCTAATATTCTTTCACTAGTGCACTGATATTATTTATACCATTTTTACAATAATGCAGTAGTCTGCATAACAGTAAATTTTTTATTTTTTTTGTATGAATAAAAAATCAAAATAGAAAGCATTAGTAATATATGAAGGGCCTAGAGACGTGACTAATGAACAGAGGATATGCTATTTTAGTGCCAAGAATGTCTACATTGTTTATTCTGGACCATATTTTGAAATTGGCATCTTTTTTAATTTGCGTGAAATTGGCCAAATTGCCAATTTCTGACCACTTTATTGGGTAGTTCCAGTCAGTAAATGGGCGGTTTCTTGTACTCAACTGATAGAAAAAATGGAGTTCTAAAGAAATAGCTATGAGTTTGGTCAACTGGAACAACGGAATTGGCCAAAAACAGGGCTCAAAGTTGGCGAAATTGTCGATGCGTATATGTCGCCGAGACCGCTAACTTCACGGGAGAGTAATTCCGTGAGTTTTCGACCAAGTTTCGTACTTTTGGTGTCATTACCATCGGGAAAACATTCTCTATCATTTCATAAGAAAAAATAATTTTTTTCCAAAACTTTTGCAACATAGAATGACAGTTTCAGAAAGGGTGAGTGACTAGACTCCAGACCGACACATTTCATTTCTAAAAACTTGCATTTGTGGTCACAGTGGTGCCTATGCTAACCTTCCTATGGTGTATAAATATACCTAATTGGATGAATCTTATTGTAGCCAGCTGGCCCAGTGGCTAATGCGTTGGTCTGGAGTTTTACGACTCGCTCACTCGTAATCGTGTCATTACAATTTCTTGAGTTACATAGGATAACCCAGAAAAGTCAGTGACTTATTTCCATTGGGTTGACCCAAAGAAGCTCGTTCACTGTTTCATGTTCAGTAGCAGTCTTGCACAGGAATATCTGTACATTGCAATTCAACCACTATCTGAACTGCAACATCACCTATGTTTGAGTGCAAGCACTATATTTTTCACCTCCCAGAACTTGAGTTGTAGAAGTGAAAAATATAGTGGATCCCTCCATAAATATTACCCTGCTCACACTTAGTCATCATGTCAAATACCAAAAACACAATTTAAAATTTTCCTGTTTACTCTAGTAATTAATATAAAAAAGTTGCTAGCCCGTTGCTTCTGGCACTTCAGTCACAATTTAAAACATATGGATTACAGAGGAAGGATTCTAATACATTTTTTCTTTTGTACAATTCTTATTAGGTAAAATATAATTTAGTTGTAGCTACAGTTTTGTTGGGGGGGGGGGATAATTGTAGAAACTGCAAATAATGAAAAATTAAGTCCGGATATCAAATTTTGTTTCAGATTTGGGTTCATTTTGTGCATCGGAGAATATAGCTCTATAAAATATGACTGTAATCTGGTTAATATTGACATTTAATCTGGTTAATGTAGACATTCCTACAAAAACAATGACCAGAATGAAGAGTGATTTGGGCATGGGAAAATCATTGAGTCAGAAAAACATTGGATAATTGAATATTTGCTGGTTGCCAGTCAATAAAAATGTTAAGATATTTGAAACATGAGTAAGAAATCTCATGAATTAGTACGAACTGTATATTACTGTACTGCTCATCCATCATTATCATCAACAGATGATAATTATGAAGTTAAAAAAAACTAAGGTTAATTTTTTTTTTATTATTAACATAGCCGTTTCCCACCAAGGCATTGTTGCTTGAAAAAGAAAAACTCATCATTCACTCCATCACTGTCTTGCCAGAGGCATGACTACACTACAGTTATAAAACTGCAACATTAACACCCGTCCTTAAGAGTGCAGACACTGTACTTCCTATCTCCGGTTTCCCTGAATCCCTTCATAAATGTTACTAAGGTTAATATTAGAAAATTATGAAGGACTTTGTTATCCTACCTAATGTGTGTGTTTTCCATGCACTTCCTTACTATCCAACATTTTTGCTGATTCAAATTCAAATACTACTATTTCTTTTATTCAGTATACAGTTAATGTAGTTTACATATATAATAAAAATATTGTTAGGCACAGAAGCAAGCCACTAACATGCACTGATGGAAAACTTGCAGAGGGTATTAAATATTTTTACTCTTTGTACATGGCCTTTAAATGAAAACTGTAAGAGTTCTTATAAATATTAGTATTAGAGAGATTACAGCGATACAGTACTGTATGTGTATTATAGAGATGTGGCCTCTATAACAAAATGAAACTAAGTATGAAACAATTTGTTAGGCAGATGGAATTTTGTATTATTCACGGATAACAATTTTAAGAGTTCTTCCCACAAATCTGGAGGCATGATTTTACAATATATTCTTGAAAAAAAAATTAATATGGATAGCATACAGTGTGGTACAATATTATTCATGGCTAATTATTTGAAAAAAATTAAAATGAATAGCATAGCTCTTGAAATAAGAAATAATTCCTATACCTTATGGTAGAACCTTTATTTAGCAAACCTTTATACAGTGGATTTTGGATATAAAGAACAAAATCTGCCAGAACCTTTCCATTGTAATTGACATGTTTTAGTGAACTGTACTATATTTTTACTTCTTTTTCACTCCCTGCTGTGCCTAATCTTATCAGTCATCCTCTTGAGAGAGACATCTTAACACTGATGCTGACTACTGCTTATTATCAGAGACTATTATGTTGGTGTCATCACTTCATGTACTCATGTTCCACTTAAACTTTAATTGTTTTGTACTCTACAGCAGCTGTTGAACTTTGTTTCTAATATTTAGTTTTCGCTCAGCTGTGCAGCACTAAATGACCACTGCAGGTTAACGCTTTTTGTGGCTGTTATTATTCGCAGCATTATCCAGTATAATGCTGAGAATAACATTATCCAATATAATTTTGATTTATTGTTCTATTTTATGTTAATATTTTTAGAACTATAATGATTGGGGGTGTGCCAAAGTATGAGAATCGGTGGATAACTGTTAAATTTGATGGTATCAGTATCGGCCTGAAATCGAATACCAGTATCAACAAACAATTTGATATCATCCCATCATTAATAAGGATATTTGCTTATTGATTTCTTTCATTAACCTGTACTTGTCCATCATGTTGCCCCCTTCACTTGATGCTTTTCAAGAGAATGTCAATTTCATATACAGTAGACCCTTATATTACACAGATTTATTTGGCATGTTTTGGTTATTACACTATTGAAAAATTGCAGCATAATTTTATACAACACTTTGTAAAATTAACTTAATACAGTTCGGTTTGTGGGAAGGGAAAAAATTTGGAGCGTCGCCCGCGGGATATTTCCCTAGCTCAGGCTGCCGCTTAGCTGTGGATGAGACCACTGTTTCCGCAGGGCTGCACCAGGCTTCAATGCAGCAGAGGATTGCTTCCCCTTGCTCCTTTGCAGTAATGCGTCAGGTGACCTCAAGTGTAACCCCGTGGTTATTTACCGCTCTAAGAATCATCATGCTTTGAAAGGTGTAGATAAAAACACTTTACCAGTAATTTGGAGGTCAAACCTGTCAGCATGGATGACGGAGGAAACTTTTATTGATTGGTTTAAGCATCACTTTATTCCTGAAGTCAAGTTTTACCTGCACAGCAGGTAAAACTTGGCAATTTCTTAGTTTTGTAATGTTATACAAAACTAAAAAAAAAAATGCCAATTTAAAAATAGTCCATAATAAACAATGTAGACATTCCTGGCACTAAAATATTTATTTCCTCTGTTCATTAGTCACATCCCCAGGCCTCCTATATTACACTTGCTTTGTGATGAATGGTTTTGAAAACCGACAAGTTGAAGAATTGAAACACTTATGCAACATATGGTAATCTTTATTGAAGAAACATTTAGCCACACAGTGGCTACATCAGTCCAATACAAAGTAGAAATGGGTAAGGAGAGGAGTAGTTTGAGGTAATCAGTCCCTCAGCCTGGAATCGATGTGTTCAGTCCATCACTCTTGTAGGAAGTACAGCATAGGGCCAGAGAGGTGGCTTATATACTGCAGTCAGGTGAGTCGAAGTAGGAGGAGGCGGGATCACAGTGGGACCTTTCCCTAGTGTAAGTAGGTCTTCGTCGAAAGGTTGGACAAGCGTTGAAGTCTTTGTACCAAGATCCCATGATGTTGCAGTGTCTGACAGATGTGATGAATGGTTTTGAAAACCGACAAGTTGAAGAATTGAGACACTTATGCAACATATGGTAATCTTTATTGAAGAAATGTTTTGCCACACAGTGGCTTCAATAAAGATTCCCATATGTTGCAGAAGTGTCTCAATTCTTCAACTTGTTGGTTTTCAAAACCATTCATCACATCTGTCAGACACTGCAACATCATGGGATCTTGGTACAAAGACTTCAACACTTGTCCAACCCTTGGACGAAGACCTACTTAAACTAGTGGCAGGTCCCACTGTGATCCCGCCTCCTCCTGCTTCGACTCGCCTGACTGCAGTATATAAGCCACCTCTCTGGCCCTATGCTGTACTTCCTACAAGAGTGATGGACTGAACACATCGATTCCAGGTTGAGGGACTGATTACCTCAAACTGCTCCTCTCCTTACCCATTTCTACTTCGTATTGGACTGATGAAGCCACTGTGTGGCAAAACGTTTCTTCAATAAAGATTCCCATGTGTTGCACAAGTGTCTCAATTCTGCACTTGCTTTCCATTTTGAATTCTTATTCGCTCAAAAGTAGATGATTTACTCTATTTCTCGGATAATAAAATATAACCAGGAAAGATTGGTGATGGTTTACAGCATCCCAATAATTGAATCAGACCTATTAAAAACCCATAAAACAGACTTAGGATTATAGGGGGCCTTACCCGTCCTCAGGAATATCAACAAAGATCAAATGTTTCCAAATCAAAATCATCTCTATTTCAATAATGTGTCTTCCATTCTATCAAATGATACCAAGAAACGGTCAATAAAACAATACTCATCATCTTAAGAAAATGCCACAATGTTGCGCACTAATCACACAGACCCAATCTTTCATATCTAGGCTAAACTTTACCACTGATAGCTTATCTGAGAGAGCTTAGCTTGTGACTTAGAAATACTGAAGAACACTTGAGCTCAAAATTGTAATTCTACATGATGGCCAGTGAAAAGGTTAATGTGGCTTTTGGCAATTTTCAATTTTTAAATTTTTTTTTTAATTTTCCATTGTTTTTGGCCTAGTTTTGTTGTGCGCTTAATAAATGTTAGGTTCCATACTGCCGCAGTAAAGCAATATTCTCTTTACTGCGGCAGTCGCCCGGAACCTAAACCGCCACATTAGTGAGTAAGCCTCTATTGTATAAAGCACCAGTGGTAATGTTGTCTCTGCTATATTTATTGTGCAGTAACATTAGTCTTTTATTTGTGCCCCCCCCCCCAAAAAAAAAAAAAAAACTAGCCCTGCAAGTGCTAGAATATTCCTTAATTCATTTAGTTTTTATATTAGGTTTATTTTAGTTGGACACAAGTTTTGTTCAGAATAGCCACTCTGCTCTTGTAACAGATTGTCTTAGGGTGCTTAATTTGAACCATGTTATGGCTTGTGTGTTTTGTATATATGCATATAGTATGTGTGTGTGTGTGTGTGTGTGTGTGTGTGTGTGTGTGTGTGTGTGTGTGTGTGTGTGTGTGTGTGTGCAGAATAAGCCACATGGGGATGGAAATCTTTAGCTCTAGATCTTTTGCATTCTTATGCATTATCAGGAGCTATGTAGTGTTGTAGGACAGCAACAGATAGGAGGCGAAATTCTCTGAGGCAAGGCAGGTGTCAGTGGGAGCCCATGTTAGTATGATACTGAAGTGCATATATGCATGTGCATTGTACAGATATGTATGCATGTTGTTCACTGCCTCAGGGTTAAATACTCCAAAATGGTAATAGTCATACAGCATCACAGAGCATGTTTACAATAATTATCAAAGGATTGTGTTAGCAGCTGAGGGTTACTGCATACAGAATAAAGAGAGGATAAATTACTCAGGACAACAAATGAGTGTTAAAGGAATAGAAAGCAGTGCATAAGAGGATTATAGTATGATAAAACTTTAATTGAATAGACGACGTTAACCTGTCTGCTACTTGTTAAGATTTTATTCAAGGTAATAGGCAGTAGATTGTGTCCACTTCAGAATGTGTGTACACCAACAAATTTCAAATGTAATACAGTAAAAATAAAGGCTTTAGTTCTAATCCAGGGTCAAATTGAGCTGGAGGTTATCTAGTTTTATTCAAATTAACTTTATTCCAATTTGCTATTGTTTGGTGTAGTATTTCTTTTGTCAGTTCTCTATATGTGATATAAATTTTCTGTATACAATGGGTACAATTTGCAAATAAGTTTGAAGATTCTCATTATGCAGAATTACGTTTCTGGCACGATTGAGCTGGATACATCTCCCATGGGTCTAGAATGCATCTATTCATTTTGATTTTTTTTTACGTAAATAAAAAATACAATACAGGTTGGTCATCACTATTCTGGCATCATTGGGACCTATAGGGTGCTAGATTAGTAATTTTTCTGGATTACAGAGTGGTTAGGTTAGAATACACTTAACCCAACAGCAATATTTACACATTGGTGATTTCCACCACTTTACACCCTTTTTTTGGCCCATTCCATTGTTCCTGTGTACCACACTCATAGCTGTTTGGCTAGTATTCTTCCCATGGGGAAGTGGAACAGAATTCTTCCTCCGTAAGCCATGTGTGTCGTAAGAGGTAACTAAAATGCCATGAGCAAGGGGCTAGTAACACCTTCTCCTGTACATATTACTAAATTTAAAAGGAGGAACTTGCGTTTTTTCCTTTTGGGCCACCCCGCCTCGGTGGGATACAGCTGGTTCGTTGAAATATACATGTCGTGCTGAATATGTAAAACTGGTCAATTAGCAAGAACTCATTTAAAATTAAGTCCTTTCTAAAATTTTCTTTTATATGTTTAAAGATATATTTTTTTCATTAATGTTAATGTAAAAAATTTTAATTTTGCTCCAAACGAATCTTAGAAAACTTACCTAACCTTATTATAACAAGAACAATTTATTTTAACCAAACCCAACTAAATACACCTACCATCCGACTTACGACCTGCTCGACTTACGACCACTCGACTTACGACCGTGTTTTTTATGCCAAATTTCTGGGAAATAAACAACTATTTGTGTCGTACACAGTGTTTATCCTAAACCTTACAGTATAAAATACAGTACTAACAGCATAAAAAGTAAAGTAAAACATGAAATACCAAAATAAAACAATAAATTAAAGTCATTACAAAAATGTTTTGTTGATATTCAGTAGTAAAGTTTGACTTACGACCATTTCGACTTACGACCGGTTTCTCGGAACCGAACTCGGTCGTAAGTCGGATGGTAGGTGTATATTTTAGATTTGTTTACAATAATTTAATACTAAACAAACACACTGAAATATATTTTTTTCGTTAGGTTCAGAATGATTTTGGTGAAATTATTGCATACACAAATTTTTGCTTGTCCTATATGGCAAGATGAGCGTTGCTATTTAAGCCAAGATCGCAAGTTCTGCCTATTCGGCACGACATATATACGTATATATATATATATATATATATATATATATATATATATATATATATATATATTATATATATATATATATATATTATATATATATATATAAATATATATAAATATATATAAATATATAAATATATAAATATATATATATATATATATATATATATATATATATATATATATATATATATATATGAAATATATATATATATATATATATATATATATGAAATATATATATATGAAATAGGTTATGATTTAAAATACCCAAGAAATGTAATTGATAAATCTTTTAAAGTTGCTAGGAACACTTTTTATAATCCAAAAAAGGGCAACCAGCCTTATTCAACTAAAAATATGTTGGTTCTCCCTTACCATGAAAACTTGGTTGATGTGCCTTCTCTTCTTAAGACTTTTAATATTAAAGTTGTATTCAAAAATCTTGATACAGTAAAAAAACTTTTGATTAAGAATTCCCCCCAAAATGCTGATGGATGTGTCTATAAGATTCCTTGTAAAATTTGCGATAAAGTTTATTACGGTCAAACTGGTAAAAATCTCGAACTAAGATTAAAACAACATAAATATAGCATTAGAACTGGACAAGATTCCAATGCTCTATTTATTCATGTAAGAGATTTTAACCATCCAATTGATTTTCAAAAAGTCGAGAAAGTAGTATCAAGCAAGTCCATGGTCGACAGGAATATAATTGAATCTTGTTTCATAAAAAGCAGTTTTGACAGTAATATGAATATTTCCTTTGGTTTATATAAATTAGATCCATTTATAATTAATAGAATTTGGGTAGAATTTAATAATACACTGGACAAATAAATAGCTTGGGGGTGAGTTTTGCAAAGGACCTATCCAAGTTGGCTCGCCGTGTGTCACGTGTTTAACCGTTGTGGGATCTGATAGTGAGGTGCTGGCCGACCCCTTATATAGCTTCCTTGGATGCTTCACTTTCATAGTTCCTTGATAATGTGAGTAGTCATGAAAGCGCTTGGAATTTTTCTATTCTTTCAGAGTGGTTGTTTTGCATATTTTGAAATCACCTGTTTACTGTGATCTTATTGCATATATATATATATATATATATATATATATATATATATATATATATATATATATATATATATATATATATATATATATATATATATATATACAGTGGACCCCCGGTTAACGAACTTTTTTCATTGCAGTAGTATGTTCAGGTGCCAGTACTGACCGAATTTTTTCCCATAAGGAATATTGTGAAGTAGATTAGTCCATTTCAGACCCCCAAACATACACGTACAAACGCACTTACATAAATACACTTACATAATTGGTCGCATTTGGAGGTGATCGTTAAGCGGGGGTCCAGTGTATATATATATGTATATGTAGTGATGGCAAACAATTGAAGATGTTGAGAAGTTGTTGTTGGTGTGGATCAATGAAAAACAGTTAGTGGGAGATAATGTTGTGCAGGCGATAATTTGCGAAAGGGCAAGTAGTTTCATGCAGATCTCGTAAAGAATATGCAAACAAGAGTGTTCAGTGAAGGTAAAACTGATTTAAGTGTTCATTTATTCATTAAAATTAGTGCTTTATATTTATTTCTTGTTGTTTTCTGTGTGTAAAACTATAGTTATTCTCTATAAAATGTATTTTTTGTTAATGTTTTTGGGTGACTGGAATGGATTAATTAGATTTACATTATTTCCTATGGGAAATATCGCTTTAGTTTTCGTCAGATTTGGTTTTCGTCAGACTCTGGAATGAATTATAAACGAAAACAGAGGTTCCACTGTGTGTGTGTGTGTGTGTGTGTGTGTGTGTGTGTGTGTGTGTGTGTGTGTGTGTGTGTGTGTGTGTGTGTATAATACACATACTACATACATATGCTGTATATGTGAATGCAGAATAGTTTCCTTGGTGATGGGCTCTTGATTTAATGAATTGGACTGTTCTTTCATTTGAGGTGAACTCGATTGCCTTCCAGTTCCCCAGGTGTTATATTACCTCCTACGGGTTTAGTGCCTCATGAAATAATAATGAATACAGAATATATAAAATAGGTCAAACACCAGTTACAAGAGAGCCACCAGCAGAGCAAAGCTGTGATGGTTACCGCTTGTATGACGGAAAGCCGCCAGGTGTCACAAAGTAAACACAGCTATGCAAACAATTATCCCTTAGACTGTCAACACTTGCCAGATTGGAAGCCCCCTTCTGTGTTGGCATTTTTTGAAAAAAATATATTTTTATCTAAAATAGTAGAGAATCTTTTTCTAAATAATGCAAAATTTGATGTTAATGCTGAATTACACAGGTGCAAAGTTGGAGGTAGGAGAGCATGTTATGCAATGGTGATTTCACCCAATTTTAGGCCACTTCAGATACTTTTACTTACAACTTGTTGGTATCACCATTCCACTTGCACTCTGAACAGTAAAGTGTGTAATGCAGTTTAACCTGTAAACGGTCCAGGCAGATCTACGTTCACATGTGTAGTGCTCCAAAAGTACATTTACATTTTTTTTACATATTTTCAAATATAACAACAAAAAAAGTAGATCAAAGTTTTTTACACATTTTCAAATGTAAAAAAAGAAAGATCTACTTTTTTTACATTCAATTGTTGAAAAAACGTATATATACGTTTGGACCGTTTACGGGTTAATAGACTTAAATCAACACTTAACTGGTGTGGAAGATAAGATGAAGGGTTCTGATAAGCCCTCTGATAGTAGAGGGAACTTACCCTATTAACTGCTGATAAAAATGAGCAATCTAAGCAAGACAATTTGCTTATTTTGTAATTTTCTCTGGAGGAGCATTTTAGGTGTAATATTCTGGCTACAAGCAGTAACAGCTTGGCTAATATATACATTGGAACCCCGGAAATCATCCATACCAGACACGTCCGCCTGCCCAGGGGACATGGCTGCTCATACGTTCGTGACTCAGTCTGCCTTTGTTACTCATAAAGGGTGGTAGAGGGGTGGTAGTGGTAGTGATGGTGGTAGAGGGTGGTAATCGTAGTGATGGTGGTAGAGGGTGGTAGTGGTAGTGATGGTGGTAGAGGGTGGTAGTGGTAGTGATGGTGGTAGAGGGTGGTAGTGGTAGTGATGGTGGTAGAGGGTGGTAGTGGTAGTGATGGTGGTAGAGGGTGGTAGTGATGGTGGTAGAGGGTGGTAGTGGTAGTGATGGTGGTAGAGGGTGGTAGTGGTAGTGATGGTGGTAGAGGGTGGTAGTGGTAGTGATGGTGGTAGAGGGTGGTAGTGGTAGTGATGGTGGTAGAGGGTGGTAGTGGTAGTGATGGTGGTAGAGGGTGGTAGTGGTAGTGATGGTGGTAGAGGGTGGTAGTGGTAGTGATGGTGGTAGTGGTAGTGATGGTGGTAGAGGGTGGTAGTGGTAGAGGGTGGTAATGGTAGTGATGGTGGTAGAGGGTGGTAGTGGTAGTGATGGTGGTAGAGGGTGGTAGTGATGGTGGTAGAGATAGCCTCTCCTCACTCTCCCCTCCTCACCGTCTTCCATACGTCAACAAGAGTCTTCAATAAAGGTAAAAGTGATTGAAATGTTCATTTATCCATTTCTTTCGTGCTTTATATTTATTTCTCATTGTTTTCTGTATGTAAAATTATAGTTATTCTCTATAAAATGTATTTTTTGTTAATATTTTTGGGTGTCTGAAATGGATCACTTGGATTTACATTATTTCTTATGGGAAATATTATGTACTTGAGTTTTCATACAAATTGGTTTTCGACCGACCTTCTGGAATGGTTAAAGACAAAAACCAGGGTTCCACTGTATTGTGAAAAGGGAAGCCCTGTCTGCCGGCTAGGATGCGATGGTTAATGGGGGGTTAAACCTATCGACTGCACGATCATCAAAACTGCTCGTAAACTGTTCACCACCAGTCGGGAATACATTAATCCCTAAAATAAGGATTAACCAACCTCACAGTATATACACACACACACACATAAAACTCTCGGTATATATACCTGTAACAATGCAAGAATAGAAGGCTCTTGGAAATTGCTTACAGATACAGTAATGTAATTCTACAGTGTAAATTATTGTAACTGCATTATGAGTACTTATCTGTGATAATATTGAAAAAAAAAGTTACTGCATATTTATATTCTACATTTAATATCTAATCTTGCTTAACTTTTCTTGTATATTTTATCTTTTTATTTCTTGAAAATTCCTTTGGGGGGGATTTGAAGTTGGTGTAAAGCTCTTGATTGAAGGAATTGGAGCTTCCCTTTCTTGGATCAAACCTGATTACTTCCCATTTCCCAGGCACTGTATGACTTTTGTGAAAATGATGCTTTCCCAGTGAATTTGATAATTCACTGAGATTTATGCCACTGGGAGACCCGTGACTAGTGTCACCACTGGGAGACCCGTGACTGCTGTCACAAACCTGTATGAGTTCAGCATAAGGAGTGGTGGAGGCTCGATCCTCCATCCACTAATTATGAGACAGACTCGTTACTCTTGACTCACAAAATCGTAATAACATGATTGCACTCAAACCAACTTGGTATAAATATACCTAACTGGATGAATCTTATTGTAGCCAGCTGGCCCAGTGGCTTATGCACTGGCCTGGAATTTTACCACTCGCTTGCCTTGGGTTCTAACCCCACCCATATTGTGGTTAATTACTCTTGCAGAAAGCAAGAGAAGGTGTAGAACACCTGTTTTATAAAGATTTTTTAATTAAAAAACATGAATATAGAGTAAAAGCACATAATTTTATAATTTTATTTTTTAATATTAAAGAAACATTGAAATACAGAATAAGGAAAAAAATGTTACTGCATATTTCCAGGTTGATTCAATGAAACACGAATCTTTTGTATAGCAAGGGAAATGAAGGCAAGGGAAAATATGGTAAAGCTTTATAACCAGGGAAGGGCACCAGAATTTTAATAATGGGTAGAACTTAGTGATGGGTATGTAAGGTGGTGGTATGACTTGTTGTGAAGCAGCGTTATGATTACTTTTTTTTTTGTGTGTGTGTGGGCTTTGTGTGGACTGAAGCCTGCCTAGGCATCTCTCCTGGCAACGCCACGGATTATGAAGTAAGGTAATATGAGGCAATATAAAGTAAGGCACACGGTTAGTCCCCTTTATCCCACCAACACCCACACAGTCATCACCCACCAACCCCCACACAGTCAACACCCACACAGTCATCACCCACCAACCCCCACACAGTCAACACCCACACAGTCATCACCCACCAACCCCCACACAGTCATCACCCACCAACACCCACACAGTCAACACCCACACAGTCATCACCCACCAACACCCACACAGTCAACACCCACACAGTCATCACCCACCAACACCCACACAGTCATCACCCACCAACACCCACACAGTCACCAACCCCCACACAGTCATCACCCACCAACACCCACACAGTCAACACCCACCAACACCCACACAGTCAACAACCACCAACATCCACACAGTCATCACCCACCAACACCCACACAGTCATCACCCACCAACACCCACACAGTCATCACCCACCAACACCCACACAGTCATCACCCACCAACACCCACACAGTCATCACCCACCAACACCCACACAGTCATCACCCACCAACACCCACACAGTCATCACCCACCAACACCCACAGTCATCACCCACCAACACCCACACAGTCATCACCCACCAACACCCACACAGTCATCACCCACCAACACCCACACAGTCATCACCCACCAACACCCACACAGTCATCACCCACCAACACCCACACAGTCATCACCCACCAACACCCACACAGTCATCACCCGCCAACACCCACACAGTCATCACCCGCCAACACCCACACAGTCATCACCCACCAACACCCACAGAGTCATCACCCACCAACACCCACACAGTCATCACCCACCAACACCCACACAGTCATCACCCACCAACACCCACACAGTCATCACCCACCAACACCCACACAGTCATCACCCACCAACACCCACACAGTCATCACCCACCAACACCCACACAGTCATCACCCACCAACACCCACACAGTCATCACCCATCAACACCCACACAGTCAACACCCACCAACACCCACACAGTTAACCCCCACCAACACCCACACAGTCAACACCCACCAACACCCACACAGTCAACACCCACCAACACCCACACAGTCAACACCCACCAACACCCACACAGTTAACCCCCACCAACACCCACACAGTCAACACCCACCAACACCCACACAGTCAGCACCCACCAACACCCACACAGTCAGCACCCACCAACACCCACACAGTCAACACCCACCAACACCCACACATTCAGCACCCACCAACACCCACACATTCAGCACCCACCAACACCCACACAGTCAACACCCACCAACCCCCACACAGTCAGCACCCACCAACACCCACACAGTCAACACCCACCATCACCCACACAGTCAAAACCCACCAACACCCACACAGTCTACACCCACCAACACCCACACAGTCAACACCCACCAACACCCACACAGTCAACACCCACCAACACCCACACAGTCAACACCCACCAACACCCACACAGTCAACACCCACCAACACCCACACAGTCAACACCCACCAACACCCACCATCACCCACACAGTCAACACCCACAAACACCCACACAGCACCCACCAACACCCACACAGTCAACACCCACACAGTCAACACCCACCAACACCCACACAGTCAACGCTCACCAACACCCACACAGTCAGCACCCACCAACACCCACACAGTCAACACCCACCAACACCCACACAGTCAACACCCACCAACACCCACACAGTCAACACCCACCAACACCCACACAGTCAACACCCACCAACACCCACACAGTCAACACCCACCAACACCCACACAGTCAACACCCACCAACACCCACACAGTCAACATCCACCAACACCCACACAGTCAACACCCACCAACACCCACACAGTCAACACCCACCAACACCCACACAGTCAACACCCACCAACACCCACACAGTCGGCACCCACCAACACCCACACAGTCAGCACCCACCAACACCCACACAGTCGGCACCCACCAACACCCACACAGTCAACACCCACCAACACCCACACAGTCAACACCCACCAACACCCACACAGTCAACACCCACCAACACCCACACAGTCAACACCCACCAACACCCACACAGTCAGCACCCACCAACACCCACACAGTCAGCACCCACCAACACCCACACAGTCAACACCCACCAACACCCACACAGTCAACACCCACCAACACAGTCAACAAACAATGACAGTCTGAGTTGTGAACTTTGCCATTTTGACTGTACTTGAAGTCTGCCATTCTGCCCTCCATTTCATACCCTCCCCTCTTCCCCTTACCCCCTTGTATACCTCCCCTCTTCCCATATCCCCTTGTATCCCTCCTTTCTCCCCTCATCCCCTTCTACCCCCCCCTCTCCTCCTTCACTTTCCTTCTTGAGTTTGTGTGTTTCTTTTATGTATTGTTGGAACTACACAAAAACAGCTTAGGCATGTGGGCGGACGAGCCTGCCAGTAAAGAAGCAGGTGGGCGAGCTAGCAGACAAGCAAGCAAGCAAGCAAGCAAGCAAACGAGCAAGCAGGTGGAGATTGACATGCAAGGAAGTAAAAATTTAGTTGCATCCCTTCGTTCATTGACCTGTGGCTTGTGTAGGTATGTTACCGGTGGTGTTACTCTCACTCAGGTATCTATTTTGTGTCCTCTTATCAGTGTTTTCTGTCCTCTTGAACGCTCGATGCCTCATGGCCCATGGCCGGGCTCCGAGAGTAGTGAAACTCTCGTAAGTCCTCAAAGTTAGACTTTTTCATGTCTCCAAATTGTTAAAATTAAAAATGTTGCAGAAACAAGAGAAATTTCTATGCCTATTTACCTAAAAATAATAATACAAATTAATAATAATAATAGTAATATAATTTGAGTTAATTTTATATACCTGTTTCCCTGGTCGGTGGATGACTGATCGACCAGGCTGTTGGTGTTAGCTGCACTAAATCCAACGTACGCATCATAACCCGGATGGTCAGGAATTGATTTAAGAAACTTGTCCTTTTCTCTTGAAGACACCCAAAGGTTTGTTTGGTAATTCCCGCTTATGTACGAGGGACAGTATTGTATTGAGAAGTCTTGGTCCCTTCACATATTTACATCGAGTTCGGTTTTAAATCCTAGCTTAAGCTTCGTCTGGGATTGAATTGTTTCCAACAGAGAACACTGTCGTCATTAATGTGATATGTTATTTCACGGCAACAAGTAGGAGTCCCTTTGGCATGTTATCTGTAGTCGTTGAAGAACTTGATTGTGAGGGATGGTGAGGATGGTGGGCAGCATCACCTCTCTCCTGAAACCACTTTCAGAAATAAAAAAGGCACAATACCGTGACTGGAACGATACACAAATAACCCGCACATAAAAGAGAGAAGCTTACGACGACGTTTCGGTCCGACTTGGACCATTGACAAAGTCACTGTGTGACTTTGTCAATGGTCCAAGTCGGACCGAACCGTCGTCGTAAGCTTCTCTCTTTTATGTGCGGGTTATTTGTGTACCACTTTCAGAAGATGGAATTTTTCGAGAGCAGTATATGGTCTGAACTTTACATAAGTATCTTTTTCCACAGTTTGTCGGTCTCGCCATACCAGTTTCACATTTCATGGTATTTCAGTTCATTGGCGACAAGTTAGGGTAGGACTTTCACATCTTATTTTTTCCCGAGTGCTTCAGTAAGAGCGTGTTACTGGGGATCACTTGGCGTCAGCCACTCGTTCACAGAACAGACGGCAGGATTGTGGGTTAATGCATGATCAATGGCTCACTCGAGGTCCAATTTTAGTGTTTGACCTGTGGTTACTTTCATCAGCCAGTCCTTTTGTAAACTTCAGTGGCAGTTTCAGCTCTGTTTGCCTTGCATTTCATATAGTTTGTCAGCAGTTGGTGTGTCTGTTGTTTACTGCCAACAGCTGCGTGATAGTAATAATGGTAGAATTACCGATGAAGTGTTAAGTAACAGGACACAGATGGAACTAACGTGACACAGTATAATGTCACATTAGTTGCATCTGTGTTCTTAACAGCTGCATGATAGGTCTGGAGGACATCAAGATATGAAGCATGTGTGTACTGTCCTTGTTCTTGCTGAGAGCTACGCACCTCAACATCTGTTCGGAAGTTTCTTAGCAGATGATGCAACAAACAATCCATCACAGTAACAGGATCTGGCAGATACATTTAAAATAATTGAGGCGACAAGAAAATAATAAGCAGAGTAAAGTAAACCAATACGGCACTTCACTACAAGTGATTTACTACACTTGAAAACATTTATCCAGGAAGATTTCCAGTGTTCTGAGGATTCTCACTCTTATCTCCCTCATCTCTCTCATCTCTCGCTCTCTCTCATCTTTGTATATATGCTGAGAGTTTACTGAATTCCTATTTTAGAGATTAAAGTTTGGTAGTGAAAAGGTTATTTGCAGACATAATGGCCTTAGTAAGGTCGATAGGCTTGAAACCCCTTTAACCATTAATGTTCCTTGACCTTCCACCTTCGTTTTTGACCAGGAACGGTGGTAGTAAAGAAACTCCATTGTGGGTCCATTTCCAAGCGCGGGATATAAATTTAATTTTATTTTATACAACACCAGTCACAGGGGAGGTTCCTTGAAGCTGGTGAGGTCGAGGGCTCTTGTTCCAAAGAATTGGACCTTCCCTTTTCCTTGGATCGAACCGAAATGGTGTTAACGGTCCTCCCCCTCTATGAATTTAAAATAATTTTTACTAATTATCAGTTTTGGTCAATTATTGAACCCGCAACAATGTGGGAAACGAAGCGAGCCACAAGATTGTCGCCCTACACCATAAACTGTGGGAAACGCTCTTCACTTCTTTCTCGGTTAAGCTAATCATCCATAGAAGTTTTGATCATGGAAATCGAGCAAGAAACCAGGAAGTTTTAACCGTATCTTTGTCAACCAGTAGGGGTTATTGAGTACCCCAAGGGACCCCCAGTGGAGCCTCGCTTCACCATGCCAGATCGATTTTGGGGGTCACGAGGAACAACAAAAAATTCATAGTTAAACATTTACAAGCGTGATAAATCACCGAGAGCCAGGTTTCACCTGCTGTAAACCTTTTACGAAATACTTAATACGTTTATTAGTGAATCAATATCTCAGTCCACCAGACCATTAAACTTGGTGGAGGTGGATGATCGTGAGACCGCAAGGTCAAAGACTGTATCACTTCTTGATTCAAGAATCATTACAATATTGGTATACAGTATCGGCAAGATGAGGAATTACATTCGACACTGGCTTCCAGGTTAAGGCACTGATCACTTACACTGTCGTCTGTGTACAGTTATGCAAGGCTGGGGGACTGATTACCTTATCCACTGTCATCGTATAGCATCTCCTCATTGAATTGAAAAAAGCCATAGGTTGAAGATAAGTCCTCTAACGACGATACCCAGGTGTTGCACATGTCTAATTCTTGATCCACTAAAGTGGATCCCTTGGATCAAATCTGACTTTTACCCTGTCACAATTTCTGTCATTCCCCAGACGCTGTATGACCCTGAGAAGTTTACAGTTTCCTCATAAATACAATAATCTTAATACAGGATTGACTGGAGGATATATGTACACCGAGAGGTGTATGTCTCGGCTTATGTACGCAGGAAGCTTACTTTAATTCCTATTTTAGGGATTAAATTATTGCCCGATGGTGAAATTGTTACGTGCAGCCTTAATAGGCTTTAAATTCCGTTAGCCATAACCAAGGTTGAAATGCCGGTGGTCAAGTTTAGAGGTCAAAGTTTAGACGTGAAGCAGTCGACCTGTTGTCGATTGCTTGAGTCATCGTCACCCGCGGCCGGGTCACCATCTGGAGAAGACCCGGGCCGGAAGTACCGGCGAATCTACATGAATGAATGGGTCACGGACTGAGCCTCCTGGTTAGTATAATTTTTTTTTTTTATATTTTGAGAGCATATCTTGTACAGACATAATACATATATAGTATAACACTGTTGAGAACAATAAGTACATACATAAGAGTAAATCTTGTACACGTAACACAGAAGTTTTTTTTAGGCGTTGTGCTCAGCACTGATATTCATTGTGTGATCGATTTATCAAGCTCACTCCTGTGCGAAACTGTCTTAAGTTAATGATCTGCTCTATATTACGTGTCCTTATATTTGTTGGCTCGTTGCTCCAGTAACTGGGCCGCCTAGTTGGTGACCTGATCAGTCTGGTTATTAGTGCTAGCAGCATACACTCCATCGTAAGTGCCACAGCCCCGCTGATCAGGAACTGACTCGAGGAACTCTACTCCAATAAAATGGTGAAACCGGCCGCTCTCTTTCTGGTAGACTTGCAGAAGACAAAAGAAGTTTCCGCTTGACTGACACAGACGATGCTCTCCTCCGCCGTGTTAGAGATCATAGTCATCTTGTAAATTAGTCCTTGACCCTTGTCGGTTCAGCTATTTCTTTATTATAATAATCATGTGAATTAGTCCACTGCTGAAATTGCTCCTCAAGGGAGGTTCCTTGATGCTGGTAAGGGCCCGAGGGGGCTCTTGATCTAGGGAGTTGAATCTGCTTCAGTTCAATTCCCTGAATTAAGCCTTTGAATGCCTTCCATATCCCCCCCCCCACAGGCGCTGTATAATCCCTACGGGTTTAGCGCTTCCACGTACAAATAAAAATAAAAAATTGTTGATTCTCCTCTCCCTTTCTGAGTTTTTATCAACAGCTGTTTTTTTTTACAGATTTTGGTTATAGTTCCTTTAGCACTCATCACCCTCGCTAACTCGACCTCGCTAACTCGACCTCGCTAACTCGACCTCGCTAACTCGACCTCGCTAACTCGACCTCGCTAACTCGACCTCGCTAACTCGACCTCGCTAACTCGACCTCGCTAACTCGACCTCGCTAACTCGACCTCGCTAACTCGACCTCGCTAACTCGACCTCGCTAACTCGACCTCGCTAACTCGACCTCGCTAACTCGACCTCGCTAACTCGACCTCGCTAACTCGACCTCGCTAACTCGACCTCGCTAACTCGACCTCTTTTATATTCTTCACCCTCGCTGGTCTCTGATCAAACATATTACAACTTTAAAGCCATATAGCGTGAGCTAATAGAATATTCAATTCTCTTATATTTACACAAATAACCCGCACATAGAAGAGAGGGGCTAATGACGACGTTTCGGTCCGACTTGGACCATTTACAAAGTCGCACTGGTCCAAGTCGGACCGAAACGTCATCGTAAGCTCCTCTCTTTTATGTGCGGGTTATTTGTGTATCGTTCCAGTCACGGTATTGTGCCTTTTTTTTTTTTGGTTATTCTCTTATATTTATTGTAACTCACCTAATGACCATATGTATAGTTACTTATGCACTGTTATTGCCTTATTAATCTTAAGTTAGTTTTAAGTTTGCCCGAAATGCTCTGCATAGAAAGGAGCTTTCGGCATGTACACCCAATTATTATACTCCTGTGTACAAACCTGTATCATCCTAAAATAAAATTATTATTAGTAGCTACTGTGATCGTCTAACTACTTACTGTTGTTTCTTTAATAGCATGAGCTACTAGGCTATCTGGAGTGCTCTCTTTGTCCTTTGTTCCATTGTGTCTTTTTACATGTGACAACGCCATCACCAAATCTCTCTTCTCTACCAGTTATCTGGTTTCTGCCTTTTGTCGCTTGATAATGGTTCAGGGCGGACCGAAACGTTGTCTAAAGTTTTCTAAGTGTGGGCTATTTGTGAATTGCTGCAACATTTTCTTGAACGTTTTCCAGCGCATTTTATAGATATTCTGAAATGGAGACCAAAACAGAGCAGCATAATCTAAATGATTAAAAGTATGTATGTTGAGCATAATGGTAAGGCCTTCTAGAATCTAGAAGTAAAGGATGTGGCTGCTGCTGGTAAGGCCTTCTAGAATCTAGAAGTAAAGGATGTGGCTGCTGCTGGTAAGGCCTTCTAGAATCTAGAAGTAAAGGATGTGGCTGCTGCTGGTAAGGCCTTCTAGAATCTAGATTATTATACTTAGTAAAGTATGTGGCTGCTATCCGGTAAAAATTATATAGTGCTAGTAGCCTTTAAGATTAAAATGTTAGTAGTGTTAGTGATAGTTTACAATAGTATGCTAATCTATAATGGTACTAAAAGAAAAGTATATTTTTAGGACGGTGCTGATAATTTAGAATATGATGTGACGTTGCTATCTATGACTAGGATGTTGCTAGTGGTCTACAAGACTGTGATGGTGCTGCTGGCCGTCTAGAATGTGACTTTTCTACTAGCTATGTACAATTACGTAGTTAATGGTACAGCTATAGGCTGACTAACATATATTAGGTATGGTTGAGCTCTGGTATTTATCCAAGAATGGGGTACTGCATCTAGCTTCCTTTCCCCCCTCCCCTCGTTTTTTTAATCGGATACTAGCGCCCCCCCCCCCTAAAAAAAAAAAAACTCAGCAAACAAGTAATACTTTTTTTTTTTTTTTTCAAATGTAGAGGTCTTGAAGCATCCACCAACAATAAAGTCCCTTGTATTAGTGTTCTCCTCACCGAGTTAAATGCAGTGTTTGCAGCTTTCACAGAGACCACTTTAACAACGAAAAATGAAAACCTGGGAGCAACTTAATTAGATGCAACCGAAAAAAAACAGACAAGAGGGGTTGGCCTGTGTGTCTTACTAACTCATTTGCGTCTATGACAAATGTAGTTGAAGTTTTGACGGGAAAATTGTGGAGAAACTAGTTACTGTACTTGTGTATAAGCCACCGGATACAGCTTCCCAGCAGTGCATTGACCACCTGTCGAAAATTGAATAATGTCTGGAAAATCCTTCAACCCCTGGCTGTATTCAAGAGAGAACCCGACTAATTATTTAAATCAGTTCCTGATCAGCCAGGCTGTGGTGCATACATCGGGCTGAGGGTGGCGGGCACCAACAGTTTGAGCGATCAGGCCAGCAACCTGGAGACCTGGTCGGGGACCGGACTTCGGGGCCGGTGACCTCTGGAAGAGACTATAGGCTACCATCCCCAAATATCCTGTGTTTTGGTAATTTCCGTTTAAGGCATTTAAAATGGAAGACTGTAGCAAAGACTGTAATAGCAGACATAATCCCAGGAGGCAGCTCAGATGAACATTCTCGCGAAAATGAACTGTTAACACTAATAAATTTGCATTAATCCAGTAAGATAGTAAAGCTGGGAAGACTAGAGTGGTGAAGAGGCTCTTGGTCTGAGGAATTAGCCCTGTCGGTCTTCTTCCTCAGACCGAACCTAATTACCCCCCATTCTCCCCTCCCCTATCCCATCCTCCCCATCCTCCCCTTTTTCCATTCCTCCTCCTCCTCCTCACCCCTCCCTTTTGCCCTTCCTCTTTTTAGCCTTCGTGATTTCTCCCACAGGCGTGCTAGTTCCTAGGTAGGGGAAAGGACACCGGGGTCGATCCCATTCCGTTGAGGTTTCTTGGCGGTGGCGTAGTTTGCCGTGGAATCTGGATTGCCTAGGGATGTCCCGATCCCTCTCCGGTATCCCGGAGTAGCTTTGGGTGTCTTTTGGGCGACGGGTGTATCTCTGGAAGCCACCTTTCGGATTCCGGGGGTGGTGGCTGAAGGAGGTATGCTTTGTGGCGGATATCCGGCCGCCCTCTCTTTTGTCCACCGAGGTAGCTCGGCAGATGTGAGGTTGCTATCCCGGATTGCTGGTTTACTGGCATGAAGGGTAGGGTATGGCACGGGTTCCATGCTGCATCTGCGCTACTAGCGGTGTCGAGTCCTCTTGGGCGCGGAGGGAGATTTCCGGCCCTTTCATTCCTCCTGGGAACTATTCCTCCCCGCTCCCCCCTTTTTTTATTCTTTTTTTTGTTTTTATTTTCTTTTCTTCTTTCTTTTTTTTTCTTAAAAACAAAAAGCAAAGGAGTAACCTAACCATGGCAGCCCTAGTCCATGAAACCACTACCCCGGGCCCCTTCTTGATACCGCACCCCATTCTGACCCTGCCTTGTGTTTAGACCACTCTTCGGACACTCCTGATGCCCCTGTACCTCTTGCTGGTGCTGTTTCCTCACCCGCTTCAGGTACCGGGGCTTCGACTGACTCCTTCGATTTGTCTGAACTCCGCTCTCCTTTGACTATGCTTCCGGCTTCTCCCTCTACGGTACGGCAATTTTCGAATCGCCCACCCATTTCATGCCGGACCAACTCCGGTCCTACTCCTAAACGCCAACGTCAATCTCCTGATGATGCTCCGTCGTTACCTTCCCATTCTACTCGGAAACGACCGACACGTCAAGCACTCCCTCTCCACGCTCAGTTTCGGACCACACAATGGACTAAATTCTTTACTTTAAGACCAACTTCTTCTTCTGCCTACCTTTCTGACCATAGTATTGCCAAAGCGCTCCTGCGTCATGTTGGCAGAGATATTTCATTTCACGCTCTCAAGAGCGGTACGCGCATCGTCACTGTCCAGAATGCTACCCAAGCTCATGATCTTTCTCTCCTTTCGAATATCGATACTACTCCTATCACTATTGAAAAACATCTTTCTCTCAATTCTTGTAGTGGTACTGTCATTCTGCCCCATACCATAGTCCAACAGAATTTCCAGTCATGTGGCAATGACATTTTTGAACAGCTGGAACTCCAGGATCTCCCAATCCTCAAAGTAGACACTTATGTCCTTCCTGCCCGGGGGCGGAGACGTTACCCTTGCAATGTGGCTCGTTTAACTTTTGACAGCCGAGAACTCCCGTCCTCTGTATATGTCGCGGGACATCGGTTACAAGTTCGAAAGGTGATACCTACACCGCAACAATGTAGAAATTGCTGGCGTTTTGGTCACCCAGCGAAATATTGCAGATCTATGGCCGAATGCCCAGTCTGTGGTGCCGACAACCATTCTAATACATCTTGCAGTCAACCTCCATCTTGCCTTAATTGTAATGAAGCTCACCCTTCGTACTCCCGCCGTTGCCAGGTCTACTTAAATGAACGTGAAATCCGTTGCCTCAAAGAGGCAGAAGGTCTCCCTTATGCTATGGCAGTTACTCATCTCCGCCTCCAAGGGAGACTACCCCGTGTTTCTTATTCTCGTGTTTCCAAACATCCCCCCACTTCTGGGGTCCCATCTTCTGCAGCCTCCTCTGTTGTTACCCCTCCCATAGCCATTACGGCATCTAATCCTTTTGCTGTCCTTGGCTCTGACGTCCCGACTACAACTCAGTCTGTTCTCACATCTTCGCGTCCTTCCTCACAAGCCCCAGTATCGACAAGACCTCGTACGACACCTAATACCAATCGCCCCTCTACTCAGAAGTCCAAAAAATCCACATTGCTCAAATCTTCTTTGCCCCTTCCTTCCCTTCTTCCACCTCCACACGTTACCTTTCCAGTCTCTGTACCTAGTTCTTCCCCTCTCTCTGGCTCTATTACAAGTGTGGAGATTCACCCTCCTCCTCGTACTATGCCTTCCACCCCTGTCCCCTCCCAAGTTTCTCCCTCTTCTGTCACCTCCCAGGTTTCTACCTCTTCTGTCCCCCCCCACACTTCATCTCCAGTCCCTTACACTTTTCCCTCCCCCTCTACTTTGGTACAGTCCATTACCGTCCCAATCTTTACTCACCCTCCTCCTCCTATCTCCAATATGGTTTCCCATACATCTTTGAATTCAGAAACACTTGAAGCCATTTCAGAATATATTGCAGAGACTAAACCTTCAATGGACACTGATTCACTTCCTGTTCCTTCTCTTCCCTCTCCTCCATCTTCACAACCCCATTCTTCGCAACGCTCCGTTCCTTCGCTACTTGAACATCTTCCAATGCCACCACACGTTGACTTTTCTAACCCCTCTAGTCCGTAGGTGCCTTTACCTACAGATTCCTGATATTTTCTTCATCGCCAATCATGGCCTATTTACAGTGGAATATCCGCGGCCTCAGGGGTAATCGGGGTGAGCTTCAGATGTTGCTTTCCAGGTTTTCCCCTGTTGGTGCTTGCTTACAAGAACCAAAATTACACTCGGCTGTTTTCCAACCTATCTCAGGCTATAATTTATTGTATTCTTCGGATCCTTTCTCAGATGGGACCTTTAATGAAAGTGCCCTTCTTCTACGCAATGATATTCCGTACTGTCAACTATTTGTCCATACCTCGCTGCATTACACTGCAGCCCGTATCCACTTGAATAAGTGGTTTACAATATGTTCTTTATATCTCTCTCCTTCTCGAGCATTTTCTATCCCAGACTTTGCCTTTCTTGTTTCATCCTTACCACCACCACTTCTGTTACTTGGTGATTTTAATGCCCACCATTTCCTCTGGGGGGGGTCTCATTGTGACTCACGTGGCATTCAGTTGGAGGCTTTTCTTGCCTCTCACCCCCTCCATGTTTTAAATACGGGTACTCCCACCCATTTTGATCCTCGTACTCATACTCTCTCTTGCATCGATCTATCAGTCTGCTCTTCCTCCACTGCACTAGACTTCACCTGGTCTGTTCTACCAGACTTACATGACAGCGATCATTTTCCGATCATTCTTACTTCTCCTTCCTATTCACCACCTTCCCGTAGCCCTCGCTGGCAATTTGATCGGGCAAATTGGGATCTTTACTCACACCTCACTGCTTTTAGTGAGGTTCCTTCTTCATCCTCCATTGATGAGCTCCTACACATCTTCTCGACATCAGTTTATACCGCAGCTTCTCATTCTATACCCCACACCTCAGGCAGGCATTCTCAGAAGTGTGTGCCTTGGTGGTCTCCTGCTTGTGCTCGTGCAGTACGTTTGAAACGTGCTGCATGGGGCAGGTACCGGTACAATAGAACCGCTGAGAGACTTGTTGATTTTAAGCAGAAGCGTGCGATCGCTCGCCGTGTCATCCGTGAAGCTAAACGCACTTGTTGGCGAGACTATGTTTCCACCATCACCTCTGCTTCTTCTATGAGTGCAGTCTGGAAAAAAGTGAGGAAATTGAGTGGTAAATACTCTCCTGACCCGGCTCCTGTTCTACGGGTCACTGGTGTTGATATAGCAAACCCTCTCGACGTTGCCATTGAACTTGGCACACATCTGGTCCGTATTTCCCGAGGGCTCCATCTATGCCCCTCGTTTCTTTCCTCAAAGTCTGCCAGAGAGTTAGTACCCTTGGACTTTTCTTCTCTCGGAGAAGAACAGTATAATGTGCCTTTTACACTTCAAGAACTGGAGGCAACGCTCTCAGCTTGCCGATCATCGGCAGCTGGGCCTGATGACATTCATATTCGTATGTTACAACATTTACATCGGTCAGCCCTTGTAGTCCTCTTACACCTCTTCAATCTTATTTGGGCACAAGGAGTTCTTCCCCAGCTGTGGAAATCTGCCATTGTTCTCCCTTTCCGCAAACCGGGTACTACAGGACATGATGCCTCCCACTATCGCCCCATCGCTCTTACAAGTGCAGTTTGCAAAGTGATGGAACGCCTCGTAAATCGACGTTTAATGTGGTATTTAGAGACTCACAACAGTCTCTCCGCTAGTCAATATGGCTTTCGTAAGGGTCGTTCTACCATAGACCCCTTACTACGCTTGGATACGTATGTTCGTAATGCCTTTGCGAATAATCACTCAGTTATTGCCATATTTTTTGACCTTGAGAAGGCATATGACACAACTTGGAGGTATAATATTTTGGCCCAGGCCCATTCCTTAGGCCTCCGAGGCAATCTACCATCCTTCCTTAAGAACTTTTTAACTGACAGACATTTCCGTGTTCGAGTCAATAATGTTCTTTCCCCGGACTTCGTCCAAGCTGAAGGTGTCCCTCAGGGATGTGTTCTAAGCACAACACTTTTTCTCCTTGCTATAAATGATTTGGCCTCTGTTCTTCCACCCAATATTTGGTCATCACTCTATGTTGATGACTTCGCTATTGCTTGTGCAGGCGCTGACTGTCACCTTATTGCAGTTTCTCTCCAGCATGCGGTCGACCGTGTTTCCACTTGGGCCACCACACATGGGTTTAAATTTTCAAGTACCAAAACTCACCAAATTACTTTCACTAGACGCTCTGTTATCTCCGATCATCCTTTGTATCTCTATGGCTCCCGTATCCCCGAACGTGATACAGTCAGGTTTCTAGGCCTTCTCTTTGACCGTCGGTTAACCTGGAAACCTCACATTACCTCTCTGAAGGCAACTTGTCACAGCCGGCTAAACCTTCTTAAAACCCTTGCTCATCTTTCCTGGGGAGCTGATCGTCGAACTCTGCTTCGCCTACATTCAGCCCTCGTTTTATCGAAACTCGATTATGGTGACCAGATTTATTCCGCGGCCTCTCCTGCTACTCTCTCTAGCCTTAACTCTATCCATCACCAAGGCTTACGTTTGTGCCTTGGTGCTTTTCGCTCTTCCCCTGTTGAGAGCCTCTATACAGAAGCAAATGTTCCATCCTTGTCTGATCGCCGTGATGCCCATTGCCTTCGTTACTATGTACGCTCTCACGATCTACACAATCCTTCCATTTATAGAATGGTCACCGATATTAGTAGACATTCTTTATTCGTTCGCCGCCCCTGTTTGCTCCGTCCCTTTTCTCTTCGCCTACTTTCACTCTTGTCTTCCCTTCAGTTACCACCTTTATATGTTCATGTAGCATCTCACTTTTCCCTACCCCCCTGGGAAGTTCCAGCTGTTCGGGTCTGTTCTTTCTCACTCCCTTGCTCGAAAGCTCAACTGCCTACGGTGGCTTCCCGCTCTCTTTTTCTTGATCACTTCCACTCTCATTCTCATGCCACCGCTGTGTACACAGATGGCTCTAAGTCTTCAGACGGCGTCGGATTCGCAGCAGTGTTTCCGGACAGCGTCGTACGAGGGCATTTACTATCTTCAGCTAGCATTTTTACTGCTGAACTGTATGCCATTCTTGCAGCACTTATTCGTATCGCATCTATGCCTGTGTCATCATTTGTAGTAGTCTCAGACTCCCTTAGTGCTCTACAGGCTATACGAAAATTTGATACATCTCATCCCCTAGTTCTCCGTATCCAACTTTGGCTACGCCGTATCTCTACCAAACATAAAGATATTGTTTTTTGTTGGGTCCCTGGTCATGTCGACGTACAGGGCAATGAACAGGCAGACACTGCTGCGCGGTCAGCAGTATATGACCTACCAATTTCCTATCGAGGTGTTCCATTTCTGGACTATTTTGCTGCAATAGCTACCCACCTTCGCACCCGTTGGCAACAACGTTGGTCAACTCTGCTCGGTAACAAACTTCATTCTATTAAACCGAGCATAGGTTACTGGCCGTCTTCTTGTCATCAGTGCCGAGGTTGGGAGACCACTCTCTCCCGCCTTCGCATTGGCCACACTCGTCTTACTCATGGGTATCTCATGGAGAGGCACCCTGTTCCTCTCTGTGAGCAGTGTCAAGTTCCAGTATCGATTAGCCACATTCTGTTAGACTGCCCTCTCTATCAACGAGCACGCAGAATTTACCTCCAACGTCGTCTTCGTTCCCCTACTCTCTCTTTACCTTCCCTTCTTGCTGATGGACCCTCCTTTAATCCTGACTCTCTCATTGACTTCTTGACAACGACTGATTTACTCCACAAACTCTGATGATACTTTTCGCACTCCCCTCAGCCCTTTCTGGTTCAGTCTCTTGCTGCCCTTTACCCTTTCACCATCCACTGCCCCGCTGTTATCCGTAACCTGTTGCTCATCCATCTCCCTTTTGCCACCTGATGCCCTCGCTTCCTTCCTGCCCTGCAGCGCTGTATAGTCCTTGTGGCTTAGCGCTTCTTTTTGATTATAATAATAATAATGGGAAGACTAGAAAAAAAAAATGTACTTCACATTCATGGATAACGATAATCTGGTGCGTAATACAACGGTTTTGAAGATAATAAATTTAAATCACAGTCTAACCTAAGTTGAGACCTGCATACGTAACACTGGTCTTGACCACCTAAACACAGGCAGTCGTGAAGGTATTTTCACATTCAATGAAACATGCTGGGAATATATTATGAAATACATGCATCCGAACAAATACGAATAGAAGATTAACTGTGTGGCACTAGAAGTATGCTCAAGGCATATACCTAAAAGAAAATATACAAGTTAAAAAGAGAAGACGAAGAATCTGAGGACTCCTCAAGGGTGCTAGAGCATCTGAAGTGCGGAAGCACTGGAGACAGACAAAAGATATTGAGCTAAAATTGAATGAATCGTGCAGTCTAGGAGAGGCAGGGAACTAAAAGCAATTAATGAAATTTGAAGAAATTCAAAATACCACTACTCATATGCGTAAGGAATAATTTGAAAAGTGGACACACGGGTTTTTAACTTTCTAACAAAAACAAAGTAAATAGAATGACCCTCGTAGGTTTGGCGCTTCTTTTGATTATAATAATATTAAATAGTTCAGTTAGAGGCTGCCACAGTAAAAAGCTCTTATTTCACAAGGCACAGTACTTGTCTCCACCCCTTTTCCTCATCCTCATATCAGACAAACGGGGACAGATCATAGCATTGTATCCTTTGCCGACGATACTAGAATTTACAAGAGCGGCATCCATTGAGGACACTGCAAATCTTCCAGTTCGCTACAGAAAACAATAAGATGAACGAGGACATATTTCGGTTACCCTGATATGGAAAAAAATGGGGAAATAAAAACTTAAAAAGGAGTATAAACTAATTCTAATTGTTCGGTAGAGCAAAAACTAGAGTAAAAAAGAGAACTCGCTTTCAGAGATCACGACGGTGTCATTATCACAACCGTAGGGAAAAGTTATAGGATAGATAATTGAGAACCTTTAAAACATGAGATGCCAAGCCAGTGATTGTTTTTCAGGTGAATGTTTTCTGTAGGCTGGAATATTACTGTACACAACCCTTTTTAAGGCGGGACAAACTGCAGATCTAGAGAACGTAGAGAGAACCTTCATTGCACATATAAGTTCAGTCCAACACCTAAATTACTGGGAACGTTTGAAAGTACCTTGAATTGTACTCCTTGGAACACAGGCGAGAAAGATGCATCATGATTTACATGTGGAAAATCCTATTGAGACTGGTCCCAGATCTTCACACAAAAATTATTCCCCCAGCGGAATCAGAGGTTCATCAAACGATACAAATTACCCTTAATGATAAACAGGGGCGCGTTAAGATGCATAGAAAGATACCACAATCAGTTTAAAGGGTCTAAGGCTCTTCAATAGCCTCTCACTATACATAAGCGGAATTACCAACAACCCCTTGGCTGTCTTCAAGACAGAACTAAAGTTCCTCTAGTCGGTTCCTGATCAGCCGGGCTGTGGTTCGTACGTTAGACAGCATGCTGCCAGCAGTAGCAGCATGGTTGATCAGACCTGAGTGTACCAGGAGGCCTGGTCTGGGAGAGGGTTGCGAGGGCGCTGACCCCCGAGAGTATCCTTCAGGTAGCCCAGCACACACCCCTGATTGCTTTTATTAGGTTTAAAGTTTATCATCTATACGAGGGTCATAAGACTGTATGTCACTCGTCAAGGATGATCAAATCCCAAAAATAGTAATCCAAAGAAATCTGTCAGCGTATATACACTGAGAGATGCGTACTAGTGCTTCTTGGTGTATGTACCCCCACCCCTTAGGTTGATTATTATTATTATAATCAAAAAGAAGCGCTAAGCCACAAGGACTATACAGCGCTGCGATCCCCTTAGGTTGAATTAGGTAAGGTTTGTCAGGAAACATGACAAAGTGTTTCCTGACGCGGGTCTTGGTCATATGATGACCCACAGCTGCAGCTTATGGTTATCTGACCGAGGCCTTCCACTGGCTTACCCTTCTACTACTTTAAAAATTATAGTTAGGACTCTTTGTTCCTAATAGTAGTTTGATATCCACACCCCGCCCCTTGGCCCTTTCTCCCTTTAATACAGACTGTCTGTTCGAGCTCCTCCCCCTTTGTCACCCCTCCCGACTGGACGCTCCTGATTGGCTGCTTCCGCTGACGTCACTGCTTCTGGCTGACGTTGCCAGTTTTTGTTATTGTGTCTTTTCATCGGTTATGCTGAGCGCTTCAATGGAGTATTGTTGGTGTATTTTTGTGCTTGCGCCCATTTAGTCGGCCTATATTTTTTGGAAGCATTGAAATAAATGAAATTTGTTGTAACATAGATTTGTGATTTTGGTGTAGGGATTGTCCCTTATCTGAAAGTTTGGTGTGTGTGTGTGTGTGTGTGTGTGTGTGTGTGTACTCACCTAGTTGTGATTGCTGGGGTTGAGTCATGGCTCCTGGCCCCGTCTCTTCACTGTGTTATTTGTACTCAGGAGATTTGTGATTTTGGTGTAGGGATTGTCCCTTATCTGAAAGTTTGGTGTGTGTGTGTGTGTGTGTGTGTGTGTGTGTGTACTCACCTAGTTGTGATTGCTGGGGTTGAGTCATGGCTCCTGGCCCCGTCTCTTCACTGTGTGTACTCACCTAATTGTGGTTGCAGGGGTCGAGACTCAGCTCCTGTGTGTGTGTGTGTGTGTGTGTGTGTGTGTGTACTCACCTAGTTGTGATTGCAGGGGTTGAGTCATGGCTCCTGGCCCCGTCTCTTCACTGTGTGTATGTGTGTGTGTGTGTGTGTGTGTACTTGGTTATGGTTGCAGGGGTCGAGTCGCAGCTCCTGGCCTCGTCTCTTCACTGGTCGCTACTAGATCACTCTTCCTGCTCCATGAGCTTTATCATACCTCTTCTTAAAGCTATGTATAGATCCAACCTCCATTACATCACTTCCCAGACTATTCCACTTCTTGACAACTCTGTGACTGAAGAAATACTTCCTAACATCCCTGTGATTCATCTGAGTCTTCACCTTCCAGTTGTGACCCCTTGTTGCTGTGTTCCATCTCTGGAACATCCTGTCTCTGTCCACCTTGCCGATTCCTCTCAGTATTTTATATGTCGTTATCATACCCCCCCCTCTCCTGTCCTCCGACTCTTAATAGCTGATCGCTACTAGGTTCACATCCTAGCTTCGAGGGCCTTATCATACCTTTTCTTACAATTTTGTGTGGATCCTGCCTGTACCAGTTTATTCTCCGGGTCCTTCCACTTCCTGACAGCACTAAGGCTAAAGAAATACTTCCTAACATACATGTAACTCACCTGAATTTTCGACTTTCAGCTGTACAAAGGAGGATGGCAAAGTTGATCCCATGTATCAGAAATCTTCCCTATGAGTATAGACTGAGGCCCTGAATCTGCACTCTCTAGCAAGGCGTAGAATTAGGGATGATATGATTGAGGTGTATAAATCGAAAACAGGAATAAATAAAGGGAATGTACATAGCGTGCTAAAAATATCTAGCCAGGACAGGACTCGCAGCAATGATTTTAAGTTTGGAAAATTCTGATTCAAGAAAGATATAGGAAAGCACTGGTTTGATAACAGAGTTGTGGATGAGCGGAACAAACTGCCGAGTACCGTCATAGAAGCTAAGACGTTGTGTACTTTTAAAAATAGGTTGGATGAATACGTGAGTGGATATGAGTTGGACCTGCCTAGATTGTGCTAATAGATCAGATGCCGTGCTCCTTCCTTAAGTGGGTGTGACTTGACTAGGTGGGTCATTGGTTTAAGCCGGGAGGCGACTTGGACTTGCCTCGCATGGGCCAGTAGGCCTGCTGTAGTGCTCCTTCGTTATGTTCCCTCGTGTTTGTTTCCCATCTCACAGTCAGTCCTTATCCATCTTATCAATTTCTCTCAATATTTTGTACGTTAATATATCACCCCTATTCCTTCTGTCTTCCAGTGTCATCAGGTTGTGTCCTTAACCTCTCCTCATAGGACATATCCCTTAGCTCCGAGAATAATCTCGTTGCAAACCTCGGCAATTTCTCCAAATTGTTGACATGCTTGACCAGGTGTGGGTTTCATACTTGTGCTGCATCCTAATATGGGCCTGAACAGTGTCATAAATAGCTAATATATATGTCGTGCCGAATAGATAAAATTGGTCAATTAGCAAGAACTCGTTTAAAATTAAGTCCCAAAATTTCCTCTTACACGTTTAAAGATATAATTTTTCATATGTTAATGTAAAAATTAATAATTTTGTACCAAAAGACCCTTAGAAAACTTACCTAACCTTATTATAACAAGCGTAATTTAATTTAGCCTAATCCAACTAAATATAAGAACATAAGAACATAAGAACGAAGGAACACTGCAGAAGGCCTACTGGCCCATGCGAGGCAGGTCCAAGTCCCTACCGGCTTAAGCCAATGCACCCAACCTAGTCAGGTCAGGTCACATTGAGTTAAGGGAGGAACACGGCAACCGACCTGTTAGCACAAGCTATCAGGTCTAACTCACACCCACCCACATCTACTCATGTATTTATCCAACCTATTTTTAAAGCTACACAACGTTCTGGCCTCTATAACGGTACTTGGGAGTTTGTTCCACTCATCCACAACTCTATTACCAAACCAGTACTTTCCTATATCCCTCCTGAATCTGAATTTTTCCAACTTAAAACCATTGCTGCGAGTCCTGTCTAGGCTAGATATTTTCAGCACACTATTTACATCCCCTTTATTTATTCCTGTCTTCCACTTATAAACCTCAATCATATCCCCCCTGATTCTACGTCTTTCTAGAGAGTGCAGTTTCAGGGCCCTTAGTCTATCCTCATAGGGAAGGTTTCTGATACATGGGATCATCTTTGTCATCCTCCTTTGTACATTTTCCAGAGAATTTATATCCATTCTGTAATACGGTGACCAAAACTGTGCAGCATAATCTAAATGAGGCCTAACCAAGGATGTATAGAGTTGAAGAACAACCTGAGGACTCCTATTATTTATGCTTCTTGATATGAAGCCAAGGATTCTATTAGCTTTATTGCGAACACTTATGCACTGTTGTCTTGGTTTCAGATTACTGCTAACCAGAACTCCTAAATCTTTTTCGCAATCCGTAATATTAAGATCTACATTATTTAGTTTATATGTGGCATGGTTATTGTCCTGTCCAACATTTAGAACTTTGCATTTGTCTATATTAAACTGCATCTGCCACTTCTCCGACCACTGCATCAATCTATTCAAATCTTCCTGGAGTGCTCGAATGTCCTCGTCAGAATGAATTCGACGGCCTATTTTGGTGTCATCGGCAAACTTGCCGATGTCGCTCTTTATGCCCTCATCTATGTCGTTTATGTAGATTGTGAACAGCAGGGGGCCCAACACTGACCCCTGTGGAACACCGCTCGTGACGCTTCCCCACTCTGATTTCTCCCCATTTATGCAAACTCTCTGCTGCCTATTTGTCAACCATGCCTCTATCCAGGAAAAAATTTCTCCTCCTATTCCATGTGCTTTAATTTTCCTCAATAGTCTCTGATGTGGGACCCTGTCAAAAGCCTTACTGAAGTCCATATACACAATATCATATTCATTACCATGATCTACCTCCTCAAATACCTTAGTGAAAAAAGTTAATAAATTCGTAAGGCAGGAACGCCCCTTTGTAAAACCATGCTGAGATTCGTTGATTAATTTATGCTTTTCAAGGTGGCTACGAACTGCCTCGGCAATTATTGATTCCATAAATTTTCCCACTATGGAGGTTAGGCTTATTGGTCTATAGTTCGAAGCTAAGGACCTGTCACCTGTTTTGAAAATAGGTATCACATTTGCCATTTTCCACTTATCTGGCACCATGCCAGTTTGTAGTGATATGTTGAAAAGATTAGCCAAAGGTGTGCTAAGCTCCTCTTTACATTCCTTTAGAACCCTTGCATACAGTTCATCAGGGCCTGGGGATTTGTTAGGTTTTAATTTATCTATTTGCCTAAGGACCATGTCACTTGTGACCCTAATCGTGCACAGTTTATTATCGTCCTGTTCTACATAATTTATCATTACTGGAATATCGCTGGTATCCTCCTGTGTAAAAACTGAGAGGAAGTATGTGTTAAAAATTCTACACATTTCCTTATCACTGTCAGTGAGCTGACCCGAGGAACTTTTGAGTGGGCCTATCTTGTCCTTGATCTTACTTCTGTATACCTGAAAGAATCCTTTTGGGTTAGTCTTCGATTCTCTTGCAACTTTAACCTCATAATCTCTTTTTGCTTTTCTAATTCCCTTTTTTATTTCTCTCTTTAACTGAATATATCGATTTCTTAATTGCCCCTCTCCTCTTTTGATTTGCCTATATATGCCTCTCTTTTGACCAATCAGATATTTTAATCTATTGTTCATCCATTTAGGATCATTTTTGTTTGATCTGATTTCCCTATTTGGAACATAATTTGACTGAGCAGCTAGAACTATGCCCTGGAAAGCATCATATCGGCAACCATCACCACCTACCTGACCCCTAGTCAGGTCATTCCAGTTCAGCCCACCTAAGTAATTTTTCAGTCCTATGAAATCAGCCAAGCGAAAGTCAGGGACGGAGACTTGATTGCCATTATTAGGGGAATTCCATGATATGTTAAAACTGAGTGATTTGTGATCACTCTCCCCAAGCTCATCATTAACCTCAAGATTATTAATTAGTGTTTCCCTACTGGCAAGAACCAAGTCAAGGAGGTTATTTCCCCTAGTTGGCTCTGTCACAAACTGTTTTAAAAAACAATCCTGGATCGTATCAAGAAAGTCACCCGACTCTAAATTTCCTGTCAAATTGCTCCAGTCAATCTGTCTATAGTTGAAATCTCCCATTAGCACAACATTTTCGTATGTAGATGCCTTACGAATTTCGTCCCATAGAAGTTTACTGCACTCCCTATCAAGATTTGGGGCCCTGTAAATCACACCCAAAATTAGTTTTTCTCGGCCCTCGAGAAGCTGTAACCAAACAGATTCAGTGGCTGACGCTTCTAATTTAATATCTTGTCTAACACAACAATTTAAATTGTCTCTGACATACATCGCTACTCCACCACCTTTCCTGTTGACCCTGTCAGTGTGGAATAATTTATAGCCTTGTATGTGACATTCAGAGGGCATCTCTCTATCTTTCAGATTGAGCCAGGTCTCTGTTATAGCAATAATATCTATGTTTCCTGCACTTGCAATTAATCTTAGCTCATCTATCTTATTTCTAACACTCCTGCTATTAGTATAGTAAACCTTAAGGGAGCTAGTCCCTTGCTGCCCTCTGCTGTCCCCCTTTGTTTGCTGACCTGTTCTATTGTCTTTATTTATAACTTCATGCTGAATGCCTTTTATACATTTAATGTTTCCAACCCTAGTGTTGCAACCTGCTTGTTTCCCACACACACCCATACCTCTATCTTCCATCAGTTTAAAATCATAGGCATTTCACCAATGGCCTTCTCAATCGAGTCTGCAAGTGCTACCACCCCTGCCCCAGAGAGATGAACCCCATCCCTTGCATACATATCATGTTTGCCATAAAAGTTGTTCCAGTTGTCAATGAATGGGATTGCAAGCTCCTTGCAGTATCTGTCTAGCCAGCAATTTACACCAATTGCCCTAGACAACCATTCATTTCCTACTCCCCTTCTAGGCAAGATGCTACATATGATTGGGATCCCTCCCTTAGACTTAATGAAATCTATAGCTGACCTGTACTTATCTAGCAGCTCTTCTCTCCTACCCTTCCCAATATCATTTCCACCAGCACTGAGACAGATAATGGGCTTGTTCCCATTACCTGACATGATATTATCCAGTCTGTTGACAATGTCCCCAACACCAGCTCCAGGGAAGCACACTCTATCTCTCATCTTCTTATTCCTATTACAAAAAGCACGGTCAACATATCTTACCTGAGAGTCACCAACCACAAGAATGCGCTTACCTTCATTAGCAGGGGCAGTAGTACCCTTACCTTCACTGGCCACTGAAGTACATTCATCCTGGAGAACAGAGAAGCGATTTCCTACCTTCAGATCTTCACTCTTAACTTTCCTTACTCTGATGCGCCTCCCATTACTGTGAACAACTCGCCACTTGTAGCAGGTGCTGGGCTGCACCTCACTGCTGGTAGCCGTTGCTACCTCCCCACCTACAGCCTCCTCACAGTGAGAGACAGACTGCACCTCACTGCTAGAAGCCTCATTCCCCACATCTCCAACCACCTCACACTCTCTCCCAGGCCCATTGAGGTGGACCTTCAGCCTCCTAATCTCCTCCTGGAGAAGCAAGACCTCCTCCTTCAACTCTCCAACCTCAGTTTTTAAAACACTGCAGAAGCAAGCCATGCTTTTAGATAAGTTTACAGTAATTTAATAAATAAACACAATGAAATAAATTTTTTTCGTTAGGTTCAGAATGATTTTTGCGAAATTATTACATACAAATTTTTGCTTGCCTTATTCGGCAAGAAGAGCATTGATATTTAAGCCAAAATCGCAAGTTATACCTATTCACCACGACATTATATATATAATTCACAATGACTTGAAACTGAGTTATTCCTTAAGGTATTCCTTCAGATAAAGTTATTAATTAAACAATTAAGGTATTCCTTCAGATAGTTATTAATTAAACAATTAAGGTATTCCTTCAGATAAAGTTATTAATTAAACAATTAAGGTATTCCTTCAGATAAAGTTATTAATTAAACAATTCTTCGCAACCACTTCCGTGTATCTTTTAAATAAACTTATTCTCACAAGAATACCTCTTAAGAGCTCTTAACCACTGGAAAACTTAGCCTAAATACCACTTTGAAGAATGTGTATATCCTGGGTCTTCAAGAATGTGTATATCCTGGGTCTTCAAGAATGTGTATATCCTGGGTCATCAAGAAGAATGTGTATATCCTGGGTCATCAAGAAGAATGTGTATATCCTGGGTCTTCAAGAATGTGTATATCCTGGGTCTTCAAGAATGTGTATATCCTGGGTCTTCAAGAAGAATGTGTATATCCTGGGTCTTCAAGAAGAATGTGTATATCCTGGGTCTTCAAGAAGAATGTGTATATCCTGGGTCTTCAAGAAGAATGTGTATATCCTGGGTCTTCTGGTGTATATCCTTCAAGAAGAATGTGTATATCCTGGGTCTTCAAGAAGAATGTGTATATCCTGGGTCTTCAAGAAGAATGTGTATATCCTGGGTCTTCAAGAAGAATGTGTATATCCTGGGTCTTCAAGAAGAATGTGTATATCCTGGGTCTTCAAGAAGAATGTGTATATCCTGGGTCTTCAAGAAGAATGTGTATATCCTGGGTCTTCAAGAAGAATGTGTATATCCTGGGTCTTCAAGAAGAATGTGTATATCCTGGGTCTTCAAGAAGAATGTGTATATCCTGGGTCTTCAAGAAGAATGTGTATATCCTGGGTCTTCAAGAAGAATGTGTATATCCTGGGTCTTCAAGAAGAAAGTGTATATCCTGGGTCTTCAAGAAGAATGTGTATATCCTGGGTCTTCAAGAAGAATGTGTATATCCTGGGTCTTCAAGAAGAATGTGTATATCCTGGGTCTTCAAGAAGAATGTGTATATCCTGGGTCTTCAAGAAGAATGTGTATATCCTGGGTCTTCAAGAAGAATGTGTATATCCTGGGTCTTCAAGCCTTCCCAAGACACTTCAGAAAGGATAACATGAGATAAAACTAGTGTAGCTCACCCACTTAAGATTCAAGTTAGGTCTACCACTGTTACAATATAAGTCAAGTATTTCCACTGAAGTTTGTCTTCGCCAGAGAGAAGTACACTTAATACTTGTGTGTTAATATTAGTTTGATAGTGAGGATAGTGAAAAGACGATTATTCAAGAGATTCACGACCTCCCTCAAGGGAGGTTCCTTGACGCTGGTGAGGGGCTCTTGATCTAGGGAATTGGATCTGTGCTCCAGTTCCCTGAATTAAGCCTGAATACCTTCCATCCCCCCCCACATGCGCTGTATTATCCTACGGATTTAGCGCTTCCTCATTGATTATAATAATTTACCTATTAGTACTACGAATATTTTATTATAATTATTATTATTTATTATGACTTCATAAATAACAGGTAATATATAAAGCATGAAAAAAAGCAAGATTTAACATAGCCTTTTTTTTATGACCCTTGCGGGTTTAGCGCTTATGCATATAATCATTAATGGGAAGGATGCATCTGATGAGCGTCAACAAGGACGCTGATGACTGGCGAGTTTTAGTGGTAAGTCACCAGGCTCGTCCAGGGTCACTCTTCCTCTGCTTAGTTACAGTTGCATCAACCTGGCTAAGGCAGCTTCTTCCTCCATGTACTGACCCACTTTTGGCCCCCAGTCGTTTATCAACCCATTTAATAGTTCCATCAACCCTTAGGGGTCGATATTGACCACTTTGGGGAAACTCGGGTCTACGGTGAGGTATTATCTGACCTTCATTAATCTGATGAGTGTTAACTAACCTTCATTAATGGTGATTATGAGCTGTAAGTAGGATGCAATGTGTGGGTCATTGCATTTAGAAGACTTTTCGTCCACCAGGGACTTCTAATAAATACAGAGACTAGAAACGGGAGAGAATGGTGGCCAAGAAGAGGTCTGTGAGGTGTAGAGCGGCCGGGTGAGGTTACCTGTAGCTCAGGGATAGCCTTGTTAAGGCTAATAATGAGAATTACAGTTTTGGTTACGGCAGTGAGTGCTGATTCTAAAAGTCTGCTTCGCTTGTCTGCTTCCTTAATAGTTAGTTTGGCTTTGGGTAAGTTCGTAGTTTTTCGGCTTTGCGGTGTATTGGACAAGTGATGTTTTTGTCTTTCCACTGACAAGCATGCGACTATTCTCTGATCTTCGTGTTCAGTTCCCTGCAAATTTTATCCATTTAATATTTCTCATACCCTCCACGCAATATCATATAGATATTGGCAGAGATATCATTGTTTTGACTAAATCTTTTTATGGTTTTGAAGGGTATTAACGACTTTGAAGTTGACTGTGGCTAAGGTATCGGGGAGGTTACTGCTTGTGGTCGGTGAAGAAGTGCTGGAAGTCGTGTATTTCAGAGAAAATTCACTACACAAAGTTACATTCATTATCAAGGAACACAAGTGAAAAACAAATCCCATGAGGTCTGGAGAATAAAGTTTTCTTTATGAGAGAAGAAATGTAGTAGTAGATCAAGCAGGCTGTGACGAGTGTGTGGACCAGCGGGCTGCCAACAACAGCAGCTAGGTTGACCAGGCAAGCACCAGACAACCCTGGTCCAAGCCTGGGCTGCGAGAGTAAGATTCTCGAAACCCATCCAAGGTACATCAGTGGGGTGTAGAGAGTACACCCAGACATAACTCAGTGTAAAGGGACCAAGACTTTAAGACAGCTTTATTTCATACATAAAGGGAATTACCAAAAGCCCCATTGGTGTCTTAGGCAACTGGGTCAGTTCTTGATCAGCAGGGCTGTGGTACATACAGATTACGTACTGCAGAACCAGCAGCATGTTTGATCAGGCTATAAAGCCGGAGGCATGGTCGGGACTGCTCCGTGAGCACATTGACTCAGGAATGCTCTACATTTAATTTTGAACGTGATCACATTCCTCCTAGCAGTTATATTCATCCATTCTCTTTATTCATTCATCTTTTCTCTTCAATCATCCAGCTTCTTCATTCCTTCAGTCTCCCCAATCCTCCAGCTACCATCCTTCACTCACCCCCCCCCTGCCCTTCCACTCTTCCCCTCACCACATCCTCTGTCTCTCCCTCCTCCCCTGCCTCCCACCACCTGCCTCCCACCACCTGCTGTATATATAGTGTGAGTGGGATGTCATGTTATTTCAGGATTTTTTTTTATTTCCCTCCCACATGTTTTTCACGCAACACTTTTGTGTTTTTTTTTTTTTGCCAGCTATGGTAAGGATTTGTTTTTATATGATGGAGGAAGTGAGGGAGAGGGGAAGGTGAGGGAGAGGGGAAGGTGAGGGAGAGGGGAAGATGAGTGGGAGGGGAAGATGAGTGGGAGGGTGAGTTGAGACAGTTCATCTGAGGTCAGTTGTCAATAACGGTGATGCTACAAGCAGGAGAGGTCGCCCTTAGTGTCCTCAGCTGTTACTTGGGGAATTTGATCCTTATAGTGTTTTATCATAGCTTTTGTAGTGTTGTAGAATAAAGCTCATTGCCAGGGGTGATGGTTCAACTTGTCAAGGAGGAAATAAAGACTTGAAACATTGTTCACCTCATATCCATCCTGTGGACGGCAGTGGCTTGTTTGTGCACCTCATATCCATCCTGTGGACGGTAGTGGCTTGTTTGTGCACCTCATATCCATCCTGTGGACGGTAGTGGCTTGTTTGTGCACCTCATATCCATCCTGTGGACGGTAGTGGCTTGTTTGTGCACCTCATATCCATCCTGTGGACGGTAGTGGCTTGTATGTGCACCTCATATCCATCCTGTGGACGGTAGTGGCTTGTTTGTGCACCTCATATCCATCCTGTGGACGGTAGTGGCTTGTTTGTGCACCTCATATCCATCCTGTGGACGGTAGTGGCTTGTTTGTGCACCTCATATCCTTCCTGTGGACGGTTGGTAAAATTTAGATTTTAGAAAGGATATGGGAAGGTACTAGTTTGGCAGTAAAGGTGCACGGGCGTGGAGCAAACTCTCAAGTAGCGTCATTGCAGTGAGATGATTGGGTAGCCTTAGAAGTAAGTTGGACGGGTACTTGAGTTTGGTTGAATGAGAGTTGGACCTGCTTAGCATGAGCAAGTACGCTTGCTGCAGTTATTCCTTTATGTGAGGGAAGGTGAGACGAGGGTAAAGGAGAGTGAAGAAGAGTAAGAGGACGAGGGAGGAAGAGAGATGATGGGAATGACAGATGATGGGTGATGATAAATGGTCTCTCCTCTGTTTTCTTGCCCCGAGTTGCTGGTGGTGGTGGTGCTGCTGCTGCTGGTGTTGGTGGTAGTGGTGCTGGTGCTGCTGCTGCTGTTGCTTGTGGTGCTGGTGTTGCTGCTGGTGTTGATGGTAGTGCTACTACTGCTGTTCTTGCTGGTGGTGGTAGTGATGGTGGTTGTACGGGTAGTGGTGATGGTGCTGTTGCTGCTGGTAGTGATGCTGCTGCTGCTGATGATGGTACGGGTTGTGGTAGTGCTGTTGGTGCTGGTAGTGTTGTTGCTGCAGTATTACCAGCATTATCCCTGCTTATAGTGAATCACACCCTGCTATCCCTACTCAGGGTGATGCTGCACACCCTGCCATCCCTGGTTGTGGGTAAACAAGGAGAGGTAAGGAAGACTGAAGGGTGTGACCATTTTCTGTTGTTCAAAGTGGCTCATTTGTGATGGTTCCTCTCAGTCTCCTTGTTCTGCCTTTGGAGGAATATCCTCGTCTGTCTATCGTATACCGGAGTATCTGGTATGTCATGATCATATCCTTGGGGATTCTTTGTTCTCCAAGAGCTAAGAGGCCTTGTCCTCACATTCTCTCCTTGTTCCTCGTTCCCCTTACCTCTGCACCTATTCTTAGACAATTATTCATAAAAATTCACGTATTTTCTGTTATTTTCTCTCTCCATTTCCAGATGCATCATGGCCGTGTTTATTTTCTTGATTTGGTTATTTGTGGTTAAATGTTTTTATAGGCTTAAGCAATCTTGCCTAAATTAACCTAAATCTGACTTGTAATAAGGATTTAATATTAACTGGAGCGTTCAGTAATTCGTATTCGAGCACTGGGTCAAAAACTGTATTAGTGGAATGAGGGACAGGTTGCTTCTCTGGCTCGTGTCTGGCTCCAGTCTGGCTCGTGTCTGGCACTAGTCTGGCACCCGTCTGGCTTGTGCCTTGCACTAGTCTGGCACCCGTCTGGCTTGTCTGGCGTCTGGCACTAGTCTGGCTCATATCTGACTTGTGTCTGGCTCATGTCTGGCTCCAGTCTGGCACTAGTCTGACTTATGTCTGGCTGCAGTATTTCATCGAGGAAGGATGACAACACAGAGAAGATAACACTTTCTCTGTCACTCATTCAATCATTATATTGCCAGAAGAGCGTCTACATCACAGTTCAGATGATCCTCTAAACAACAACATCCCCGCCCCTCCTGCAGAGTTCCACCACCGTACTCTCTACCTCCAGGACTCGAGTTCGGCTAACCAATTTCCCTGAACGTTGTCCCAGTAAATTTTCTTGTTTTATTCACTATTGTTAGTAGTGCGCTATCTGGATCTAACTCGGTTCATGGATGTAGATAAACACACGTTGCAGCGCAGTTTTGCTTTGTGTATAACTATTAAATTTTTTCTAAATCTTAATTAAGTTCATTTAGAGCATATTGTTGTCCCAATAAAAGTTTGTTCGGCTATTTGTCTTTATCTTTGTATTTAACTGTATTATGAGCATTTAATCTTGTATAAGATTCTTGTTTGGAAGGTGAATGTGCGTTGTTATTCCGTTTGTGTGTTTCAGGGCACAACTTTGCAGTCTATTATTCCTGTGTTTTGTTTTAATGTTTGAGGTTTTTGCTTGTGTTGTGCTTGCTCTGGTCTTTTTTTGTTTCATTATCGTGCTCTTTTTTATATATACCTGGTTTAAGTTCTTGTAAATACTTGCTCGATCTCTGTTGTGGATTAAGGTTTGTGAAGTGAATTCAGATCATCACTGTAGTGTGTTGAGGTCCTGATGTAGTGTGTTTACGTCCTACTGTAGCCTACTGTAGCCTCTTGTAGCCTCTTGTCTTCGCCTCTACTCTATTTTGACTTCATCCTCAAATGACTATATTCTTTTTGTAATTTTACGCTATAAAATTAGACCCAATAATGGTCACTAGTTAAAACTCCCTCACTGGTGTTTGATATCGTTCAAGTAGACGTTAGTCTATTCTGTTAAGGTTCCTGCTACCCCAACCTGCTTCCTCAGTGGTAATAAATTTGTGCGGCACGCTGTTAAGAGTCTTCGTCATGGTATATGCAGTTTTATTTATAATTAACATTAGGTACACGGATACCTTTTACCCGTACACTTGCATAATTTCCACCAGTTATTGGAATATTTTTTTACAAAGGACTTGAGTGTTTCATACACTGGATATAACATTACAACAGGTACTGGAGTGTTTCATACACTGGATATAACATTACCACAGGTACTGGAGTGTTTCATACACTGGATATAACATTACAACAGGTACTGGAGTGTTTCATACACTGGATATAACATTACCACAGGTACTGGAGTGTTTCATACACTGGATATAACATTACAACAAGTACTGGAGTGTTTCATACACTGGATATAACATTACAACAAGTACTGGAGTGTTTCATACACTGGATATAACATTACAACAAGTACTGGAGTGTTTCATACACTGGATATAACATTACAACAAGTACTGGAGTGTTTCATACACTGGATATAACATTACAACAAGTACTGGAGTGTTTCATACACTGGATATAACATTACAACAGGTACTGGAGTGTTTCATACACTGGATATAACATTACAACAGTTACTGGAGTGTTTCATACACTGGATATAACATTACCACAGGTACTGGAGTGTTTCATACACTGGATATAACATTACAACAGTTACTGGAGTGTTTCATAACTTTGCATACAAAATGAATACCCTGAGAGAACACACGGGTTGTCTTTATTATTAAGCTTTGTATTGATGTCAGTCTGAGCTACGTTCTTTTAAAATGTTCCTCGGACTTTTTTAACGATGTTCTTATGTTCTTTCATGACGTTCACGATGTTTGATTGTTTTTTGCACGTTTCCCAGTGCCTTGTTATTAAAGTTTGCCTTGTAATTGTGTGAATGCGTGAAGGGAGGTTATAGAGAGCAGTGGTTTGCACCTACAGTACCTCGTAGCTCATTGGTAGCTTGTTCGGTTCACAATGTCCTGTGTTCAATCTTGGGGGAGGCGAGACGCATTGAAAGTCACTTAACGCCTGTGTTTATTTCTGAAACGTTTCTCCTACACACTAAACTTTTTCAGTCACATACAGAGATTAAAATGGGAGACTGCAGAAGCAGTGCAGAGGTAAAAATATGATCTGCCTTGTAGTAGTAGTATCGAAGTGATCAGTCCCTCAGCCTTGACAGACTGACTATTGTGAACAGTCTAATACTTGTGTAGTATATACTGTGGTAACCCCATTTTATAGGTTACGTGCCCATGTCTTAAATCACGTGATCCCCCTTTGTACCCCGCCCATAAGCCGTGCCAGAGAGGATTCTCCCTCTCGACTAGACCTAGGGGATAGACAGACGGACAGGCCTGGCTCCGCCACGCTGCATTTCTTGCTACCACCACTTCTAACTACGAACCCAACACTGCCACTGTTTACCTAGCAGTAAATAGGTATCACTTGGTGTTCGAGGAAGAGGACTTATTGACTGTCTTAGCTAGATAAACCTGAGGTACTAACCCCCGGACACACACTTGTCCTTTCTTTATCTACACACCTGGATCAGTGTGTTAGCCAATTGCCGGATCAACCAGTTTTTGAGGGATACGTGAGCCAGCGGGCAGTCAGCAAAGTCTGGTCCCGTGCTGGGCTAGGAGGGCAGCGAAAGCCGTCAGTCATACAGCTGACGCAGATGTCTTCCTCCCCAGTGTGGTATACAGGGCACTATTGTACACTTTACAACATATTTTTCAGTAAACTCGATGTAGTATGTTATTTGTGGTGTACTGTGGTGGTATACCATACAGTATACCTCACAGTATACTGGGGATAGTTTACACAGTGTACCAGAAAGAGGAAAAAAATACACCCCTCCCCTTTCCCTCGTTACTTGTGATTCTTTGTTTCTCTCCTCTCTCTTCCCATGCTCCTCATCCCTGCCTCGTCTCCTCTCTTCCCTGCCTCGTCTCCTCTCTTCCCTGCCTCGTCTCCTCTCTTCCCTGCCTCGTCTCCTCTCTTCCCTGCCTCGTCTCCTCTCTTCCCTGCCTCGTCTCCTCTCTTCCCTGCCTCGTCTCCTCTTTTCCCTGCCTCGTCTCCTCTCTTCCTTGCCTCGTCTTCTCTCTTCCCTGCCTCGTCTTCTCTCTTCCCTGCCTCGTCTTCTCTCTTCCCTGCCTCGTCTCCTCTCTTCCCTGCCTCGTCTCCTCGCCTCGTCTCCTCTCTTCCCTGCCTCGTCTCCTCTCTTCCCTGCCTCGTCTCCTCTCTTCCCTGCCTCGTCTCCTCCTCGCCTCGTCTCCTGCCTGTCACAACTCTTCCTTGTTTCTTGCTGTACAGTTCTTTACATCATCAAAGGTGACTAGTATATTCCAGCTGCCTGGTATCTCATTAATACCTCACTACTGGTATATTTCGGTAATACCACCTCACTACTGGTATACTTCGGTAATACCACCTCACTACTGGTATACTTCAGTAAGTATAATGCCACTAGCGCCGACATTAAGTAGTTATCAGTAAGTATAATGCCACTAACGCCGACATTAAGTAGTTATCAGTAAGTATAATGCCACTAACGCCGACATTAAGTAGTTATCAGTAAGTATAATGCCACTAACGCCGACATTAAGTAGTTATCAGTAAGTATAATGCCACTAACGCCGACATTAAGTAGTTATCAGTAAGTATAATGCCACTAACGCCGACATTAAGTAGTTATCAGTAAGTATAATGCCACTAACGCCGACATTAAGTAGTTACTGGCAGTGTTACGTGTTCTACTGAAGCAATAAAACGCACAAGAATGTATTATTCCTATTTTTAATAAAGAGAACTTGTCTCAACAGCGTAATGAGTACTTTATATATAATGTTTACACTTGTATAACACACATTGTGATACAGTGAACCTTCTTTAATAGCTACATTATATAGTGCATTTTTTTTGTGAACATGATTAAGTGTGGTGTATTGAGTGTGACTTTGTAAATGGTCCGAGTTGGGCGGGAACGTCGTGGTTAGCTCCGCTCTATGTGCGGGTTACTTGTGTATTGTTTCAGTCAGGGTATCGTGACTTTTTGTTATTCACTCTGTTGTCCTCTCGGGTGTGTGAGAAAGTAGGCTTGTATGAACCTCCTCTGGTCCAGTGTCTTGCTAGCAGGGAGAGTATTAACCTCCTCTGGTCCAATGTCTTGCTAGCAGGGAGAGTATTAACCTCCTCTGGTCCAGTGTCTTGCTAGCAGGGAGAGTATTAACCTCCTCTGGTCCAATGTCTTGCTAGCAGGGATAATATTAACCTCCCCTGGTCTAGTGTCTTGCTAGCAGGGAGAGTATTAACCTCCTCTGGTCCAGTGTCTTTCTAGCAGGGAGAGTATTAACCTCCCCTGGTCTAGTGTCTTGCTAGCAGGGAGAGTATTAACCTCTCCTGGTCTAGTGTCTTGCTAGCAGGGAGAGTATTAACCTCCCCTGGTCTAGTGTCTTGCTAGCAGGGAGAGTATTAACCTCCCCTGGTCTAGTGTCTTGCTAGCAGGGAGAGTATTAACCTCCCCTGGTCTAGTGTCTTGCTAGCAGGGAGAGTATTAACCTCCTCTGGTCCAGTGTCTTGCTAGCAGGGAGAGTATTAACCTCCCCTGGTCTAGTGTCTTGCTAGCAGGGAGAGTATTAACCTCCTCTGGTCCAGTGTCTTTCTAGCAGGGAGAGTATTAACCTCCTCTGGTCCAGTGTCTTGCTAGCAGGGAGAGTATTAACCTCCTCTTGTCCAGTGTCTTGCTAGCAGGGAGAGTATTAACCTCCTCTGGTCCAGTGTCTTGCTAGCAGGGAGAGTATTAACCTCCTCTGGTCCAGTGTCTTGCTAGCAGGGAGAGTATTAACCTCCTCTGGTCCAATGTCTTGCTAGCAGGGAGAATATTAACCTCCCCTGGTCTAGTGTCTTGCTAGCAGGGAGAGTATTAACCTCCTCTGATCCAATGTCTTGCTAGCAGGGAGAATATTAACCTCCCTGGTCTAGTGTCTTGCTAGCAGGGAGAGTATTAACCTCCTCTTTCCAATGTCTTGCTAGCAGGGAGAATATTAACCTCCCCTGGTCTAGTGTCTTGCTAGCAGGGAGAGTATTAACCTCCTCTGGTCCAATGTCTTGCTAGCAGGGAGAATATTAACCTCCCCTGGTCTAGTGTCTTGCTAGCAGGGAGAGTATTAACCTCCTCTGGTCCAATGTCTTGCTAGCAGGGAGAGTATTAACCTCCTCTTTCCAATGTCTTGCTAGCAGGGAGAATATTAACCTCCCCTGGTCTAGTGTCTTGCTAGCAGGGAGAGTATTAACCTCCTCTGGTCCAATGTCTTGCTAGCAGGGAGAATATTAACCTCCCCTGGTCTAGTGTCTTGCTAGCAGGGAGAGTATAGGCTCGACAGAATTGATAATCCATTTGACATCCTAGAGTTTGTGGGCATGGTGACCTCTACCATCAAGAGCAACGTCCTGCCTTAAGCTGAGTGAGGTGACAGGTCGTACAAGACCATGATAAGAGGAATCTAGTCAGTGAGGGTCTGTCCTGGATGGGCTAGTGCTGTATGTTATACGACCTGACTTAGATTGTCTGTGGTATTACTGTGAGTATATTGCTGCCCTTTGCAATATTTTTTATATGTTTGGTTTTGTAATAGTGTAATAACGTATCGCGCAGAGGATGCTCACACACCAGTTATGTGAGGGAGACACCTAACACTGCAGCTACCTAGACTTCATACACATGGAAGAAAATTGTGTGAGGGAACACTTCACTCTGGAGCTAAACTCATCACACACAGAACAAGGTTGTGTGAGGGAAGCGTTCTATTACGAATTAAAAGTCCCTGGTGGACGGGAGGTCAATACAATAAGAGGCCATAACTTATATCTGCCTTATTTACATACTGCAGTTAGTTAAATATGCTCTTCCCTCCCCCCATACCCATGGTGTGGGTTGTGGACAAAAGCTTACAGAGGTACACAGTGGCTTCAGGGACTGAGCGTCAACATTTTGATAGCTGAGCAAGTGACAATAGGAATGAAATATTTACAAAATAACGATTGTGTAACAATCGTTATGACTTGTTTACGAAGATATAATTCACTCACAACATTAAAATGTAACTTATATGTGGTTTGGGTTAAGTTTGTTGGTCTCGGTAAGTTTAATTACTGCCACTAGTATCATCACACAGAAGTTAGGCAATTGCAGTAGTATGTTCAGATTCTTGGCAAATAATACGTTACATAATTTGGAAACTACCGTCCCGTGATGACCGCTAAACCATTGGTAGGTCTACTATTATTCTCCTCTCGCTTCATGTAGTACCAGCTCTCCCTGTGTGAATATGATAATGGTATACAATACTGACAATAAGACACATGTGGAACAGTTACGTATCTTTACTCCGAAACGTTTCGCCTACACAGTAGGCGAGTTGACTGGCCACCTCAAAACCAAGTCTTCAAGAGTGATGGACTGATTATATAGTCTTTATATATCTACTGTTTCTGCTGCCTTCTCTGTACTCGACTGAAGAAGCCTACAGGGTAGGCGAAACGTTTCGGAGAATAAAGGTATCTAACTGTTGCATGTGTCTTATCAACTATCTTTCCTTCTTAGATGTCTCCGTGTCAGAATTAATCACTTGTGGTGAAACGTTGCAGCTAGTAAATGTCTTAAACTGTACACAAATCTTTATACACATCTTGTTGGCATTAGCATACCTTTTACAACTGGTCTGTTTATTTCCATCACCACCAAACGAACCTGGTCCATGGCCGGGCTCCGGGAGTAGAAAGATACTCGAAACTCATCAAAGGTAAAATTAAGTTCCATCTATTTTAAACAAAGGACGAATAATAAATGTACTTATTGCGCTGAATTTTTGAAGTCTAATTCGTAGGTCCGTGATAGTATTTAAGCTCACAACCGAAGGACCTGTGTTCAGTATGGGGCAGGTGGAGACCACAGGCAACTCTTCTGACACTTGCCCTGAATTTTGCATACGAGAAAAGTATTTTTGGTTTTTCAATTTCGTTAATGGTTTTTTTTTCCTTCCTCTGTCTCTTCCTGGCTCTGATGTATTCAGTGTGGTTTCCATTTTTCTAATCAGTGTTCCTGTTCGTTCTGAGAAAATCTTGAACATTTGAGAAGTTCTGTGATGCTTCGTCTTCATTACAGAATGTAGTATAAACGGTGTAGTGTCAGGGGCCCAAGATTGTTTAACTGCCTCCCAGCATACATAAGAGAGATTACCAATAGATCCCTGGCTGTCTTGAAGAGGAGCTGGACAGGCACCTAAAGTTTATATATCTGACTAGCCGAGCTGTGGTTCGTACGTCGGTTTGCGTGCGGCCAGCAGTAACAGCCTGGTTGATCAGGCCTTGATCCACCGCGAGACCTGGTCATGGACCGGGCCGCGGGGGCGTTGATCCCCGACACACCCTCCAGGTACATTTTGGGCAAAGTAACATTGGGACAAACTTTCGGAACCTAAGAAAACAATGAATCTTAGAAGAGTAAGATAAGGAGTGTGGTTTAGTCAGGATAAACATTGCTTGAAACTAAGGTACTGGGGAGGATGACAGCAGCTGTCAACCCGAGAACAGCACTGTGAACAGCACTGTGAACAGCACTGTGAACAGCACTGCGAACAGCACTGCGAACAGCGCTGCGAACAGCGCTGCCATTGTCAGTCTTCTTAGATCCTCCATGCGGGGGAAATATAACCAATTTTATATGGGTGAGGCAGTCCGAAATTTAGAGAAGTCTTCAGAAAGACGAGTGTGCTTGCAGACTGGGAAACTTGTGAGATCCATCATGACCTGTATACCCGTATCATGGACAGGGAGGAAAGCGCAAATGATTTATAAGAACGTGAGCACTCGTCACAGTTTGTATCATTATTTCGGGATAATGCTCGACTTAGCATGAAAATCACCTCGGTAAAAGACAAAAAAAAAAAAAAAAAATGCAGGAAGATATAAGCAGGGTTTTCCAGTGGCCAATGGAGACCATGGCGTTCGATGGTGATAAATTCCAGTTGCTTAGGTATGGACAGAGTGAAGACCTTAACAAGGCCACCGTATACAAAACCCAAGAGGATCAAGAATCATGGAAGACACTGCACGATCAGGGAATAATTATGTCGACTGACCATTCTTTCAAAGAACAGTAGAAAGCAAATGTCACGACAGCCAGGAAAAATGACAGGGTGGATAAAGAACTCTCAAAACAAGTGTAAATAGTGCTCTTTATTGTTGAGTATTGTTTGGTATTGACGGCCCCGTTCAGGAGAGTTTAGATATCTGAGCTGGAACAGGTACAGAATTATTTACAACCCACCTAGAGTCAATAAAGTATTTAAAAATAATGGTAACACCTCAGAGTTGTAAAGATGTACTCCCTCTCTCCCTCTACCGCCAAACTTGCTTGATACTGGACCAACTTTCTGTGGTCCCGTTTTTTTCGGCATGAGTGGCTGACTAAGAAACTTTCAACGCTTTTCTTCGGCCTAATTGGTGAGGAGATTTCTCATTTTGTCAAAATTAGATATGGGTTATAGCCAATCATCCGAAGAAGGCAAACTGCCATTTTTAGGTCTGGTTTTACCTGAAGTCTGCCTGGAGGGTATTCTGGGGATCAACGCCCCCGTGGCCCGGTCCATGACCAGGCCTCCTGGTGGATCGGGGCCTGATCAACGATGCTGTTACTGCTGGGTGTACGTAGTCCAACGTACAAACCACAGCCCGGCTGATCCGGCACTGACTTTAGGCATCCAGCTCCTTCTTGAAGACAACCAGGGGTCTATTGGTAATTCCCCTTGTGGCTGGTGGGAGGCTGTTAAACAGTCTTGGGCCCCAGACACTTACTGTGTTTTCTCTTAGTGTACTAATGGTGCCCCTACTTTTCACTGGGGGTATGTTTCATCGCCTGCCAAGTCTTTTACTTTCGTAGGGAGTGATTTCTGTGTGCAGATTAGGGACCAGTATCTCCAAGATCTTCCTGGTGTTGATTATGATGCATCTTTCTCCCCTGTGCTCCAATGAATACAAGTCGAGTGCTTCCAACCGTTCCCAGTAGTTAAGGTGTTTGATGGAACTTAAATGTGCAGTAAAGTTTCTCTGTACATTCTCTAGATCTGCAATTTCACCTGCCTTGAATGGAAATGTTAATGTACAGCAGTATTCCAGCCTAGAGAGAACAAGTAATTTTAAAAGGATCATCATTGGCTTGCCATCTCTTGTCTTGAATGTTCTCATTATCCATCCTATCAGTTTTCTCGCAGATGTGATAGTGGCACTGTTGTGATCCTTGAAGGTGAGATCCTCATACATTACCACTCTCAGGTCCTTCACATTTCTTTTCCGCTCTGTTGTGTGATTAGAGTTTGTAGTATACTCAGTTCTAGCTATTGTTTCCTCCAGTTTTCCATAACGGAATAGTTGGAATTTATCTTCATTGAACATCATATTGTCCTCCGTTGCCCGTTGGAAAACTTGGTTTATATCTTCTTGGAGATTTGCCGTGCCCTCAATGGATGAGAAACTCGTGCAGATCCTAGTATCGTCTGCAAAGGATGATACAGTGCTATGGTTTATATCTCTATGTTTGATATGAGGATGAGGAGAAGGATAGAGGCTAGTACTGTGCCTTGTGGAACAGATCTCTTTATTATGGCAGCTTCCGATTTAACTCTGTTTACCACTACTCTTTGTGTTCGATTGGTTAGAAAGTTGAAGATCCATCTGCCTACTTTGCCATTTATCTCTTTAGCACGCATTTTGTGTGCTATTATACCATGATCGCACTTGTCAGAGGCTTTTGCAAAAATCTGTGTATACTAGATCTGCATTCTGTTTGTTTTCCAGTGCATCGAAAACCTTATAGTGGTCCAGTAGTTGCGAGAGGCAGGAGCAACCTGCTCTGAACCCATGTTGCCTTGGATTGCGCAACTGTTGGGAGTCCAAGTGGTTTGCAATCCTTTTTCTTAGAACTCTTTCAAAGGTATTTTATGATGTGGGACGTTAAAGCTATTGGTCTATAGTTCTTAGCTATTGCTTTGCTGCCACCTTTATGGAGTGGGGCTATATCCGTTGTTTTTATTGACTGTGGAATCTCGCCTGTGTCTATGCTCCTCCACATCATACTTAGGGGCAGTGAGAGAGGTTTCTTGCAATTCTTAATGAACACCGATTTCCACGAGTCTGGGCCTGGGGCTGAGTGCATGGGCATGTTGTCAACGGCTTTCTCTAAGTCTAGTGGAGTTAAGGTTATGTCAGAAATTTGGCATACATTGACTGATTAGTGGCTCGCTGAACACAGAGTCATACTGATATTTCAGTATCTCACTCATTTCTTTGTTGTCATCTGTGTAGGATCCGTCTTGTCTGAGCAGGAGCCCTATACTAGATGTGGTTTTTGCCTTGTTTTTGGCATATGAATAGAAATATTTCGAATTTCTTTCAATTTCACTAATCGCTTTTAGCTCCTTTTGTCTCTCCTGGATCCTGTACGAGTCCTTTAACTTTAGCTCAATATTTTCCACTTCCCTGGTTAGCGCTTCCTTCCGTGTTTCAGATAATCTAGCATTCTTGAGGAGCTCAGTGATTCTTCGCCGTCTCCTGTAGAGGGGGCGTCTCTACCCAGTTTACTACTTCTCTTCTTTTTTTTTCTTAGGGAAATATGCCTTGAACATACTTCAGCTACCAGAAAGTTGATCTTTTCAAGACATTGGTTAGGAACCATGTTATTTAAGATGTTTCACGTAGGACATAGTTTACCTGATTCCGATTGATGTTCTTGTTATTTGGTGAAGGTACCCTCATAGTTGTATGTATTTTGCTGATCAGGACGCCTGTGCATGTAGGTCTGTACTTCAATTAGATTGTGATCAGAAGTAGTTGTTCTTGATATTATGTTTCTTACCAGGTCTTCATTATTTGTGAAAATAAGGTCAAGTGTGTTCTCCAGTCTTGTTGGCTCCACTATCTGCTGACTTATTAAGGTGTGTTTATTGCAGAAATTCAGCATCTCATGTGTGTGTGACTTTTCATCTGAGCTGCCTCCAGGGATTATTTCTGCTACAACATTATTTCTCCCATTTTGAATGTTTTAGATTGAGGGAAACACTGGGTGTTGGTCCATTGTCTGTATCACACTTGAGAGAGAGAGAGAGAGAGAGAGAGGAGAGGGAGGGGACAGACAGCCAGAGAAACAGGCATACTTCTATCATTCTTGTTCTCCCTTTGATGGTTCACCAGCACCCTTACTGTCCCTGTGAAAGTCTTGAAAAAAATCTGTATATACAAAATAACCATTATAGAAAAACTAAATCTTTCATACCAGACAGAAAAAAAAAATGCAGAAGGAAAGAAACAGCAATTCAGAAAATTGGAAAAGTTCCTGAGTATGTTTTTCACAAATGCAAAAAGAAGAATTTAAAAGCTTCTTCTAGTATTGGCCCAAGATTCAGAAAGAGGCTTGTTCAACAGTGACGACAAATGAACGCAATCCTGAAAGAATCGTGTGAATTAATATACAACAATCCAATACACGACTTGAGAGCTGAAAACCCAGATAGTTGCATTACATTTGCCCAAACTATTAACTATAAAAGTAACGCAAGCACAAATTCTACAGACTTAGAGAAAATATAGAATATGATCACAAAAGTTGCAGTACTTGGGCCTAATTCCCCTCAAGGAAGGCTCCTTGATGTTGGTGAGGGGCTCTTGATTTAGGGAATTGGATCTGTGCTCCAGTTCCCCGAATTAAGCCTGAATGCCTTCCACATCCCCCCCCCCCAGGCGCTGTATAATCCTCCGGGTTTAGCGCTTCCCCCTTGATTATAATAATAATAATAATAATAATTGGGCCTAATTCTTGGAATGCTGTACCTATAAAGAAATACTAGAATATTTGGGGGGGGGGGGTTAGGTCCCCAAGCTGCACACTGTTGTAACAATCTACCGGAGTGAGACATTTGGAAGGAAATGTGAAATAAACCTAGTGAAGAGTATAGGTTGGAGAAGTGTGTGCTAACGTGATCCAAAACTCTTTTATCATTTAACAGGAGGTACTAGAAATATTCCGGAAAGAAGGAAGAAGTTTTTTAAGAGGAGACTGAACTGTGTATAGCTTGTTGCAAATGTCTGTGATAGCAATTGTCACAGTGAGACTAATCTCTGTCGGCTGAGGATTGGGGACACCCATCTCACCTGTAGCCACCTGTGTCGGTAAATTGCAGACTGATTACAGCTAATCAGCTTAGTCATGGTTTGGGTTAAAGGCGTGGCAACACGACTGTCCCCTCACAGGTCTTTGTTGAAGGGGAACTTGCTGAGCGTGTCTCCCCTCTCACCACTAGTGCCTCCCCTCTCTCCTCCTCCCTAGTGCTTCCCCTCTCACCCCTACCTAGTACCTCTTCCCTCTCTCCCCTCCCTAGTACCTCTCCTCTCTCACCCCTCCCCTCTTTTCCCTCCCTAGTACCTCCCCTCTTTTCCCTCCCTAGTACCTCACTTCTCTCCCCTCCCTAGTACCTGACCTCTCTCCCCTCCCTAGTACCTGACCTCTCTCCCCTCCCTAGTACCTGACCTCTCTCTCCCCTCCCTAGTACCTGACCTCTCTCTCCCCTCCCTAGTACCTCACCTCTCTCAACCCTCCCTAGTACCTCACCTCTCTCAACCCTCCCTAGTACCTCACCTCTCTCAACCCTCCCTAGTACCTCACCTCTCTCAACCCTCCCTAGTACCTCACCTCTCTCAACCCTCCCTAGTACCGCACCTCTCTCAACCCTCCCTAGTACCTCACCTCTCTCAACCCTCCCTAGTACCTCACCTCTCTCAACCCTCCCTAGTACCTCACCTCTCTCAACCCTCCTACTAGGTCCTCTCCCTGCTCCATGAGCTTTTATCATACCTCGTCTTAAAGCTATGAATAGTTCCTGCCTCCACTACAACACTCGCCAGACTGTTCCACTTCCTGACAACTCTGTGACTAAAGAAATACTTCCTAACATCCCTTTGACTCATCTGAGTCTTCAACTTCCAAGTGTGACCCTTTGTTTCTGTGTCCCCTCTCTGGAACATCCTGTCTCTGTCCAACTTGTCTATTCTACGCAGTATTTTGTATGTCGTTATCATGTCTCCCCTAACCCTCCTGTCCTCCAGTGTCGTCAGGCAGATTTCCCTTAACCTTTCTTCGTAGGACATTCCCCTTACAACTGGAATTAACCTTGTCGCAAACTTTTGCACTTTCTCTAATTTTTTGACGTGCTTGACCCGGTGTGGGTTCCAAACTGGTGCTGCATACTCCAGTATAGGCCTGACGTGCTCGGTGTCATACTCGCCCCAAGATCTTTCTCCTTGAGCGAGGTTTGCAGTTGTTGGCCACCTAGCCTATACTCCGTCTGCGGTCTTTGCCCTTCCCCGATCTTCATGACTGCATTTGGCGGGGTTAAATTCGAGAAGCCAGTTGCTGGACCAGGTGTCCAGCCTGTCCAGGTCTCTTTGAAGTCCTGCCTGATCCTCATCGGATTTAATTCTCCTCATAATCTTCACAGCATCTGCGAACAGGGACACTTCTCAGTCTATCCCTTCCATCATGTCATTCACATATACCAAAAATAGCACTGGTCCTAGGACCGACCCCTGTGGGACCCCGCTCGTTACAGGTGCCCACTGTGATACCTCATCACGTACCATGACTCGTTGTTGTCTCCCTGTCAGGTATTCTCTGATTCATTGCAGTGCCCTTCCCGTTATACGCGCCTGATCCTCTAGCTTCTTCCGCACTAATCTCTTGTGATGTACTGTGTCGAAGGCCTTCTTGCAGTCCAAGAAAATTCAATCAGCCTACCCCTCTCTCTCGTGTCTTACTTCTGTTACTTTATCATAAAACTTCAGAAGGTTTGTAACACAGAATTTGCCTTCCATGAATCCATGCTGGGTATCGTTTATACTCTTGTTCCGTTTCAGGTGCTCCACCACTCTCCTGATAATCTTCTACATGACTTTGCTTACTATACACGTCAGTGACACTGGTTTATAGTTTAGTTCCTCTTTTCTCTCCTTTTTAAAAAATGGGAGCCTCATTTGCCGTCTTCCATACCTCAGGTAGTTGCCCAGTTTCAAGGGATGTGTTGAAGATTGTGGTTAGTGGCAAACACAGCGTTTCTGCTCCCTCTCTAAGGACCCACGGGGTATCAAGGTCACTTAGCAGCTTCTTCACCTCCTCCTCAGTTGTGTGCATGTCATCCAACACTTGTTGGTGCATTCCTTGTTGGTGTCCCCCTCTGCTCTGTCTTCCCAGACTCCTTCGTGTGTGTGTGTGTGTGTGTGTTTTACAGTTAAAGTATAATGGTGTGTTTGAGTGAGTGTAAGCGTACTCTGGTATTGAGTGGTCTGAGAGTACACAGAACAATCAACTGAGGTGGGAAAGAGGAACTCTCTCTCCAGCTCATCAGAGCATGACTTGTAACACCCCTGTGCCCCTCAAGGTTCACTTTGAACTTTCCTGTTTAGTATATCCCTCCTACTCCCTCTTCCTCCTCCCTCCTCTTCCTTCTCCTACTCAATCCTGTTCCTCCTCCTACTCCCTCTTCCTCCTCCTACTCCCTCTTCCTCCTCCTACTCCCTCCTCCTCCTACTCCCTCCTCTTCCTCCTCCTACTCCCTCCTCTTCCTCCTCCTACTCCCTCCTCTTCCTCCTCTTGAGATATACGCATGACTAGTAAAACTGGATACATCAGCAGTGTGCTGCTACTTTATGATATAAACACAGTGGAAGCAAAAGTTAACTCCGTTTATTCCTCATTTTCCATCACCCGAAAGGACGTGATAAACGGTAGGGAGGAGAGATGGAAAAAGATGATGAAATAGGCAAGGGAAGATGAGAGAGATGTGGCGATGATGGGAAAAAGGTGAAAGGGCGAGGAGGAGGATAATATAAATTGGAAGATGGAAAGGAAAGGCATTAAACCAGAGAGAAATATACCTGAAAAATTTATTTCTTGGCATCTAATAAATGTTATTACATTTGACATTTTCCAAGTATGCGGTAAAGCAACGTACGTCATCGTTGTAACATACATTCCGCTAAGAAAGTCTACAATAACATCAAATATTGAAAGAATGTGGAATAAAAATATGCAGAAGGAAACTGGGTTAGTGAACTGCTGCAAGACGAGACTGCCGCAATATTGTACTGAAAATCTACTCTCGTAGATTGCAAATACCATAGAACAGAAACTAAAATATAAACAGCAGCGAAGACGCGTGCAAGGAACTAATAGCCGTTTGGGAAATCGCAAGAAAAATAATCCCAAATATTGCTACATATGTGCTAAAATCTAAGTCGAAAATCACCTCTAGAATTGGCCCACTAATAGGCAGTTCATACACAGATGACAAAGAAAAATTAAACTTGAAAGGTGAGCTTGAGTCAGTGTTCAGTATTCCAGTAAAGGACAACAGAGTTGAGGGTCTAGATACCTTTTTCCGTACCTCGGTTCACCCCACAAATCATGTGTGACACAAGCTCAAAATTCCCCAGAATTCTAAAAGGAAACAGTAAACATACTCACACATGCAACACTTGGATCTAATTCCTGGAACATTTTATTTATAAATACATGCAAAATACCACCACCACAGTCTCTCGGTTTTCTCTGGAGAAAAAACTTATAGCTAGACAAAATCTCAGTGATCCCAAAGAGTGACCTTAAATATTGACAGTAGACCTCTGGCAAACAATTATAGACCAGCAGCGCTGACATCATACAAGTTTTTGAAAGAGTGGTGAGATGGCGAATACATGACTTACACAAACTTACACAACCCAGGTTAACAGGGCTTTAGAGCGGGATGATCATGCCTGTCACGACTACTAAATTATTGTGACAAAATTACAGAGGCTTTGGAAAAAAGCTAAACTGCAAATGTGGTTTACTTGGATTTCGCTGAAGCATTTGAAAATACAGTCATAAAGAGATGGCTTGTAAAATAAGGCCAAAAAGTAACAAGAAAACGAGGGAGAGGGATATTCAGATTTCTGAGCAACTGAACGCAATAGTAGTAAACAAATCAAAATATAGCCTTAACAGAGTCGCAAGTTAAGTACCCAAAGGCATGGTCCTGGGCCTGTACTGTTTTTCCTTAGCCATTAGTAAACACACCATCTACAAGTTTGTATCATCCTTGCGGACGATGCCAAAATTAACATGAAAGTCGCCTCTGTAGAAGACACGGAAAATTTGAAGGCAAATACAAATTCTTCTAGTGGGTAACTGAAAATTGCGTGATGTTCAGTGGTGACTTAATTTCAACAGCCAGTTACAGTAGATCAAATGAACTCAAAAAAACCACAAGATGTAGAGCAGGAAGATCATTTCATAGAACGAGAGGAATATGTAAACAAATGAGAATACAAAAACGTCAGGAAAATCACAGAAAATGACAGTGGATAATGCGTATTTTGAAAATAAGAGAAAGCCAATCCAGTGTGAACGGCTTCGTTTAAGGCAGGAGAGATCAGGGAGGTATTAGATATCATTGACTTCCTTTCCCCCATAAAACCAGTAAGACATTTAAACCAGAGGAAACGTCTCAAAGTATTGGGAATAGTCTCTATGAATTTAAGAGACATAATAACACTGTACATACGTGGAAGATGTGAGGGGGTCTAATACCAGATTTATACACTCCCATAATAATGTACTGGAGGGGTGGGGAGAGAGAAGGGAGGAATGTTAAGTGGATCAAGTGAAAAGCAAGCGAGGCAACAAATGTAGAAGTCTTAAAGAGGAAATTGGATCACTACCTCAGGTAAGTGCCAGATCAGCCATGCCGCTAACTGCAACAACTTGGATGAACAGGCACTCGACAAGCAAGCTTGGCTAAAAGTTGGTCTGATAAGATAGAAAAGCCCTCGAAAACTGTTACAGGTAAGTATAATAATTCTGTGTTAAGATTTCTGCAAGATAACTTTAGATTGCCTAAGGCGCCTATTCTGCTTGATGTGCTCCTCAGTCGATATGCTGAGTACTATCTATGCTCAAGCCAAGGTGGTTCTTCAGTGAGGTTTGCAGGTTTTGTTTCCTTGAGCCTGTACTCTGTTTCTGGTCCTCTTTGTTCTTCTCCCACTTTTTACATCCTTACACTTGTTAGGGTTAAACTCAGATAAATAATTGTTAGACCAATCTTGCAGCTTGTCTGAGTCTGTCTGTACCATTACTTACCCTTTTGTTCTTTATTCTCATTAGTTGCACATCACGCGCGCGTGTGCGTACATACTTGCGCGTGAACACACGTCCTTTTTTTTTACTGGCGTGTCCTCGTGCAAGAATGAGTTAGAGGAAGTTATTAAAAAGCCTGGAGTATGCGTCATGTGTAGTGTGCTGGAGCGTATGGACACATTTACATCCGCGAATGCTTGCTGGGTGTGCGTACTACACCAGCACCTGCCTGTGTGTGCATGCAAGGCGAGCGCCTGGCCGTGTGCGAGACACACACACACACACACACACACACACACACACACACACACACACACACACACACACACACACACACACACACACACACACACACACACACACACACACACACACACACACACACAGACACACACACACACACACAGACACACACACACAGACACACACACAGACACACACACAGACACACACACAGACACACACACAGACACACACACAGACACACACACACACACACACACACACACACACACACACACACACACACACACACACACACACACACACACACACACACACACACAGTCATGTACGTATGGCAGGATGCCACCTGATCAAGCATGGGCAGAAACGTAAAAGTGTTTGCAAGAAGCCAGTAACCGAGCTGAAACGAACAGCTACTACAGACTGAAGCAGATGACCTTGTGAGAGAAGGATTAGTAGAGACGTGATTGTAACATATAATACTAACAGGAATAGATATGGTGCTCGTAGCTCTGCTGGTAGCGTCCTCAGCATATACACTGAGGGACCGCGATCGATCCCCGGCACTAGTGAAACGTTGGGTATGTTTCCTTACACCTGCTGTCCCTGTTCACCTAGCAGTACCTAGGTGTTAGCCGCTTGTTGTGGGTCGCATCCTGGGGAACAAGATTAACCTAAGTTGCCCAAAATGCTGTGCATAACCAAGGACTTTATATATATATCAGTAATGTCAGCTTGGTCTGTAATAGTATCATGTACAAACATTATTATTGTTGTTGTTATTGATGGTACACAGTACCGATAAATAACAAAAAGGCACAATACCGTGACTGGAACGATACACAAATAACCCGCACATAAAAGAGAGAAGCTTACGACGACGTTTCGGTCCGACTTGGACCATTGACAAAGTCACACTGACTTTGTCAATGGTCCAAGTCGGACCGAAACGTCGTCGTAAGCTTCTCTCTTTTATGTGCGGGTTATTTGTGCACAGTACCGATAAATTGATGAATAAGGCACATGTGCAACACTTGTAATATATTTACTACAAGTGCATGTATAAGGTATACAGGCTATTACAACCTAGGATTTCAAATGGCCTGTTATCCCAGGTGTAATGGGAGCAAATAAACACAGTAGAAAAAGTTTAGACTTATATTATCCTTCACCAATTATAACAGCAATATGTACACTATGTACAGTGATAAATATAGTGCACTCCACGGTAAGCAAGGCAGAAATAGAAGCCACAAGATAGCAGACCGTGCTTCAACCAGCTCTAGAGTGGGAATGACAAGGGCAGACAGGAGAGCGGTATCCACATAACCTCTGCGATTGTCAATCCCACCTTCTTATTGGCTAGAACCTGGTCACTAGTTGAACGATGGGGCCCCATCATCAACTCTTAGCAACCTGGTTCGCTGGTTGGGGGAGATAGCCTGTAAATGAGGGTGTGTCCATGCGCCGAATAAAGGTTACGTACTCTTTGCATGCCACACCCCCACCCCCGAGAAGGCTCAGGATTAGGCTGCCACCTCCCAGTGGTAACCGTGCCGCCATGGCACAAAATAATGGGACCGCCTATCCTCTCCACCATCCAACTCTTAGATAGAGCTCAGCTTTCCTAGTGCCTGAAAGCCAAACCCTAAACTCAGAGTGAGACAGCAGTCAGATAAGCCAACATAGGTCCAAGATACAAGCGGACGGTAGCCCGTATCCCCTCACTAAAAAAAACCCCCACATCAGGGGATAAAAAAAAGAGCTTGAAAGGGGGGTTACCACAAATACATCCTAACCTAAATAAAATATTAAACTAGACTCTTGACAAAGAGTCTGCCAACACATTTTCTTTGCCGGCAATGTAACGAATTTTGAAGTTATAGGGCTGCAGCCTGAGCGTCCAACGCATAAGCCTTGTGTTGTGATTCTTCATGGCTTGGAGATAGACTAACGGGTTGTGATCACTGTAGACTGTGACCACCTGCGATGTCTGGCCCACATAAACATCGAAATGCTCCAAAGCCATTACCAGCGCGAGGGCTTCTTTTTCAATGGTAGAGTAAGCTCTCTGATGTGGCTGGAACTTAGCTGAAAAATATGCTACAGGCTGCAACTCCTTGTTCCTGATTTGTAATAGTACCGCCCCAACCCCAGACTCACAAGCATCAACCTGTAATGAAAAAGGTTTGGAGAAGTCTGGAGACAAGAGAATGGGTGCAGAGCACAATAATCTTTTTGCTTTATTAAAAGCAGTGTTACAATCTGACGTCCAATTAAAGGGAACTTTATGACTGGTAAGAGAGGTAAGAGGGGCTACAATATCTGAGAAATTCTTACAGAATCTTCTGTAAAATCCTATCATGCCTAGGAAACGTTGAAGAGATTTCCTATCATGAGGAACTGGATAATCTTTAATCGAAAGAACTTTAGCAAGTTTAGGTGCAACATTACCACTACCTACTTCATGGCCTAGAAAAGTGATAGTGGCCTGGCCAAAGGAAGATTTAGATAAATTAACTGTTAATTGGGAATTCTTAAAGGTCTCAAACAGAGCTTTAAGTCTAAGTAGGTGTTGATCCCAAGTATCAGACACCACAACAATATCATCTAGGTATGCTGCCGTGCCTTCAAGTCCTTTAATAGCCTGATGGACGAGTTTCTGGAATGAAGAGGGGGAATTTTTCATTCCGAAGGGGGTAACTGTATACTGATAATGACCTCCTGGAATCACGAAGGCAGAGATTTCCTTCGCCTTATCTGTCAAAGGTACCTGATAGTAACCTTTAAGGAGATCTAATTTGGACACAAAAGTAGCCTTACCCACAAAGTCAATTACGTCATCCAGACGAGGAAGAGGGTAAGCATCTGTAATTGTGACCTCGTTCACTTTACGGTAGTCTGTGCACATACGAAACCCTCCATCAGCCTTCTTTACTAGGATGCACGGTGAAGCCCATGGACTAGATGACTCCTCCACTAAACCATGTTCTAACAAGAAGTCTACTTCCTGCTGAAGTAACCTTTGCTTTTCAGGATTAGCTCTGTAGGGGGAGAGTTTAATTGGTTTAGATTTTCCCACATCTACATCATGGTAACCTAACGTACATTTTTTCGGCACATCCGAAAAAATATTAGGATATGACTGTAGAAGCTCAGTTAAATTGGTTGCTTGTATTTCAGATAATCCATCCATTAACGGGCTAGGATCCTTGAGGAGGACAGAATTTGAAAGTTTAGTATTAATTTCAGAGATAGAGTGCAAAGAGTCAGAGTCGTCCTCAGAGGTAGAGGACAGAGTCATTACTGGGACTTTATCTGGTGTATGAAAGGCCTTGATTTGATTTATGTGGTAAGTTTTTGTTTTTGAGGTCTTATCAATGGGAGCTACCACATAATTTAAATCAGATAATCTACTTACTATCTGCATAGGTCCCGTAAATCTAGCTTTCAAGGTGTGGCCAGGTATAGGTTCCTGCACCAACACCTTGTCTCCTGGATGGAAGGAGCGGAATTGTGCACTTTTGTCATACCTCTGTTTCATCTTACTTTGAGCTATCTTTAGGTTAGCCGTGGCTAACTCACGTGCCACCTGCAACCTTGAAGACGGGTTGTAGAGTGCTGAGCTTACGTCTTCTCCCATCCATCCTTCTTTGAGCACCCGAAGAGGACCTCGTACATTGTGCCCAAAGATCAGCTCAAACGGACTATACCCTGTAGACTCTTGCACCGTCTCCCGTACTGAGAACAGCAACAACGGTAGAGATTCATCCCAATCTGTCGGAAAGTGCATGCAAAAACTTATCATTGTTTTTAATGTTTGGTGGAATCTTTCCAAGGCGCCTTGGGACTGAGGGTGATAGGCAGTGGATAAGTTGTGAATTATCCCTAACCTAGTTAATACTTCCCTAAATGCTTTGGCAGTGAAGTTAGTACCTTGATCACTTTGTATAGTTTTAGGAATGCCAAAACAAGAAATGAATTTTGTTAAAGCTTTGAGAATAGCTTTAGTATTGATACTACGCATTGGGATCGCTTCAGGATATCTGGTTACTTTATCCATAATTGTAAATAAATACTGATTTCCAGACTTTGACTTAGGTAGTGGACCTACACAATCTATAATTAAATCTGCAAAAGGTTCTCCATCAGCAGGTATGGGTTGGAGAGGTGCAGGTTTAATGGAATGTCCAGGTTTCCCAACTTGCTGACATTCTCGGCAACACCTAATATGATTCTTCACATCTTTCTTTAATTTTGGCCAATAAAATTCTTTTGTGATTCTATACAAGGTTTTTGTAATTCCTAAGTGACCTCCTAATGACGTATTATGAGCTATATTTAATATCTGAGGTCTATACTTGGTTGGAACCACTAACCTGTCGTATAATTGCCGGCCCTCTATCTCCTTACCAGTCTCAGTGCATACCAAATAATCATTTTTAACTTCATACTTGACTGGATGACCCAAAGAGGATTTACCCATGGCTGCCTCAAAAGCGAATTTTAAAGAAGGGTCCTTTCGTTGTTCCTCCCGGAAGGACAGTCCCTCGGGCATGGAAACAGAGACATCTGGGAATCCTGCAACCTGGGAATAGGAAGGCTTGATCGGGGTCTGTTCACTTGATTTACGAGACTCCGGCCGGTGTGTCTCATAAAACAACGTGGCTATTCCGAGATCGGAGTCGTCCAAGGATAGGTCAACATTCTCCCCAGACAACCCTTGGGATGTTGCCCGAGTTATGGCCAACACTGGAGAAGCATTAATCATTATAGGTTCAGGACACGAAGTAACAGTAGTAATGTTATTACCCAGTAATAACATGGCATTTTTCATGGGAAATCCTTTTGAGATACCTACAGTCAAGTACCCAGTGTAATATTTGCACTGTACATAAATTTTATGCAAAGGAACTGAATATATAGCTCCTCCGTAAGCTTCCAATAAAACTGAGGAATTCAAGGAAGTATTCTCTGAAAGGGGTAATATTCCTTCTCTGACAAGTGAGCAATATGCTCCAGTATCTCTAAAGGTATTTACTTTAGTTGGTTCTGAGTTTTCCTGAAGGGAAATAAGACTTTCGCAATAATAAGGGGCCATACCTTTTTCTACTTCTCTAGGGGACATGTTACTAGGGATATTAGAGATTTTCCCGATGGGTTGAGGTTTTTGAGGGCAGTTGGAACTGATGTGACCTACTTTATTGCATCTGAAGCAGACGACAGGCTTGCCCTTTACTCCCTGATGACGTTGCAAGTGGTGTCGTTCTGGCTGGTGCCTCTCTGGATATTGTTGTCGAGATGCTCCATAAGTAGTTTGCCTCTCCGCAGGGGGACCATATGTTGAGAAGCGTGGCTCACCAGGTGACTTATTTGGATGACGTAGACGCTCTCCCTCCTGCTGGCACTTCATTCTCCAATGTTGTCGATCTCTGCTCACGCCAGACTGTTGAAAAGAGAGACAGGACCGCTCGGACAAGGAGCGGTTCGTTTCGAAGGTATCAGCCAACCTGGCCGCCTCCAATGCAGTGGTTAAGTCACGATCCTGCAGAAAGACACGAACCTCTGGTCCCACAGACTCCAGCAGGTTATCAATCAGAATAAGCTGCACCAGCTCCTCAAAGTTAGAGACACCACTCGCTTTATACCAGCTGGTAAAAGCTTTGGTTTGCTGTCTCACAAAGTCCACCAGGGATTGACCAAGCTGCCGCCTGTTCAATTTGAAGGTCTTACGATATTTAGCTGGGATACATGTATATGCTCCCAACACTGTGTTCTTCACTACTTGATAATCAGAGAATTCAGCGTCAGTTAATACCGACGTAAATTCCTGTGCCTTACCCAATAATGCTGTATGAACCAACGCTGCCCAGTGCTGTTCCGGCCACCTCAAGGCTCGAGCCTGATTTTCGAAGCTTTCGAAAAATTGCTCTGGTTCGGCCTCATTGAAGCGGGGAACAAGCTGTACTGCTTTTTGTAAACTGAAATCGTTTACAGAATGCGAAAACTGCCTCCTTTCTCTTTCCCTATCAAATTCTTCCCTTGCGAATGCTCTCTGTTCCCTAGTTTGCTCAAGATTGATTTTTGCCAGCTCAAGTGCCAACGACGCTGATTCACCCTGAGACAACCCAGCTGCACTATACTGACCATTTTGCTCCGTAGGTGTATCATCTTCCTCCTGCGAGAACATAGTAGTTTTTTCCCTAGCTCCCGTAAAGGGAGGAGTTTGATGTGCCATCTCTTCTTCAATAAGTATGTCAGCAATAAGTGAACGCAGTTGCGCAGCTGTGAGAGTGCGTTTATAGGGAATGCCAATGGAACGAGCAATTTGCCAACAACGCTATAGGGACAATTTAGGTAGGTTATGCAAAGTATATGCCGACACCCGGCGTCTGACTCGTCTAGGTGGCATAAGTTATTCGCTATGCACAGTACGAATACCCCAACGTAACACGTTAATTTGCAGAACACGCTTAGCTATGCACAGTACGATTGCAGAATACGCATACAAGCAAAGCCGACTGCACACAAGATTGACCGTAGCGAAGCGAGCACACTGAACAAGCTAGTAGCGAGCTGTTGAACGATCACACAATAGCAAGGCTGATCATAAGCAACACACGCAAAATTTTTAAAGCGAAGCGAAACAGCAAGCTACACAATGTTCCTGCTACAAGCTTCACCCTAAGCTCAACCGTTTCTCTAAGTCCAGCTCTCGGACAGGCTACCCATATTACAACCTAGGATTTCAAATGGCCTGTTATCCCAGGTGTAATGGGAGCAAATAAACACAGTAGAAAAAGTTTAGACTTATATTATCCTTCACCAATTATAACAGCAATATGTACACTATGTACAGTGATAAATATAGTGCACTCCACGGTAAGCAAGGCAGAAATAGAAGCCACAAGATAGCAGACCGTGCTTCAACCAGCTCTAGAGTGGGAATGACAAGGGCAGACAGGAGAGCGGTATCCACATAACCTCTGCGATTGTCAATCCCACCTTCTTATTGGCTAGAACCTGGTCACTAGTTGAACGATGGGGCCCCATCATCAACTCTTAGCAACCTGGTTCGCTGGTTGGGGGAGATAGCCTGTAAATGAGGGTGTGTCCATGCGCCGAATAAAGGTTACGTACTCTTTGCATGCCACACAGGCCTAGCTGACATCAGTAATATACTACTATATGCATGTATAAGGTATACAGGCCTAGCTGACATCAGTAATATACTACTATATGCATGTATAAGGTATACAGGCCTAGCTGACATCAGTAACATACTACTATATGCATGTATAAGGTATACAGGCCTAGCTGACACCAGTAACATACTACTATATGCATGTATAAGGTATACAGGCCTAGCTGACATCAGTAATATACTACTATATAGAAAGCCGCTTGTTATGCAGAGCATTTCCCCTCAAATTAGGTCACTTTTGTCCCCAGGATGTGACTTACACCATTTAACTAACACCCGGGTACCCATTTTACTGATGGGTAAACGTGGACAACCGGTGTAAGGAAACACGCCCAGTGTTTCCACCCTTTGCCGGGAATCGAACCCGAACACTCACCTTTATTGCTGAATTCGACTGAAGAGGCCTGTTGTGCAGACATGTATGGTGCACATGTCTTATCAGTGTTTGCAAAGAGAAGATCAGGAACAAGAAGATGAAGACGCACGCGTTGTGGAGATGTTCAAAACATTTAGGTTTGAAGGTGCTTGAGTAGGACGAGGAGGGTTATTATTATTGTTAGGTAAGACACATATGCAACAGTTAGGTATCTTTATTTCGAAACGTTTCGCCTACACAGTAGGCTTCTTCAGTCGAGTACAGCAAAGTTGATAGAAGCAGAAGAGACTTGAAGACGATGTAATCAGTCCATCACCCTTAAAGTTTTGAGGTGGTCAGTCCCTCAGTCTGTTGCATATGTGTCTTACCTAAACAACCTGTCGGTATTTTATACCATTTTATTGTTCATTATTATTATTATTAAAGATTCGCCGGTATTCTCCCGGCCCGGGCCTTTTCCAAGTGGTGGCCCGGCCTTGGCTCCCTCTTTAGGGAGTGTCTGAGACCCCACCAGCCTTGACACCACCCACCCACCAGCCTTGACACCACCCACCCACCAGCCTTGACACCACCCACCCACCAGCCTTGACACCACTCATCCACCAGCCTTGACACCACTCATCCACCAGCCTTGACACCACCCACCCACCAGCCTTGACACCACCCACCCACCAGCCTTGACACCACTCATCCACCAGCCTTGACACCACTCATCCACCAGCCTTGACACCACCCACCCACCAGCCTTGACACCACTCATCCACCAGCCTTGACACCACTCATCCACCAGCCTTGACACCACCCACCCACCAGCCTTGACACCACCCACCCACCAGCCTTGACACCACTCATCCACCAGCCTTGACACCACTCATCCACCAGCCTTGACACCACCCACCCACCAGCCTTGACACCACTCATCCACCAGCCTTGACACCACTCATCCACCAGCCTTGACACCACCCACCCACCAGCCTTGACACCACTCATCCACCAGCCTTGACACCACTCATCCACCAGCCTTGACACCACCCACCCACCAGCCTTGACACCACTCATCCACCAGCCTTGACACCACTCATCCACCAGCCTTGACACCACCCACCCACCAGCCTTGACACCACCCACCCACCAGCCTTGACACCACCCACCCACCAGCCTTGACACCACCCACCCACCAGCCTTGACACCACTCATCCACCAGCCTTGACACCACTCATCCACCAGCCTTGACACCACCCACCCACCAGCCTTGACACCACACAGCCACCAGCCTTGACACCACTCACCCACCAGCCTTGACACCACCCACCCACCAGCCTTGACACCACCCACCCACCAGCCTTGACACCACTCATCCACCAGCCTTGACACCACCCATCCACCAGCCTTGACACCACTCATCCACCAGCCTTGACACCACCCACCCACCAGCCTTGACACCACCCACCCACCAGCCTTGACACCACCCATCCACCAGCCTTGACACCACTCATCCACCAGCCTTGACACCACCCACCCACCAGCCTTGACACCACCCATCCACCAGCCTTGACACCACTCATCCACCAGCCTTGACACCACCCACCCACCAGCCTTGACACCACTCATCCACCAGCCTTGACACCACCCACCCACCAGCCTTGACACCACCCACCCACCAGCCTTGACACCACCCATCCACCAGCCTTGACACCACTCATCCACCAGCCTTGACACCACCCACCCACCAGCCTTGACACCACCCACCCACCAGCCTTGACACCACTCATCCACCAGCCTTGACACCACCCATCCACCAGCCTTGACACCACCCACCCACCAGCCTTGACACCACTCATCCACCAGCCTTGACACCACTCACCCACCAGCCTTGACACCACCCACCCACCAGCCTTGACACCACCCACCCACCAGCCTTGACACCACTCATCCACCAGCCTTGACACCACCCATCCACCAGCCTTGACACCACCCATCCACCAGCCTTGACACCACCCATCCACCAGCCTTGACACCACCCACCCACCAGCCTTGACACCACTCATCCACCAGCCTTGACACCACCCATCCACCAGCCTTGACACCACCCATCCACCAGCCTTGACACCACCCATCCACCAGCCTTGACACCACCCACCCACCAGCCTTGACACCACTCATCCACCAGCCTTGACACCACTCACCCACCAGCCTAGACACCACCCACCCACCAGCCTTGACACCACCCACCCACCAGCCTTGACACCACCCACCCACCAGCCTTGACACCACCCACCCACCAGCCTAGACACCACCCACCCACCAGCCTAGACACCACCCACCCACCAGCCTAGACACCACCCACCCACCTAAAGCTAGTTGGTAACCTTGGGAGTATAATCACCAAAATGAATATTATAATATGTATTAAGGAAGCAGCTTGTTAAACAAGACATGTACACAGAGAGGTGTATGACTCGGTGTATACATTCTGTCAACTTGAATTCTGCTATACCGATTAAAATATTCCTGAGTGAAGAACAAGTAACTTACAACTATGTCAGTAACCATCGGTCGGTTGGTAGGTATCAAACCGTATTAACCAACCAACCAATTTATGTTCTCAATACTGTGGTAACACTGCTGATTATGCTGGTTACCTGCTCAGTCACTGTTGACCTTGCAGGTGGTTACCTGCTCAGTCACTGTTGACCTTGCAGGTGGTTACCTGCTCAGTCACTGTTGACCTTGCAGGTGGTTACCTGCTTAGTCACTGTTGACCTTGCTGGTGGTTACCTGCTCAGTCACTGTTGACCTTGCAGGTGGTTACCTGCTCAGTCACTGTTGACCTTGCAGGTGGTTACCTGCTCAGTCACTGTTGACCTTGCAGGTGGTTACCTGCTCAGTCACTGTTGACCTTGCAGGTGGTTACCTGCTCAGTCACTGTTGACCTTGCAGGTGGTTACCTGCTCAGTCACTGTTGACCTTGCAGGTGGTTACCTGCTCAGTCACTGTTGACCTTGCAGGTGGTTACCTGCTCAGTCACTGTTGACCTTGCTGGTGGTTTCCTGCTCATTCACTGCTGACCTTGCAGGTGGTTACCTGCTCAGTCACTGTTGACCTTGCAGGTGGTTACCTGCTCAGTCACTGTTGACCTTGCAGGTGGTTACCTGCTTAGTCACTGTTGACCTTGCTGGTGGTTACCTGCTCAGTCACTGTTGACCTTGCAGGTGGTTACCTGCTCAGTCACTGTTGACCTTGCAGGTGGTTACCTGCTCAGTCACTGTTGACCTTGCAGGTGGTTACCTGCTCAGTCACTGTTGACCTTGCAGGTGGTTACCTGCTCAGTCACTGTTGACCTTGCAGGTGGTTACCTGCTCAGTCACTGTTGACCTTGCTGGTGGTTACCTGCTCAGTCACTGTTGACCTTGCAGGTGGTTACCTGCTCAGTCACTGTTGACCTTGCTGGTGGTTACCTGCTCATTCACTGCTGACCTTGCAGGTGGTTACCTGCTCAGTCACTGTTGACCTTGCTGGTGGTTACCTGTTCAGTCACTGTTGACCTTGCTGGTGGTTACCTGTTCAGTCACTGTTGACCTTGCAGGTGGTTACCTGCTCAGTCACTGTTGACCTTGCAGGTGGTTACCTGCTCAGTCACTGTTGACCTTGCAGGTGGTTACCTGCTCAGTCACTGTTGACCTTGCAGGTGGTTACCTGCTCAGTCACTGTTGACCTTGCAGGTGGTTACCTACTCGGTCACTGTTGACCTTGCTGGTGGTTACCTGCTCACTGTTGACCTTGCTGGTGGTTACCTGCTCAGTCACTGCTGACCTTGCTGGTGGTTACCTGCTCAGTCACTGCTGACCTTGCTGGTGGTTACCTGCTCAGTCACTGTTGACCTTGCAGGTGGTTACCTGCTCAGTCACTGTTGACCTTGCTGGTGGTTACCTGCTCAGTCACTGTTGACCTTGCTGGTGGTTACCTGTTCAGTCACTGTTGACCTTGCTGGTGGTTACCTGTTCAGTCACTGTTGACCTTGCTGGTGGTTACCTGTTCAGTCACTGTTGACCTTGCTGGTGGTTACCTGCTCAGTCACTGCTGACCTTGCAGGTGGTTACCCGCTCAGTCACTGCTGACCTTGCAGGTGGTTACCCGCTCAGTCACTGCTGACCTTGCAGGTGGTTACCCGCTCAGTCACTGCTGACCTTGCAGGTGGTTACCCGCTCAGTCACTGCTGACCTTGCTGGTTGTTACCTGTTCAGTCACTGCTGACCTTGCAGGTGGTTACCTGTTCAGTCACTGCTGACCTTGCAGGTGGTTACCTGTTCAGTCACTGCTGACCTTGCAGGTGGTTACCTGTTCAGTCACTGCTGACCTTGCAGGTGGTTACCTGTTCAGTCACTGCTGACCTTGCAGGTGGTTACCTGTTCAGTCACTGCTGACCTTGCAGGTGGTTACCTGTTCAGTCACTGCTGACCTTGCAGGTGGTTACCTGTTCAGTCACTGCTGACCTTGCAGGTGGTTACCTGTTCAGTCACTGCTGACCTTGCAGGTGGTTACCTGTTCAGTCACTGCTGACCTTGCAGGTGGTTACCTGTTCAGTCACTGCTGACCTTGCAGGTGGTTACCTGTTCAGTCACTGCTGACCTTGCAGGTGGTTACCTGTTCAGTCACTGCTGACCTTGCAGGTGGTTACCTGTTCAGTCACACACTGTTGACCTTGCTGGTGGTTACCTGCTCAGTCACACACTGTTGACCTTGCTGGTGGTTACCTGCTCAGTCACTGTTGACCTTGCTGGTGGTTACCTGCTCAGTCACACACTGTTGACCTTGCTGGTGGTTACCTGTTCAGTCACTGTTGACCTTGCTGGTGGTTACCTGCTCAGTCACACACTGTTGACCTTGCTGGTGGTTACCTGTTCAGTCACTGTTGACCTTGCTGGTGGTTACCTGCTCAGTCACTGTTGACCTTGCTGGTGGTTACCTGCTCAGTCACTGTTGACCTTGCTGGTGGTTACCTGCTCAGTCACTGTTGACCTTGCTGGTGGTTACCTGCTCAGTCACACACTGTTGACCTTGCTGGTGGTTACCTGTTCAGTCACTGTTGACCTTGCTGGTGGTTACCTGCTCAGTCACACACTGTTGACCTTGCTGGTGGTTACCTTGCTGGTGGTTACCTGCTCAGTCACTGTTGACCTTGCTGGTGGTTACCTGCTCAGTCACTGTTGACCTTGCTGGTGGTTACCTGCTCAGTCACTGTTGACCTTGCTGGTGGTTACCTGTTCAGTCACTGTTGACCTTGCTGGTTACCCGCTCACTGTTGACCTTGCTGGTGGTTACCTGCTCAGTCACACACTGTTGACCTTGCTGGTGGTTACCCGCTCAGTCACTGTTGACCTTGCTGGTGGTTACCCGCTCAGTCACTGTTGACCTTGCTGGTGGTTACCCGCTCAGTCACTGTTGACCTTGCTGGTGGTTACCCGCTCAGTCACTGTTGACCTTGCTGGTGGTTACCCGCTCAGTCACTGTTGACCTTGCTGGTGGCTACTGTTTGTCTCATTAATTCCCTCCCCCATGGAATTTGTCTGCCTGGAATTCCCTCCACACTGAAATTGTCTGCCTCTCAGTAATTCTCTCCATCCTAGAATTTGCCTGTCTGCCTCCCTGGAATTCGTACAGTTGGAGAATTTATGCCACTCTGGAATTCCCACGTTCCTCGATTTCCTCTGGGAATTGGCAGCATTTGTCTTCAGTTTGGTTTTTGTGGGATATTACAAGTGTCAGAATTTTTTATTTTCCAACTGAAATGTAGAAGTGTTTTTGAAGAATACAATTCACAGTTACCTGGCTGGAACAATTCACAGTTACCTGGCTGGAACAATTCACAATTGCCTACCTGGAACAATTCACAGTTGACTGGCTGGAAGAAATCACAATAGTGTGGCTGGAACAGTTCACAATAGCGTGGCTGGAACAGTTCACAGTAGCGTGGCTGGAACAGTTCACAGTAGCGTGGCTGGAACAGTTCACAGTAGCGTGGCTGGAACAGTTCACAGTAGCGTGGCTGGAACAGTTCACAGTAGCGTGGCTGGAACAGTTCACAGTAGCGTGGCTGGAACAGTTCACAGTAGCGTGGCTGGAACAGTTCACAGTAGCGTGGCTGGAACAGTTCACAGTAGCGTGGCTGGAACAGTTCACAGTAGCGTGGCTGGAACAGTTCACAGTAGCGTGGCTGGAACAGTTCACAGTAGCGTGGCTGGAACAGTTCACAGTAGCGTGGCTGGAACAGTTCACAGGAGCGTGGCTGGAACAGTTCACAGGAGCGTGGCTGGAACAGTTCACAGGAGCGTGGCTGGAACAGTTCACAGGAGCGTGGCTGGAACAGTTCACAGGAGCGTGGCTGGAACAGTTCACAGGAGCGTGGCTGGAACAGTTCACAGGAGCGTGGCTGGAACAGTTCACAGTAGCGTGGCTGGAACAGTTCACAGGAGCGTGGCTGGAACAGTTCACAGTAGCGTGGCTGGAACAGTTCACAGGAGCGTGGCTGGAACAGTTCACAGGAGCGTGGCTGGAACAGTTCACAGTAGCGTGGCTGGAACAGTTCACAGGAGCGTGGCTGGAACAGTTCACAGTAGCGTGGCTGGAACAGTTCACAGGAGCGTGGCTGGAACAGTTCACAGGAGCGTGGCTGGAACAGTTCACAGTAGCGTGGCTGGAACAGTTCACAGTAGCGTGGCTGGAACAGTTCACAGTAGCGTGGCTGGAACAGTTCACAGGAGCGTGGGTGGAACAGTTCACAGTAGCGTGGCTGGAACAGTTCACAGTAGCGTGGCTGGAACAGTTCACAGTAGCGTGGCTGGAACAGTTCACAGTAGCGTGGCTGGAACAGTTCACAGTAGCGTGGCTGGAACAGTTCACAGTAGCGTGGCTGGAACAGTTCACAGGAGCGTGGCTGGAACAGTTCACAGGAGCGTGGCTGGAACAGTTCACAGTAGCGTGGCTGGAACAGTTCACAGGAGCGTGGCTGGAACAGTTCACAGTAGCGTGGCTGGAACAGTTCACAGTAGCGTGGCTGGAACAGTTCACAGTAGCGTGGCTGGAACAGTTCACAGTAGCGTGGCTGGAACAGTTCACAGTAGCGTGGCTGGAACAGTTCACAGTAGCGTGGCTGGAACAGTTCACAGTAGCGTGGCTGGAACAGTTCACAGTAGCGTGGCTGGAACAGTTTCACAGTAGCGTGGCTGGAACAGTTCACAGTAGCGTGGCTGGAACAGTTCACAGTAGCGTGGCTGGAACAGTTCACAGTAGCGTGGCTGGAACAGTTCACAGTAGCGTGGCTGGAACAGTTCACAGTAGCGTGGCTGGAACAGTTCACAGTAGCGTGGCTGGAACAGTTCACAGTTCACAGTAGCGTGGCTGGAACAGTTCAAAGTAGCGTGGCTGGAACAGTTCACAGTAGCGTGGCTGGAACAGTTCACAGTAGCGTGGCTGGAACAGTTCACAGGAGCGTGGCTGGAACAGTTCACAGGAGCGTGGCTGGAACAGTTCACAGTAGCGTGGCTGGAACAGTTCACAGGAGCGTGGCTGGAACAGTTCACACTAGCGTGGCTGGAACAGTTCACAGTAGCGTGGCTGGAACAGTTCACAGTAGCGTGGCTGGAACAGTTCACAGTAGCGTGGCTGGAACAGTTCACAGGAGCGTGGCTGGAACAGTTCACAGTAGCGTGGCTGGAACAGTTCACAGGAGCGTGGCTGGAACAGTTCACAGTAGCGTGGCTGGAACAGTTCACAGTAGCGTGGCTGGAACAGTTCACAGTAGCGTGGCTGGAACAGTTCACAGTAGCGTGGCTGGAACAGTTCACAGTAGCGTGGCTGGAACAGTTCACAGTAGCGTGGCTGGAACAGTTCACAGTAGCGTGGCTGGAACAGTTCACAAACAAAAGCAGCAACAACACACTTTTGAAAGGAATATTTTTTTTGCAACTTTTTGTTTCTGGATCATTATCAAGTGACAACTGAGAATTTATTTTTTTTTTCAAATACGCGATTGTTTTATGTAGTTGTCTTACCCATTAATATAAGGGAGGAGAGGTAGATACTTATACTGAAAGTTGCATTTGTGTAGAATAGAAGTGTGTGTGTGTGTGTGTGTGTGTTTGTGTGTGATCATTTAATTATCCAATCAGGTCATTAGTTGAATCCAATCGAAGAACCTGCCATCCCATCCCCAAATATTCTGGAGTTTTCTGTTTTACACAGGACAGTGTGTGCGCTCACTAGTGGAACTGCATCTCGGGTTATCTTGAACTCTGGTTGGACTCTTCACGAAGGCTAGTACTCATCATACATATAAACGCTCATTCGGTAATGTTGGTAATAAGCAGTTATGTTGTGATATGAGGGACCCATAGTGAGTCACTGTCCGACCAGGTTTGTGGACAAGGTAAGTCGCCTTGTCGCCACATGAACGGATAGGTGTTAGTGAACGGTAATGTCATCCACATTTGTAATGTGATAAGTGAATGTTAGTGTTCTTCACTGTGCAAGCCTGGGAGTGTAACAAAATGAAGGGAAGTCACCCTCCCTGGAGCTAAGTGGTTATAAAAAACAGCATAATAGGCGAGGTGACTGATCCACTTTGTTCACAGATTCTTTTGTGACTGAAGCATGGGTAGCTGTCCATACTGGTAGGTGGCATAGGTGGGTGCCCCTGTTGTCAATTGTATGGGCTGTGTGGGAACTTGAGATGTTCATTCTGGCAATCAAGGTGGACACAGATAACACAAGACTCCTTTATCCTGTTCTCACTGGTATCCCTATGGATACACTTCTCTAGAGAGAGAACTGAATTACAGGAAAATCCTGCTTTTCCCCATGCACAAACTAGAACAGACTTACTTGACGTTGAATGAGTCTACCCTGGCTAGAAATTCCCTGAATCTACCAGTATATGAACTTCTAATGACTCTCCCTAGATGCCACATGCGCAGAAGAATGGTTCCTGTAAGCAGTTAATAAAAATTAGTAATCCCATCTTACACTCTTGAGTTTTCTAATATTTATGCACACAGAAAGATTAACTGGCGTCTGGCCTAATATACAAGGGAATTACTCAGCAATCCTGTCTACTAGTTACCCTAGTGTGGACTTTTGGTCCACTCTTAACCGCAAGCTGAACTGTTCCCACGTTATCTCCTAGTAATTTGGTTACATGATGCGTAATATTTGTTACACATGATGTGCAATATTTATCACATATGTTGCTTAATATTAGTAGCACATTTCTGTTATCTTTCCTTGCAATATCATTTAAATTTCTGCTTAGATCTCCGTTTTCTATCGTTCTCCTCCTCCTATATGTTCTCCATTCTCTGTTACTCTTAGCCTTTGACTCGCTTTACTTCGTAAAACATTTTCTCTTTGTATTCCCTTCTTGTTGGAAAAAAAACAAAACAGTTCCTGACAGATCTTCAGTATCCTCACTATTTTAGTACTGTCTTGTATATATCTTTCCTATATGACTGTATTTATGAAGATAAATTTGGGTGTAATTGCTTCTCCTATAGTCTGGCTTCTCTTGCATTACTCTACTTCTGCTCATTTTCATCCCCACCTTCAAACAGTCGAAGCAAAACACCATGTAATCACTGGCTCTGAGAACTTCCTCGTATTCTATTTTCTTTGTCTTCTCTTAAGGAAAAAGATTAGATTCAGACTCACGAAATCGTAATAACACGAGTAGATTCAATCTTGCTGGTTCATCTCTCATAGCCTTGAAGTGTGTGTGTGAGAGTGACTGAGTGACTGAGTGACTGAGTGACTGAGTGAGTGACTGACTGACTGAGTGACTGACTGAGTGACTGACTGAGAGACTGACTGAGAGACTGACTGAGAGACTGACTGAGAGACTGACTGAGAGACTGACTAGCCGATGAGGCTAGTTTATTGTGAGTCTCATAATAGTTTTAATTATAATCATAATTTTTGAGGGTGGGGGGAGACTGGTAAGCCAGTGGAAGGCCTCGGTCAGATAAAATCTCCAATGGTGGCTCATCATATGACTTGAGACCCACGTCAGGAAACACTTGTCCTGTTTCCTGACTAACCTAACGTGTGCACCTCGTATCCATCCTATGGACGGAAGCGCAAGAGCATGTAGATACCCATTTGTTAATTCTTATGTCTAACTTAACATAGTTCCTATGGCTGTTATCTAGGGAGGTAGCAACGAGCAGATGCCGCCCTGCCAGTGGACTTCTGCTTAGATCCATCAGTGTATCTAATTTGTGATATATTGTTGCTAACATTTAAGTGAGAAATATATTCTTGAGCAGTTGCCTTTTCAAGTGATTTAGGGAAAGGATTACTGGTAATGAGCGTCTTGGGGGAGGGGGGGCTCTTGCTGGGGGGAGGGGGGCTCTTGCTGGGGGAGGGGGGGTATGCTGTGTGTTAAATAAATACAACTTCGACGAAGGAGTGAAATACTTTTGTTTTTACAGTGATACAGTTCGTGCAGGTTACCAAACCTAATATAATTGCATGTTTTTGCAACTCATTGAGACCTTTATTTATTTACTTCTAGACATTTAGTAAAATATTTAGTGACAGTGTCTGGTTCATTTCTTAACATTCTAATACCCAGCACGGTATTAAACTGATATTAGGAACACCAAGCTCCTAGGACATCCAGGGGTAGGAAATAATTTTCCATAGCTAATGTTAACATGGGCGCAGCATAATCTAGTAAGGATCTGATATAGACCGTATATCATTCTAACTATACTCACATTAGCATCTTAGTTGGAGCTGTAGCCAGCAACAGCTGTGATTTATTGAAGGGCACGTCTACATTGAGACAACTGTAAGATTTAACGATGCTAATGTTTTCACCTTGCGAACAGATGGGTGGGGGATGTCGTTTCCTTGTCAGTCTTTTAGATTTAGATGCCGATATAACAAGGTCTAGTCGATTCAAAATTACTTAAACCTAGTTGAGAATGGTACTCATCATCTTATACCGTTGTATGGATCATGATCTCATCAGCATAACTCATAGCTACATGTTTAGGTGAGGTAGGTAGAGCATTTAGGAGAGCTTTTAATCAGGATATTAAATAACATGGGAAGTAAGTGTGGTCAGTAAGGTAGGGGGATTCTGATTCTTTATATTGAAGTATTTGGTGTTAGGATAAATAAATTATATTCGAGAGATGTAAAGGGGGACTGGGGGTGGTGGGAATCTGGCGGGTTCATCTATATGGAGAAATTATCGACGTCAGTATATTCCAAGACTGTTACTGCTAGATTAAGCTAGGCTTTATCTCTGGCAGTACGGCTTGTGTGAAGGTGACAGTCACACTCAATGTAAAGTGTGTGGACACAGACGGAGTCATACACTGGAACACTTTGTTAGTGTAAGAACATCGAAGCTTTCAGAAAATACCTCTAGACAAACCCCACAGTGCACATGCAGGCATGCGCGAGTGTACACTCATATGCACACTTGTGTGTGTAGGCAAGTATGTGTGAGCTTTCATTCATTCCAAGGAAGGGGAAAGGGAAGATTAGAGGAAATAATGGAGGTGGTACAGGAGTTCTGAGTACACTTTAAAGTTTGCAAGATCTTAGTTGCTGGCCTTGATATTTAGCAATCAACCACTGTAACTGGTTCCTGGCCTTTTCGATCCCAACAAGTGATTGAAGCTGTGACTGTAATTCGCCTCGCATTTTCTTTATCCATCTCATTACACTTGCAGCTCTGAGAGGTTAAAAAGTTTTTCCTTGTGTCTCTGGCTCGCCTGTATATTGCAGCTTCCAGATATGCTCCCTCGTTGTTGTTCCTTTAATTTCAGTCTATCCTTGTCTATGGGGGAATTTACCAGCCAAGCCTACTTTCGGACATAAAATGAAATATATTTAGCTTCAATGATTCAGACTTCTTGCAGCCGCATTATGCTGCTACCTTGTTCTGTATGATATTTGCACAATGGGAACATTTCTGTATATTTTATCACGCAGGATGGATCATACAATGTGTTGAAATCTGTCAAGCCTGAGCTGGGAGACTTCGGTACGGCAGTGAAGATCTCATCAAGTATTCCAAGAAGAGTTCAGTTATGGCAACTTCAAAGGTTTCGTTCCAGCAGAGCTGGAGTTACTGTTACTTAGGAATTCCCTGGATCGAGGTGAAGATGGGCAGGGGTTGTGTGTGATGGGGGGGGGGAGAGGTGTAGCTATCTGAAGGAATGAGGGAGGAGAGGTGATCCATCATTTTGCTTCACGCACACCATCCATTCCTCGTTCCTCTCTCCTCTTCCCCTCCCTTCTCTGTATATTTCCCTCTTCTGCACTTTACCCTCTACCCGAGGCCTGGGGCGTTGACCCCCGAAACCCCCTCCATGTATACTCCCTTTCCCTCTTCAACACTTCTTCCTCTACCCCTTTCACTTTGCACACACTCATCTGCCCCTCCCCTCCCCTCTACATCTTTCCTCTTCTACCCCCTTCCCCTCCTATACCTCTCCCCTCCTCTACCTCTCCTTCCTCTACCTCCCCTTCCTCTACCTCACCCCTACTCTACCTCACCCCTACTCTACCTCACTGTCCTTTATCCCCCCCTCCATCACGCCACTCTAACCCCCCCCCCCCCCAGCGCATTGATTACCCGGGGGCCTGAACAAGGAGTTCTGGTGTAGTGTCCACCGCCTCACTTCCCCTTCCTGCTGCTCCTCCTCCTGTATTTTTTCCCTCGTGATTATTATTAATGATCTATTTTTACATGTTGATGTTATGTTTTTCCCTCGTTGCTATTATCCCAGTCATGAAAACTAGGGATACAGCCCCGCCCCACAAAGGTGGCAGTCAGAGCAATTATGAAACACTACAGACCGACAGTACTGACGTCCCCATTGTCAAATTCTTGACAGAATTTTAAGATTTACAACAATTTCACAATCCAAGATGGCTTTAGAGCAGGTCCCCTCTAGGGAGGTTCCTTGATGCTGGTGAGGGGCTCTTGATCTAGGGAATTGGATCTGTGCTCCGGTTCCCTGAATTGAGTCTGAACACCTTCCATCCCCCCACAGGGGCTGTATAATCCTACGGGTTTAGCGCTCCCCCATGGTTATAATTATATAAATTTAGAGCAGGTCATTCCCGCCTCTTGTAATTGCTGGACTGGTAAACAAACAAAACGCATATGTAGTATAGCAAACTATGTAAAAGCCTTCGATAAGTGCTGCCATTGTACAACACTGCACAAAATACATGCTGCTGGAATAACTGGAAAAGTGGGTGAATGGATATTTATCTTTCTAACAAACAGAACCAAAGAATGAGGGTGAACACAGTAAAAACAAGAGGTTGCTACGGTAGTTGTGTTGTTGCTGATCAACCCACTGGTTGGCGAAACATATTCAGGATAAAGGTACCCAGTTGTTGCACACGTGTCTAATTCACCATCTTGTCTTTGTAATATATATCATTGATATATACAGTAATAACCTCGTTCCCAGCGCACACTCCTCGTCGTACATCATGACACTGTGGTAGCCATTGAGGACATATTAAATCTCCAAGGTAACTAAGCCGGGTCATCCAGAATTTCACTGACAAGGTAATAACAGTGATGTTCAGTAAGGACATTTCGGTTACTCGGCTGTGGAATACTGAGGTAATGGAAAAGGAAATGGAGTATAAAAATAATCTCAAATCACTCGATATAGTGAAAAATTTATGTTACGGAGTTAATGAATGCAAGTTCTCCCACTCAAGGATTACAACAGTATTACTGCCACAACTGCAACGAAAATGATAGGCTGGATAGATAGAACTTCCAAAACAAATTCTAAACCAGTGAAAATACTTTTACTCACATAAGACAAATAGAGATGACTAAATATTGAGAATAGATAGAACTTCCAAAACAGATGCTAAACCAGTGAAAATACTTTTGCTCACATCAGACAAATAGAGATGACTAAATATTGAGACAAGAGAAGCAGTGGCGAGGTAAAGAAGAGATGACAACTGTGTTCAGAGCAGCACAGGTAAAGTATCGAGAACGACTCAGAGTACTTGAAATGTACTCTTTGGGGAGAAGGAGAAATACCTGATGTTATAGACATGGAAAATAATGAATTTCCACGTCACAAATCTTCACACTACCTGTGGCTCGTGGGTCAGTTGGCAGCGTACTCGGCTCACTTACTGAGTGCCCCTGGTTCGATACGCTGCATGGGTGGAAACGTTGGGTACGATTCTATATACCTGCTGTGTCTATTATCTAGCAGTAAGTTAAGTCGACTGTTGTGGGTGGCATCCCTGAGGGTGGTAGTATCCCTAAGATAGTGCTGGGCTTTGAAATGAGCCGAGGTAAGATAACAGTTCGTAGCCTGTAAAACTGGTTTGTGTAAAAAAAAGAACAATGTATGAGAGTGAGAGACAAGGGAGGAAGTGGTAAATAGACCCAGTGATAAGCACTTTACCTGGAGATGATTGCCAAGTGCCGGATCAACTAGGCTGTGATGCATGTGCCATTGGGCCACCAGCAGCGAAAGACAAGCCTGGCCCAGGGGCCGGGCTACAAGAATAGAAAAACTCTGGAAATCCGTCAAAGATAAGGTATAGGTAAGTGTCCCCCCCCCCGTGGGTTAATCTGAGACTAGGCCTCCCGATGAAGGCCTCTCATGGATAGTTTCTTGGTTTTAGTCAGGGCTCTTGATCAGAAGAGTTGGAACTGTTCCCTTGGATCGAACCTGATTGTTTGCCATCATCCCAGGCGCTGTATGATCCCTACGGATTTAGCACTCCACCATAAATAATCCCGATGGCTGTTCTAATCAACCAGGCTGTTGGTGCTATCCTCGCGTAGCCTACCGAGTTGATTAGGAACTGACCTAAGGAACTTGCCAAGTTCCCTCTTAAAGACAGCCAGGGGTGTCTTAGTAACCTAATGTATGAAGAGGGGGAGTTGAAAAGTGTGGGTGTGTCTACGCTTATTACCTCTGTCATTCTGCCGCTACTTTTCACTGGGCTGTTTTGAAAAGTAGGGGAACGATAAGAGAATACTGTCAAGATGCGTGCCCCAAGACTCTTCAACTTGCTACCAGCACATAGCAGAAATAATAATATTATTATTTATTTCTACAAGTAGATGTACAAGGTATGCAAGCCTAGCTGACACCAGTGACATATTACTATATAAAAAGCCTCTTGTTATGCAGAGCATTTCGGGCAAATTAGATCAGTTTTGTCCCCAGGATGCGACCTACACCAGTCAGCTAACTCCTCGGTACCTATTTACTGCTAGGTGAACAGGGACAGCAAGTGTGTTAAGGAAATACGTCCTGATGTTTCCACCCTTACCAGGGATCGAATCACGGACATCGGTGTGTGAGCTGAGTGCGTTACCAGTCGAGCTACGGGACACCATTACCTCCACCATGTGCCAGAACAACCATGCTGTGATGTGAGCTAGAGGGCCACTAACAGCAACAACCTGGTTGAACAAGTACTCAGCGAAGAAGCTTAGCTAAAGGCCGGGCTAGTAGACCAGAAAAGTCCTTGAAATCGGTCACAGGTGTATCACGGGTGTGTGAGTGCGTGTCACCAAGCTTGCCAATGAATTATCAAGTGGTGTTTCCTCTCGTCATTTTCTTGTTACCCTTTCATATCCCCCCCTCCCCTCTCTCTCTCTCTCACACACACACTCAGAGTCACTCTCCCACTCGTCACTCAGCTGTCTTCCACCTTACTCTTACACTTAAGGCTGGAAACAAGGATAGAGGGAAGGAGTGGAGAAGGGAGGGAGTGTATATTGAAAACAAGGAAACCAAGAGGCAAGAATGCTTGGAGGGAGGCAGTGTATTGAAGGCAAGGAAACTAAGACGAGGAGGGAGGAATTTAAGGAAGGTGGAAGGGGAAGGGTAGAATAGAAGGTATTTGTAAATGAAGTGTCAACTGTTATGTTGTGTTAAATATAACTTTGGCAGGCAGGTAGGAGGATGGATAGATGGTTGTGAGGCAAGTCAAGGTTGAGTGGTAATCAATCACCTCAGTAGAGCAGCACGTCAATACTACAAAATAGTGTTCACTTCCTTAACTCTCCCAGTGGACGACTGCCACTAGTATTTCCTCAAGCACCTTTACCTGAATCACATTATATGTACCTTAATTGACGTTATACATTATACACATACAACCTAGTGGCTCTACCTCAAACCATTAAGAGGCCCAGGAGCTGTAGCTCATCTCCTTCAAGAGACCTAGCACCTATAATTTAGCCTTCCGAAGAGATCCAAATGTTTGAGCACAACACCTTAGACTCCCAGGAGCTTCTGCTCAACACAAGACGTCTAACACGAGTAGCCTAATACCTTGAGAAGCTCGAGAAAGGAAAACGGAATTGATTGTAGATTTACGCCCTGAAGAATTCCAGGAGCTGGAATTCAACCCAGTATTTTTATTTTTTTTTTAATTTTAGACTGATCAGGCAAGACCCAGTTTATATTCATAGCTTTACTACAAGATACGAGACAGCCAGAACTGGTTCTCGGAGGGAGAATGGTAGGTTGAGGGTGTCAGACTCGCTGCCACTGCACCATACCCAAATCATCAATCTTCATGAAACTCTCGGCAGTTTTTGTCTTATTCAAGATGTGCTAGAGCTTGGTTAAGTTTAAGTTTAATTTTAACAAATGACTTAAAAGATTTATGTAAAAGATATTACGGTAAAGAATTAAGACGATGCAAAGTTTGGTTTAATGTTTGCTAGCACAGTTCAGTAGTGCACCAGAAGTGTCAGTAGCTTACATACATTTTTTAATAAAACCGGCGAATTATCATACAAAGCTCCCGTAAAAATCTGAACTTTTCTTAAGGACAAACAAAACATCGTTTAAAGTTTGAACCAGTAAAGAGGCAGTCATGTTTCCCCATGGAAATCAATATCAATTTATTCGATAAAATTGACAAATCGGCACTTACACAAATCAAAGCCAATCAGAATCTTTTAATAAAGGAGATACACCAGTGTTAAGAGTTTGAAGATTAATAATCAGTACATTTTATGTTTAAAAAATTGACAAATTTGCGCACATAAGCTAAAGATGACCAGGATTGCCGGATGCTAGAAGTCGATGTTCTCTCTCTGCTGGGCACTCATCCATAGCGATGCTCTTCTTGATCATCATCAACACTTCGTTGTACATCGCATGCCACTCTTAGGACCCTGACCAGTTCAAACCGTGCCAACAAGATGGTCAGTTTGCGCCTTGCTGTAAATACTCGTCTTCAGTGGAGTACAAGGCAGAGTCACTGCAGCATGAAGGATCTGTGGTTCGTGTGTACCTGTTCTAGAAATAGGAACTTATAAAAAGCAAGTTTCCAAAGTGCTCACAAGTTCGAAACAGCGGTGGGGCTGTCCTAGCTGAATTGTTTGTAGGTAATCGTCAAAGCTACTTGTAGTGCTGAGGCCACGAGAGTTACCCTAACAGTAATGGCTAGTGAAACGGAGGCCCCCCGCATTCTCCTGCTAAATCACCTAGGTGGTGAGGTACAATTTGCTTTACTAGTTCATTTGGTGCTGTGAAGGAGGATAAAACTAGCAAGACAATTTGGAAGACTGTATGTATTCCCAGTACACCTAATCGAACTGGATGTAAAGCTTTGATCCATTGTCATCAAAGAAAACGTTCAGGACATTTTCGAACACGGACCATAGAAAGGTATATTTCTTACGCTTTGGATTGTTGACAGCTTGGGAGCGCTGCAGAGTAGTATGCGACGTTGGGGAGGGACAGGCATCTGGTCAACAAGTAGAAGGCATCAGTGTCTCCGATCCGGTCATCCATCTTCCTGATGTCGGTGATATTTTTTTCCCTCAGAATCACGTCACTGGAACAGAGGAGTGCCAAGGAGGGTACCGTCAGCAACGTGACCATGTTTATGTATGTGTGTAACATGTATGTAACGAACACTTGTCAGCAAGAGGTCCAAACTGAGGTTCAGTTCTGGAGATACACAGGTGTGTGTCGAAGTTGGAGCTGAGCGTCATTAGTTTCATTCTTCTATGTGCGGGTTATGTGAGAGATTTAATCCACTGGGGGGTCTTTATTTATACATGGTTCACTTAGTGATGACTTTTTAAAAACATACAGCTAGTGAACCAGTGAAAATAAAATGGTCTTTGCTTTAACGTAGCTGCAATCCCAACACTAAAATGTGCACTCTAAGATATTAACAAAACATTACCATTAATACTAAATATTCCTAACGTTTATTGCCACAACCACCACACCCATCACCACTTTCACCACCACTACCAACACATTTTTCCTCTACGCCTCGTTGTAAAAGTTAAGCCTCCTTTCAGATAATTCCCTTCTTCACCACTACAACGTTTTCTTCCCCGCCCTCTTTCTTTTTATCCTCATTCTCCATCATCACATTTTCCGTCCTTTTCAAGTTCCTCATCCACCACCACCACCACTAACGTCTTTCTCCTGGTGGCGATGGTGGCCCTTCTCCTGGTGGGTCAGATGAGCACTCTGGCGCTGCCATCTTGGCTATTACTGAAGCTGAGGTGTGCATCCCAGTAGAGCACAAGGCATCATCACACCTCTCAACACCACTTTTCTCTCTCTCTCTCTCTCTCTCTATCTCTCTCTCTCTCTCTCTCTCTCTCTCTCTCTCTCTCTCTCTCTCTCTCTCTCTCACAGAGCTTAAGGTTATCTTCCCTTGTTTATGGTCACTGGTGTTGTTGCGTGTGTGTTTTGTCTCTCTTGTGATATTCCTTTATACCTTTGATGGGTTTCGAGTGTTTTGTTTATTTTCAGCCCGGCCCTAGGCCAGACGTGTCTGGTGCTTTCTTGGTCAACCAGGTTGTTTGTTGGATATATGGAGCAACAGGCCGCCATCACAGTCCGGTTGATCCGGCACTTGTCGGAGGTACTTGTCTACTTTCCTCTTGAAGACTTTTATACTTCTAACAGCAGTATTTCTGATATCTTCTAGCAAGTCTAGGGCGACGGATGTAGATACAGTGTAGCAGCAGTGTTTCTGTTAGCAAGTCTGGGACGACGGATGTTGATAGCGTTCTCTCATTGTATCCATGGCGCCCCTTCCTTTCACTGAGTTTATTCTACATATTCTCCCATCTCTCTCAATCTAAAATGTCATCAGTGTATCTGAATGTGTGTTTGTGTGTGTGTGTGTGTGTGTGTGTGTGTGTGTGTGTGTGTGTGTGTGTGTGTGTGTGTGTGTGTGTGTGTGTGTGTGTGTGTGCGTGCGTGCGTGCGTGCGCGTGCGTGTGCGTGCGCGCGTGCGTGCGTCCGTGCGTGAGTGCGCACGCTGAAAATTCATAATGAGCTAGTGTAAGAATTCTAAGGGATCCATTAGAGAGAGTAAACTCTTAAAAATATCCACTGAAGAGAAACTCGTAGAAAGAGACCCACTGTAGAGAAGTTGCAGGGAGAGTTAGCTTGCATGTTAGTGATTCGCAATTCGCACTAAACTGTTGAATTCGTCAAGTGATATGGTGGAAAGTTCTTGAAATAAGCGCCTGGTAATTACCCTCGTGTACAAGGCACCATTAACAACAGCAGAGGAGCTCACTAAACAACTAAGTTGATAAGACATGATTCACGAAATCGTAATGACACGATTGCAAACAAACCATACCACGGGTGGGGATAGAACCCGCGTGTTCTATCCCTGCCCGTGGTATGGTTTGTTTAGATAAGACAGTTACACAGAGAACCTTAAAAACCCTACAACAATTATTATCCTCCCAAATGAACAATGAGAGATGTAACGGTTGAGAAATTAAGTCCTTTTTAAAATTTTCTCTTATACGTTTAAAGATATATATTTTTTTTCATTTATGTTAATGTAAAAATTAAGAATTTTGTACCAAAAGCACCTTAGAAAACGTACCTAACCTTATTATAACAAGAGCAATTTAATTTAGCCGAAGCCAAATAAATATACACTAGATAAGTTGACAGTAATTTAATAATAAACAAACTCAATGAAACTTTTTTTTTTCGTTAGGTCCAGAAATTATTGCATACCCAAATTTTCGCTTGCCTTATTCGGCAAGAAGAGCTTTGCTATTTAAACCAAAATCGCAAGTTTTATCTATTCGGCACGACATACATATATATATGTTCTCTGTCTCTCTTGCGGTGATGGGCGTGGTGGTGGTGGTCGTCACTATGATAGGTGGGCGTGGTCATTTCAGTGTGTGCTGTGGTTTTTTTTCCCCAGCCTATTTAATTACTTCCTCTTTTTTTTAAGACACAATGTAATGTTACTTTATTTATGTAGTTTCTGGGAGTGTGACCAGGAAGTTACGAGAGATTAAGAACTTTCGTTTAACGGCTGAATTACCGAGGCAATTCCAGTGGAGGAGGTAAGTGAGGTGCAGAAGCTAGTACCACCAGACGAAGAGCAATTGTAACAACAGTGACTGAACGCTGTCTTAACCAGTTTCTTTCATTCAAATTATGTAATATATAATTGAAACATCCTCCCATTTTTCTTTTTTTACTCATCTGTTGAGTAGGCTAAAAGCTTTTATCCTATATCAGCTGATTTCAAATCCCAGTCCTATCTTAGGTATGCTACTACCCCTGAGATGCAACCCACAACAGTAGACTAACACCCAGGTGCCTAATTAATGATAGGTGAATAGGGATAGCAAGCGTAAGGAAAGATGCCCAGTGTTTCCACCCGTGCTGGGGATCGAACCTGGACACTCGGAGAGTGTGTGTGTGTGTGTGTGTGTGTGGGTGGGTGCGCTACCATTCGAACCACGGAACACCTCTGGTAGTTAGGTACTCGAATAATTCAGTTTTTACCTGTTTATTCTGTATGATTGATTACGGTTCTTGCAAGGAATTTCGCATACACCGGGTACATGAGAGGTGGCTTATGTTAACCCACTGGTTATGCAATCGTCTATTGCTGGGGGTACTGAAGTACTTTTGTGGTATGAGTAGGAATTACATTTTAAATGTTCAACATTTTTTTAAAGAGATTAGCAGTTTACTGTCAGCTGTCATGCTGCTGCGTTTATTTTTATTAATAGCTTTATAGTATCGGGTTGTGCTTACCATTTTTGTGTAAATCTGAATGGTTTATCCTCGTGAATTGTACACTGATGGTACTGTTACTTCTTGCAAGTGTTGTAGACTGCTTAATAAAAGTGTGATTAAAAAAATCTCAATACTACTTTTTTAAAATTAATCCGAACGGTGGCGTAAGAAGTGCAGCTGATTAATAGTTTGTTTACGGCAGAGATGGTTGTTTCTGATGACGGAGTCCCTTTAAAATATTATCTAGGAAGAGCAACTCGTTGTCATCTTCCCTACTCTATGTCCAGTTTTATGCTGGTAACTACATCATATAAATTTTCCAAGAAAATATCAAGCTCTTAATATACTTCATTCCTGACAACAAATATCATCAGTATATAGTAGGTGTACCATGTGTCCTGAGGTTGAGAATCGGATACCCATTCTACATCTACTTTGGCTGAAGTTTTAATCATTGAAAGAAAATGCATTGTTGCACTCCTCATGCATTCCTGGCAACAGTGATTTTGACCATAGAAAGTGGTAGCGTACTCTGGTAGTATCAGTTTATTTTACGAGTTTAATACGAGGTCGACAGGCACATGAGTGAATAGTTTGTTCGTGTTGTAATGCTCGAGGTACTTTGTTGTACCTCGAGCATTACAACACTTGTATGTGGATGTGTTGCAAAAATTACTCGAAAAGGGATAAGTATACGGTTGAGCTGTTAGCTAGTTGTTAAGAGTGTGACCTGGTAGATGTAATGGGTTTGAAGAGGATTTATTATAGTTGTGAGAGATCCTTCACATATGATAGCCAGGGAATGGTAACATTCGGATTTTCTAGAATCTCGTTTTATTTGTTTTGTTGAAAGTTCCACTTTCATGGACATGTATGACAGATAAGTATTTTGTCATTTTCCAACCCTCGTCTAAAGAAGATAGAAGGTGGCTGCGGAAACTGAAGATTTAAATTCGCTTTCATATTGCTCCTGGAGGTGGACAAACAATGTTGTCTGCTTATATAGACTTGTACGATGTGAGGTCTATTCTTCATCCTGTTCTTCGCTGCATCTCATGTACCACTTGGGAATTTAGCTTTGCGCTGGGCATTCCATCCATCCCCTCTTGAGAGCATCTGTGTAGACTGATGATGACACATGTGCAACACTTGGGTATTTTTGCTGAAAGTTTCTACTACACAGTAGGCTTCTTCAGTCAATACAGAGGCAGCAGATGTAGTAGTGAAGCGAAGATGTAATCAGTCAGCCTTGGAGAAATAGTATTTGAGGTGGTCAGTCCCTCAATCTGTCATTACGATTTCTCGAGTCGAGTTCAGCTACAAGGTCTGGAACGATATCGTTCCATGGAGCTGCACTCTACTGACTTTGAGTGAGTGTTCTTACCAAACTGATGCAGTGTGTTCCAATGCGCCTTGTAGTTAAGAAGATCCAAGAATAACTCGTTCTTAATATTGGGTACAACACTATGGAGTTATGCTGGTGCTCGGGTCATGTTGAGGGTCCACCTCGTGAACTAGCAGAGGCTGAAGTGAGGATTGGTATATCGAGTGTCTTCTAGCAGACTTCTGCCTCGATTATTGGGCCACATTTATTGCAATGCCCTTAGAAAGTGGTGGGCACAATTGGTCTTGCATATAAGCGGAGGAGAGAGAGGTACATGATAATATATACCTGGAAGGTACTCGAGGGCTTGGTCCCAAATCTGCACACTGCCATAACAACACACTAGAGTGAGAGATATGGGAGGAAGTGTAAAAGAAACCCAGTGAGGAGCAGGGGTGCGGTGGGGACAATAAGGGAACACTGCATCAACATCCCGGGTCCCATACTTTTCAACATCTTATCAGAAGATATCAGAAACACTGCTGGAACAAGTGTAGAAGCCTTCAAGAGGAAACTAGACAAGTATCTTCACCAGGTGTCAGATCAACCAGGCTGTGATGGATATGTGGGGCAGCGGGCCTCCAGCAGCAGCAGCCTGGTTAACCAGGCAAGCACCAGACGAGCCTGGCCCATAGCCGGGCTCAGAGAGTAGATAAACTCTCGAAACTCTTCAAAGGTATATCATAGGTAAAGGTAAGCAGCAAGTTGTACGGAGTTCAGCATGACGTGGGTGGCGGCCATCTTTGTTCCAGAGGAATCGTCACTGGAACGAATCTGTTGATTCAGTATACTGCACATTTTATGTTGTTTATGGTGTCAACATAAGTGGCCCAAGACTCTTCAACTTATCTCCAGCAGATAACAGAAATATTTCCCCTAAAAAAGATAAATAAACGTTTTCTAGAAGCTATACAATTTCCTCATGGAAGCCACGAGCACAAACAGCCAAGCTGACCAATCTGCTGGGAGGAAGGGGGTAGAAGAGCCATCAGCCCTCCCTGCTGATGGGAGAATACTGTCCCACTCTGTGACATGTGTTTATTGTGGTTCATACACATAAATTAACAGCTTCCTCAGCGGTCAAATCTTTCAGAATATAGCGTGAATCCCCCCCCCCCCGGTTCCTGCTGGAGCCTCGTACGTTGAAATGCAACTATTAATGTTGTACCATTAATGGCTTTTTAATAGATGTAAAATAAATTAATATAGTGTGATTATATTTATTGGTATATAATGGTTGCCTTATTAATATGTATGCCTGATTAATATGTTTTAGCATGAATTTGCATGTAGAGAGGAGTGCGGCAATGTCAGGTTGTAATTGTACTGATCATTGAGAGATTATTTGGTTACCTGGAGGATGTTCCGGGGGGCCATCGCCCCCGCGGCCCAGTCCTTGATCAGGCCTCCCGGTGGATCAGCCTGATCAACCAGGCTATTACTGCTGTCTGCACGCGTTGCAACGTACAAACCACAGCCCGGCTGATCAGGCACTGACTTCCACCTTCAAGAATTGCTTTTCGTGCAAAATTGCTAGCTGGAAATGAACCGAAAATTTAAATATTTGTTCTCGGTTAGGTTAACCTGTATTATATAATTACTCATTTAAAGAAAACGGGTGGAGTAGGTTTGGCAGCGCGGGCACATCGTTCCATGTCGAGCGTGCATTTTCTCACGAACTGCGAAATGTTTGGAAGATAGGTTGACTAAGAAAAGTAGACGTTCATTGTTTTCTTCACTACAAGTGTTGTCATTTGTTGTTGCCGTATTATAGATGGTGACGCCTCATGTTAACTGTTTCAGGCGCAGAGTGACGAAGATGACGTTGGTCCAGACGATGTGGCAGTCAATGTCGACGGTAATGTTGGCTATATGGACGACTTCTTTAACGAGGTGAGTACCATCTTTCTTATACAAATTTGTACTCTCAGCTTCCTTAGATATAAATAAATTAATATATATATATATATATGCAATAAGATTACAGTAAACAGGTGATTTCAGAATATGCAAAACAACGACTGTGAAAGAATAGAGAAATTCCAAGCGCTTTCATTGTTCCTTGATAATGTGAGTAGTCACGAAAGCACTTGGAATTTCTCTGTTCTTTCACAGTGGTTGTTTTGCATATATATATATATATATATATATATATATATATATATATATATATATATATATATATATATATATATATATATATATATATATATATATATATATATATTTAAAATATATATATATTATATAAAATTTGGAAATGGTAAGATTACAGGCTATACGTTAATGGAGTTTGCAATTGCTACTTGTTTGTTTCTCTCTATTGCAACTTGTCGATATTCCTATACCATCTACTGTGATATTATTGATGGTATTGAATAACAAGAAGTTGAAGCATATACCACACGTGCAACACTTGGGTGTCTGTATTACCGAAACGTTTTGCCTGCACAATGGGCTATTTCAGAAGACTGACCTTGTACTCTCCTGCATCCGACTGAAAAAGCCTTTCGTGCAGGCGAAAAGTTTCTGCAATTAAGATACCCAAGTGTTGCATGTATGATTTATTTTCCTCCATCTACTATCACTGAATTATGTAAACTTGTGTTTGCAGTAATGGAAGCTTGGCTCCAGACTCTGCTTGCTAAGCTTGGTCCATGCCATTACTGTTTTTTGGTCTCCTGAGCACTGTCAAACTTATTGTATATCAGTATATTAAGTTTGCTTCCAAGTGAGTGACCGAGAGTCGCTTGTCAACCCTAGATAGTGACACCTACTACTTGTTGTATATTTTGATTACCAGAGTGAGTGGCCGAGACTCGCTTGTCCTTCCACATCCAGTTCATTCCCCTTCTCTATCACCTGAGATTGAAACAGTACTTCCTTACCCCTCTCGGACTTTGCTTCATTTTAACTTCCTTCAGTGTTTCCTGGTTTTCGCATTTCAGTGTCCCTGTCCTCCGTCTAATTTACCCTTGGTATCTTGTAATAACCGTATCTTCTCTGACTCGTGAAATCGTAATAACACGATTGCAAACAAACCAGGGGACGGGTGGTTAGAACCCATGGCAAGTGAGTCATGGGTTCTAACCCCCACCCGTAACGTGGTTCGTATCTTCCCCGAGTCGTCAAATCTAATTTTTATTCTCCCCGCAGTACTCGTCCATCAGTTTTGGGATTAGTTTGCTTCAAAAGCTTTGTATCCCTTAATGCCTCTGGGTCATCCCACAGTCATTAAACCCACTGATATAGCCCCACCCCACAAAGGTAGCAGTAAAGCAAATGGAAAAACTATGAATGAGGACCCACAGTATCAAAATCTTTGAACGTTTTAAGAAGCAAGATTGCTAAACACATGGAATTACAGCAGTGGCACAGCTCAGGGCAACTTGGGTTTAGAGCAACTCAAGCCTTCCTCACGCAGTTACTTTGTGACGTCATGTTCTTGGGTGCACTGGAAGATGAATAAAATTCATGCGTAGTGTATACGAACTCTGCAGAAGCCTTTGAATAATAGCGCCTAGAATACAAGCTAAAGGAAAAATGTTTAAAAGTGGGATGAAACACAACCCAAAGAGTAACAGTGAACAAAAATCAGAGGGTGCCACTGTGGAAATCTATGCAAGGCACAGTACTAGATCCAGTTATCTTTCTCGTTCTTGTATCCGATCAGGCACACAAATCATAGTAATTTATCATCCTTGGTCGACTTGTATGCGAGTGGCATCCACCGAGAACACCAAATCTCCACACTGATATAAACGAAATCTTCCTTTGGGCCGCAGACGAAAATACGATGTTTGATAAGGACAGATTTCAGTTACTCCGTTGTGGAAAGGTTGAGGAAATAAAAACTAAAACAGAGTATAAAATACTCGAAATCATTCAGTTATGCGAAAGATCAATGTGAGAGACTTAGCGTTAGTGTCAGAAGATCTCGTATTCAAGAATCACAACAGAGTTAATACCACAGCTGCAAGGAACATGATTGGTTGGATATACCGAACCTTCGAAACAAGAGAGACCAAGCCATGATACTTAGTCATTTGATCTTCTTGAATAGAATATTAATATACACTAACAGCCCCTTTTAAGGCAGGCAAAAACGGAAGTCATAAAGGTGCTTTAATCAAGCACCTAAATTATTGGGACTGCTTGAGGTCCCTCGATGCATCATAATTTACTCCTGGAAAGACTTGGAGATGGTCCCAGAACACAAGGAACCGGCACAAAGAAGAATGAAACTTATGTCGACTTTTCGGTCTGACGTTTTGACCATTAACTAGTGACCGAAACGTCGTCATAAGTTTCACTCTCCTACGTGTGGGTTGTTTGTGTGTTGTTCCAGTCACGGTATTATATACTCTTATTTTTTGACCTCAAAACTTGACACTGAAACCACTTTGATAACAAGATACTCAGAAGAGGGTGCAGTGTACCTGCTGGGCCGCGGTAAGAACCCAGGAGACAACTCTGTAAGTGTGAAGGGACCAAGAATTTTCAACACCCTCCTCACATAAGGGGAATTACCAGCAGACACCTGGATGTCTTTATGGAAAGTTCAGTCCGTTCCTGATTAGCCAGGCTGTGGTGCCTACGTTGGACTGCGTGGCCTGTCAGGTTGATCAGACTACAGCACTCCACCAGACTCTCCCTCACTCCACCAGAGACTCCCTCACTCCACCAGAGACTCCCTCACTCCACCAGTGACTCCCTCACTCCACCAGTGACTCCCTCACTCCACCAGTGACTCCCTCACTCCACCAGAGACTCCCTCACTCCACCAGACTCTCCCTCACTCCACCAGACTCTCCCTCACTCCACCAGACTCTCCCTCACTCCACCAGACTCTCCCTCACTCCACCAGACTCTCCCTCACTCCACCAGACTCTTCCTCACTCCACCAGACTCTCCCTCACTCCACCAGACTCTCCCTCACTCCACTCACCCACACAGCAGGCTGTCGTAATGTCTAGACAGAGCGGAACTTGCCACTGTGTCCCCTGCCTCTCTTTCTTCCGCTCTGTAGGGGTGCCACGGATACCTTGATACCTTAAACACCTACAACAGGTATTGCACTTTCATATACACACCACTGAAGTATTACTTATGCAGGATATTACATTCCAGCAGACACTGCAGTTTTCATACAGTTTTTTCCCTTGATGCTACCTCCGACAGTCTGCTATTACACAGGTACCTATTTTTATTTCTAGGTGGGCAGGGGCAGCAGAGGTGTATAGAAACTTTCGCACATATTTCTCCGCTCGAAGAAATCGAAGCCGGGACCATGCGATCTAGTTGAATGCTCTCACCAATGAGCTACGTGGGTGAGGGTGAGGTGAGGGAGGTGTGTTGGTCATGGGACATTACTGCTGGGGTAGGGGGCAAGGAAGGGTGGTAAATGCTTAGGAAGGGAGGCGGGAGGGGTAAGAAACAGCAGTCTTTTTAAGTGAAAAGTTTCGTGTTGTGGTGGTGCTTTCGTCTATTTGTATTTACCAAGATATGGTTACAGGGGTCGATGCAAAGCTCCTGGTCCCACCTTCTAATTCTTATCGACCGGTTTCACTGATTTCTAACCCTGGTATATTCACCAAATTGCGTGCTCGCCTAGTTATACTCACTTGGCTGTGTCTGCTGGAGAAATTAACTCTGACTAGTTTATATGATTTCTAGCTTCTAGGATCCTGTGGTATCTACCCTTGAAGCTTTGCAATATGTTTCTCTCTCAACCTAACACTGAAAAATATACAGTACTTACTGAAGTTCCTGTGGTTCATCAACGTCTTTAGCTGCTAAGTTCCAAGCTCCTCTCAACATCTTGGTAGTGTGTAGCTCAGTTCCACTTAGCTAACTCCTTCGCGGAAATGAACTGCGAGAGGCAAGGGAAGTCACAAGGTGAAAGCGTGTGAAGCACACAAGATGGAGCTTGCACTTTTGCTTTGTGTGTGTGTGTGTGTGTGTGTGTGTGTGTGTGTGTGTGTGTGTGTGTGTGTGTTGAAAAGATGGTGATTGCCAGCATCAGTAGGTACCCTGGCAGGACTTGTACCTTCTTGCTTTAAATTCTCTTTCCAGATCATCGTCTCTGACAGAGATTTGTGTAGATTGAGGACTGGTCTTGTACACCTTACCCAGTGACACTAATATCCTCACTGTGTGACTTTTATACAGAATATATACAAGGGATAACCTAAGATATATTTTAGTGATTAAAGTAGTCCTGATGGTACACAGGTGAATTGTGGCCTTAATGTAGGTCATGTACAGGCGCTAGGCCATAAACTTAACACTGTTCTTCAACAATTGTGTGCACTTCTTGTGATGTTCTGTAGAACACATGTTAAGTGTTTTCGCGCGACTTTGACCTTTACTCATTTATAAGGTTTTTATACCGTTCATTACAGGGGTACCTGTATAAATCTCACCAGTTTTTAAGGGACTAATCGTCAGCTATTATTTTGAATTGACGTTAAATAATTTATTAGTTAGATTTTTTCAAAAGTGAGTTTTTTCACTTGAGAATTACGCATTTTTAGTCTGCGTATTTTGTGTCGCTGTAAGTGGTTACACTGGTCGAGTCTTAGGGTCTTTTCCTGTCTTCTCTGGCATTGATTTTGCTCGATAGCTTACATTATGCTTTACAACGACCATAATAAAGGTAGACATTGGGCACACTCGTCAGGTATGTTATATACCTGTATCGGGAACAATTTCTGCTTTATAACGGGTTCATGTTGGACAAGACTTCACGCTAGTGCGGGTACTAACTTGTTTGTGGCTGTGTTAGCGCGCGCAAGGTTAATTGCCTTTTCGTAGCTACAGAAAGAAAGTAGCCTAAATTTCCAGAGCTTATAACACTTCTTCTTCGTAGTAGATGCTGTTATATTGTTCTTTCTCTTCGTGAAGGAAAAACTTCAGTATTTTTCTCTCATTTTTCCCTCAGTTTACTGGTATGGCCTCTTGCACTGTGGTGGAAATGTTTATTTTTAACTTTGGAATGTTAGCATGATATAACGATGTGTGTGTGTGGGGGGGGGGAGCAGGGAGTATCTGAAGTCAACTATCAGTTTGTGGAATTTGGCTACACCACACGTATAGTTTTAGGAAGGGGGTGGGTAAAAGGGTAAGGGAGGGGAGGACGGAGGAGAGTCGTGTGTAGGAAACACCCAACAATGAGTGGAAGTACAATATGTACATTACACAATATTGTACAATATGTACATTCACTGAATTCAGAAGCACAAAGACTTCAAGGTATTTAACACCCTCACTCTAGATACCGGTGGTGTACTGCTGACAGTTTTGGAGAACTCAAGCGGCTATAGTTACCGACTAGTGCTCAGTAGAAATCATTCATCGGTGTAAAATTTACTATTCATGTAACCTATGTAAAACACAGAATAAACATTTCTTATTGAAAGTGTTGTTGCGGGGAGATAGTGAAAGTAGCACATTAGTAATTATTGTGCAAGACGTCTGTGTCAATGAACTCTTAGTATCGCACTTCACGTATTTAAGAGATGGCTGAGTTGATTATTGTTAGGTTATTTAAAGTTAAGTGGGTTCGTTAGGTTACGTTATGGTTTTATCGTTTGCGCTAGAAAATACTTTTTCGACGGTAAATGTTGTAGTGTTTCGTCTGTAATTAACGTCTGAAGAGCAGTCGTATGATCTTACCCAACAATCCCTTGTTGAGACATTGCTTTGCTGTGTAGAGCTTTATCAAGTCATAACATGATAAAGCTCTCCCTCTACACAGTCAAGATTCACTCCATTATAAGCTTGTTCTGCAGTGCGTCTGTATTCTTCATCCTCGGCTTAAAATGAGAATTATCAGCATGTCTCTCTTAGGAATACAGAGTGCTCGTGCTAATGCTGTTTTGGATTTGTTTGTTTCTTGGTTCTAATTCTGGAGGATTTGTGCTAATGTCAGATTTATAAGTTGGGCAGAAATAGAGAAAATAGCTGGGTCGTCCACTCTCCTGTCGTTGGGTGGATTGCTCACTAGTTATTCATACTCTTCCTTTAGCATTTTGCTCGTTTCTTTTTTTTCGTCCTCGGTGTATGAACCGCCTACAAGTACTGGGCCAATTCTTGAGATGTTTCTTTTTTTTTTTTATCTGGATTTTGTGTATGCAAAGAAAGATTTAAGATTCGTCCCAATTTCCAGAATGGCTTTTTGCCCTTTGGTGTTTCTTCAGTCTTGCGTGACTTGTAATCTCTCGCTCTGAGAGATGTTCATTTTTAAGCAGTTCAACTTTTTTTTTTCCGGTACATTCTTCTGTATTCTCTTTCTAAGTATATCTAATTTCCCTGTAGGTTTTCCCAATAGAAAATGTATGTACTACTGACCTTGTATACTTTTGTATTAAGGTTTTCAACACACTATTGCGGTTAAGGCTGCTCACGATTGTTGCTAGTTAAGGGTGCTCACGATTGTTGCTAGTTAAGGGTGCTCACGATTGTTGCTAGTTAAGGGTGCTCACGATTGTTGCTAGTTAAGGGTGCTCACGATTGTTGCTAGTTAAGGCTGCTCACGATTGTTGCTAGTTAAGGCTGCTCACGATTGTTGCTAGTTAAGGGTGCTCACGATTGTTGCTAGTTAAGGCTGCTCACGATTGTTGCTAGTTAAGGCTGCTCACGATTGTTGCAAGTTAAGGCTGCTCACGATTGTTGCTAGTTAAGGGTGCTCACGATTGTTGCTAGTTAAGGGTGCTCACGATTGTTGCTAGTTAAGGGTGCTCACGATTGTTGCTAGTTAAGGGTGCTCACGATTGTTGCTAGTTAAGGGTGCTCACGATTGTTGCTAGTTAATTCTCTGATACTTGAAGTTGAGTTTACTTCGTATCCTTTCACGTTGGCTATTTCTATAATTCTTTACACACGGATTTATGCTTGTATTTCATTGAGGTTCTGATCGGAGTATATTGTATGAGAGATTTTTATTAGTTACTCATTGTTCAGGTAGATCAGATACAGCGCATTTACATTTCTAGTAGGTTCTGTATCGTTGGTTCAATGCAAGGTTCTCGCACAGTTCCCTGATGTGTTGGGCTACCGTCCTTCCATGTACGGATATAATTCTCTAGTCTATCGCTTTACTAAGTTCTTATATTTGGAATGTTCATATCTCCCTGGAGGATATTTGGTTTACGAATTTGAAGCCAGCTTTCTTTTGTCTTTATCTGCTTTTTGAATTCCTCTACCGGTGCCGACTAGTCTTGGTCTCTACTTTTACCATAACCTTTAATGATTACAACAGTTTTGTACAAGTATGTCTCTCTCTTACAGGCTGACCCTTCCCATGGCTGATCCTCTCTAATATCTATAGACACTTTCATTTTTAACCAAAGCATTTCTTGAATGAATGTGTGTGTGTGTGTGTGTGTGTGTGTGTGTGTGTGTGTGTGTGGGTGTGTGTGCGCGTGTGTGTGAAAACTTCAAGCTTTGTATTTGTGAGGAGCCCACTTTGTTTTTTCTTACGATATAAAGTACGAATGGTAGCAAGAAGGATGGAGGGTTTACCATTTAGGATGCTAGGATTAGTAGGTTATATTAGTACCTCCGGTACTGCTCCATCCTGTAATGTAGTGTTTGTTTTATTTATCCATATAAGCGAAGGCACGCTGCTTCCTGGTTTGCTCAAGATTGAGTTTGGCTAACTCAAGTGCTGACGAACTGACTTACCCCGAGACAAGCTTGGTTCATCCCCTTCCCCTCCTTTTCCAAGATTGGAAAGTTGTTCTGCATGTGTTCCGGAGTTAGAAAGAGATTGAAGTGGGGATCGGTGATTAACCGTTCCCTTAGCAACTGCAGTACTAGGTCAATACTCCATATTGTACGAGTCGAACCTTAGCTTGTTGATCATATACTGACTTAAGTTGTGCAGCAGTAAGAGCGCGTTGATAATGTCAGTTGATTGAGGAAATCGCCAGCAGCTCTGTAGAGATAGTCTGGGCAAATTTTGAAGGGTATATGCTGTCACCAAATGCCTAACACACGCTGGTGATATGACCAGCCAGTACTACAATAGAGCACTAACCCGTAGCAATGCTTAACACAAAAATAGATTGTGTCAGTACACCTAACAACTTGGCTTGCAGCGCAACAATGTACGCAGTGTCGGAAACGACAGGCATCCCATATTAAGAACACAGGTGTAGTCTGGTGACTTGTACACCTGTTTACAAATGAGTCAGCAAGATATTCAACTAACAGTGTTGGTATCAAGCAAAAGACAGCACAGAATAACTTAGTATATGTATTCCTTCTCCATATATGTTAAAAGAAATTTTTATACAGTATGTGCAAGAAACACTGTTGAGCCGTCTTCGACCAGAGTGTAGGTAAGTCTATCTGATTTTGATGCTCTCTCTACCTCATTACCAGTAGCCGGACTAAATAGTAAGTGGTTCTTAAGCTGATATTTAGCCGGGTGTATTGAGTTGAAGTCAGCAGCGGCAGCTTTAAAAGCTCTTCCCGGAAAGTCAATTCCTGGGACATGCAGAAAGGAGTGTCTAGCAATCCTGCTACCCTGGAATAATAGGCCTTGATCACGGGTTTCTTCCTTTTAAATACTCGCTGTATATTATATATATATATATATATATATATATATATATATATATATATATATATATATATATATATATATAAATAATAATAATAATAATAATATAGGGAGGTACCACCTCTAGAACTGTTACAGGGACCCTCATCCTCAGAGAAAAGAATAAACTTGCTTCAGGGAAAACTCAATATTCTCCCTGAAGCTGTTTGAGAATTTTCTCCTACCACCCCCTATATTATATATATATATATATATATATATATATATATATATTTTAAAGACAAAATACATTGACAGAACATTCACAAAACTACGATACAAAGTAAAACAACATAGGTAACTCAGAGCTACATCTCGAATACTTCGTCCAGCTCCCCGGCGGTGGGTCGCGTGCCCAGAATGCTGCAGGCATTTCCTCTCTGGATCGCAACACTGAGTCTCTGGAAGAGGAAGCTGGTCGCCCTGTGGTCCTTTGTTTCTATGATGAGCTTTTCACCCAGCTCTATTAGGAACTTTAGAGCACACTTGCCCCATGCTCCAAGGGTCTCTGACCCTATTGGGATGAAGTTATAGCAAGGGGGAAGGTCTTCATATTTGCGGATCTTCTGAGTCTCCCTGTGGCTGGCAGCTCCACCCCCTTCCACTACGGAGTATGGCAAGTAGGTGTCTGCCAATGTGGCGGCACATGTGTAGTCCCAGGCAATCTGCTTTCCATCCTTCCAAGGTAGCATAGTGGCTCCATCAGGACGCTTTAGACTTCCGTCAGACCTCTGCACTTGGGGTTCCCGTTGAGCTGGGCAACGGGCTGTGGCGAGGCTTCTCTTTATATCATTGACCTCCTCATGCCTGGCATACTTCCCTTCTGCTGTGTGACACACGAGACCATGAAGTCCGAATTGATCAGCTGTCGCCCTGCCGCAAATACACCTATGTTCGGTGAGGATGGGGGCGGCTAGGCGAAGAGCAACACCAATCCGAATGGCCTGTGGGTCTAGTCGAGTGCCCAAGGAGGAATTGGGAACAGCAAACAGGAAATCTCCAGAGTGCGGTGCCTTCACTGCCAGGAGACGAGCTTTGTCCTTTCCTGAGGCGTTGGAGAGCATTGTGCTGGCGATTTTTTCCATGGTCGGTTTGTCCCAGTGGGACTGTGTTCTTTGGGAGGAGCTGGTCTACTGGAGGAATCTGTAAGGGTGTCCCACCGAATCGCTGCTTCAGTAAACCTGGGGTCTTGAGCTCCTACCATGTCTCTCAAGCGTTCGGGAACAATCTTCTTGACTAAAGCACTGGAAGCCAAACATGAAGACAGAAAAGCAGGTAAAGCAACATGCGTTGCTTTGCGCACCCCTATACCTCCCAGTCGTACTGGGAGGGTTGCCTGATCCCATTGCTGATCCTCTAGTGACAGGTTCAGTGCCTTCTTAAGGGTTGACCTCAGGTGTGCGTCATATTCGTCGAGTGTTGGGTTGTCAAAAGAGGGTGAACACCTGAGGAAGTAAGTGAGTCTTGGAATAGTAAGGCACCTTGTGAGGAGATACAGAGCATCATGGGCATCAAGATTGCTTATTCTCTCCTCCATTCTCATCAGGTCATTCAATTTGTCCTTGAGGACTGTGTCGATGGCCTGGTGACCCAGCGGTGCTCCCAAGAGGGTACTGTTGGACGGAGTGGTAGTAGAGACTTCTGGGAGGATTCTTCGCACAGCATTGATTATTTCCTGGTTTGCTGTGATGATTTCACACTTGGAGGGATTGAGGATGAGTCCCAAGTCTTCTCCCTGTGTTTTCACCAGTTGTAGGTTCCCTACCAGGGACTCTTCAGTACCTGCCAGAGTGCCATCATCCAGGTACCAGATATTGAGCTCGCTGCTTAGGCTGGAAGTTAGTTCTCTTACTGCCAAGCAGAAGAGAAGTGGAGCTAGTGGGTCACCCTGCTGAACACCTTCTGATGAGAGAATTTCATGTTCTCCAAACAAAAGAATTGAGGGTTTGCTGTAGCCGGCTGAAATGAAGGGAAAAAGACTGGGGAAGCGATCCCGAACAGCTGGCAAGACAGCATCTCTCTTTACCATATTAAAAGCATTTCTAAAGTCAAGTTTGACTACGGCCTTGTCTTCTGGTAGGTCCCTGATGTAGGCCCTTGCCGCATGAGCTGCAGCTTCACTGCCTTGAGGGACCCCAAAGCCCAGTTGGTGTGGCTGGAGTAAACTGGCAGCTTCTAGGCGAATGTTTCTTACTGCTGCTTTGGCAACGAGACGGCGAAGAGTGTTTCCAACCGCAATGGGTCTGATTCCCCCATCCTTCTTCTTCAAGGCACACAGTGAGGCTCCAAAAAAGAAAGGTTTAATTTCTTCTGGGATTCGCCCAGCCAGGCAGTTGTTGACGAAAGTTGTCAACTCGGTGAGAAGAAGTGATGCAGATGCACCGAGTACTGGATTTACCATCTCCTTGAGGTGCTGAGGTCGAATTCCAGTGTAACCTCCTGCAGATCCTGCAGGAAATGACACAATCGCCTTATAGACTTCCGATTCAGGCAAAATTAATTGTTCAGTGATGGGGTCTTCCTCAGGGTTCCTGTTGATGGCTATGGTGTCCCTGGTTGGATGCTTGTCTCTTAGTGCTTGGGCTGTGGTCTCATCTTTGGGGGCTACAGTGTCGTCACTTGTAATTATTCGGATTGCTCCCACTGTTTTACCTTCTTCAATTTTTTTGTTAACCTGTGGGCAAATTTTCTCGTTTTCAGTGGGACTTTTCTTGGGTCTACCTTTGTGATTCCCGCGATGATGGGGCAGAGGGACACAATTATCCGTTCTTGGGTAGTTGCGCACTGCCTTGATAACTGACGTGGTTAGCAGTTTGCCTCGTCTCTCAGGAACTGCAAGACAGACATTGCCAAACAGGAGCAGGTTGCGCCATGCTTGGATGGTGCCTCGGGCTTCTAAGTTGGTGGAACCTCCATTCACCTGCTTGAGAAGGTCTGTGAACTTCCCTGCTGCATATGGGCGAGCCGCTTTAGGGATATATATATATATATATATATATATATATATATATATATATATATATATATGGAAGTACCACCTCTATAGCTGGAATGGGGACCCTCATCCTCAGAGAAGACAATAAACGTACCTCAGGGAAAACTCAAGGTTCTCCCCGAGCTGTTTGAATATTTGCTTCTCCTACCATATATATATATATATATATAGGTAAAACTCGTCAGTTAGCAAGAACTCGTTTAAAATTAAGTCCTTTCTAAAAATTTTCTCTTATACGTTTAAAGATATATTTCTTCATTGATGTTAATGTAAAAATTTATAATTTTGTACCAAAAGAACCATAGAAAACTTACCTAACCTTATTATTACAAGGGCAATTTAATTTAGCCTGATCCAACTAAATATATTTTAGATAAGTTTACATTAATTTAATAATAAACAAACACAATGAAATATATATTTTTTCGTTAGATTCAGAGTGATTTTTGCGAAATTATTGCATACACAAATTTTCGCTTCCCACAAACAGCCCCCACAAGCACCTCCCACAACCCACTTCTACAAGCACTTCCCACAACCCACTCCCACAAGCACTTCCCACTCCCACAAGCATCTCCCACAACCCACTCCCACAAGCATCTCCCACAATCCACTCCCACAAGCATCTCCCACAATCCACTCCCACAAGCATCTCCCACAATCCACTCCCACAAGCACCTCCCACAACCCACTTTCACAAGCACTTCCCATAACCCACTTCCACAAGCACTTCCCACTTCCACAAGCACCTCCCATAACCCACTTCCACAAGCACTTCCAACAACCCACTTCCACAAGCACCTCCCACAACCCACTTCCACAAGCACTTCCCACAACCCACTCCCACAAGCACTTCCCACAACCCACTCCCACAAGCACTTCCCACAACCCACTCCCACAAGCACTTCCCACAACCCACTCCCACAAGCACTTCCCACAACCCACTTCCACAAGCACTTCCCACAACCCACTCCCACAAGCACTTCCCACAACCCACTCCCACAAGCACCTCCCACAGCCCACTTCCACAAGCATCTCCCACAACCCACTCCCACAAGCATCTCCCACAATCCACTCCCACAAGCATCTCCCACAATCCACTCCCACAAGCATCTCCCACAATCCACTCCCACAAGCATCTCCCACAATCCACTCCCACAAGCACCTCCCACAACCCACTTTCACAAGCACTTCCCATAACCCACTTCCACAAGCACTTCCCACTTCCACAAGCACCTCCCACAACCCACTTCCACAAGCACTTCCAACAACCCACTTCCACAAGCACCTCCCACAACCCACTTCCACAAGCACTTCCCACAACCCACTCCCACAAGCACTTCCCACAACCCACTCCCACAAGCACTTCCCACAACCCACTCCCACAAGCACTTCCCACAACCCACTCCCACAAGCACTTCCCACAACCCACTTCCACAAGCACTTCCCACAACCCACTCCCACAAGCACTTCCCACAACCCACTCCCACAAGCACCTCCCACAACCCACTTCCACAAGCACTTCCCACAACCCACTCCCACAAGCACTTCCCACAACCCACTTCCACAAGCCATCATAACAGACATTTCCTGGTTTGATTTCTTGTATTTCTTCTCGAGCGGTGTTGGGTAAATTCCTTGTCAGCCTCTCATCACCGGCTGTTGTGGTGGAAGATGGGGGGATGGTTGTAGTGGGAGAGATGAAGGAATGGTTGTGGTGGGAGAGATGGATGGTTGTAGTGGGAGAGATGTAGGGATGGTTGTGTTGGGAGAGATGTAGGGATGGTTGTGGTGGAAGAGATGGGGGGATGGTTGTAGTGGGAGAGATGAAGGAATGGCTGTGGTGGGAGAGATGGATGGTTGTAGTGGGAGAGATGTAGGGATGGTTGTGGTGGGAGATGGAGGGATGGTTGTGGTGGGAGATGGAGGGATGGTTGTGGTGGGAGATGGAGGGATGGTTGTGGTGGGACATGGAGGGATGGTTGTGGTGGGACATGGAGGGATGGTTATGGTGGGAGATGGAGGGATGGTTGTGGTGGGAGATGTAGGGATGGTTGTGGTGGGACATGGAGGGATGGTTGTGGTGGGAGATGGAGGGATGGTTGTGGTGGGAGATGGAGGGATGGTTGTGGTGGGAGATGGAGGGATGGTTGTGGTGGGAGAGATGAAGGAATGGTTGTAGTGGGAGAGATGGAGGGATGGTTGTGGTGGGACATGGAGGCATGGTTGTGGTGGGAGATGTAGGGATGGTTGTGGTGGGAGATGGAGGGATGGTTGTGGTGGGAGATGGAGGGATGGTTGTGGTGGGAGAGATGAAGGAATGGTTGTAGTGGGAGAGATGGAGGGATGGTTGTGGTGGGAGAGATGAAGGGATATTTGTGGTGGGAGAGATGTAGGGATGGTTGTAGTGGGAGAGATGGAGGGATGGTTGTGGTGGGAGAGATGGAGGGATGGTTGTGGTGGGAGAGATGGAGGGATGGTTGTGGTGGGAGAGATGGAGAGATGGTTGTGGTGGGAGAGATGGAGGGATGGTTGCAGTGGGAGATGTAGGGATGGTTGTGGTGGGAGAGATGGATGGTTGTAGTGGGAGAGATGTAGGGATGGTTGTGTTGGGAGAGATGTAGGGATGGTTGTGGTGGGAGAGATGTAGGGATGGTTGTGGTGGGAGAGATGTAGGGATATTTGTAGTGGGAGAGATGGAGGGATGGTTGTGGTGGGAGAGATGTAGGGATGGTTGTGGTGGGAGAGATGTAGGGATGGTTGTAGTGGGAGAGATGTAGGGATGGTTGTAGTGGGAGAGATGTAGGGATGGTTGTGGTGGGAGAGATGTAGGGATGGTTGTGGTGGGAGAGATGTAGGGATGGTTGTGGTGGGAGAGATGTAGGGATGGTTGTAGTGGGAGAGATGGAGGGATGGTTGTAGTGGGAGAGATGGAGGGATGGTTGTGGTGGAAGAGATGGAGGGATGGTTGTAGTGGGAGAGATGTAGGGATGGTTGTGATGGGAGAGATGTAGGGATGGTTGTGGTGGGAGAGATGTAGGGATGGTTATGGTGGGAGAGATGTAGGGATGGTTGTGGTGGGAGAGATGTAGGGATGGTTGTAGTGGGAGAGATGGAGGGATGGTTGTAGTGGGAGAGATGGAGGGATGGTTGTGGTGGGAGACATGAAGGAATGGTTGTGGTGGGAGAGATGGATGGTTGTAGTGGGAGAGATGTAGGGATGGTTGTAGTGGGAGAGATGTAGGGATGGTTGTGGTGGGAGAGATGTAGGGATGGTTGTGGTGGGAGAGATGTAGGGATGGTTGTGGTGGGAGAGATGGAGGGATGGTTGTGGTGGGAGAGATGGAGGGATGGTTGTGGTGGGAGAGATGGATCGTTGTGTTGGGAGAGATGTAGGGATGGTTGTGGTGGAAGAGATGGAGGGATGGTTGTAGTGGGAGAGATGTAGGGATGGTTGTGATGGGAGAGATGGAGGGATGGTTGTGGTGGGAGAGATGTAGGGATGATTGTGGTGGGAGAGATGTAGGGATGGTTGTAGTGGGAGAGATGGAGGGATGGTTGTAGTGGGAGAGATGGAGGGATGGTTGTAGTGGGAGAGATGGAGGGATGGTTGTGTTGGGAGAGATGTAGGGATGGTTGTGGTGGAAGAGATGGAGGGATGGTTGTAGTGGGAGAGATGTAGGGATGGTTGTGATGGGAGAGATGTAGGGATGGTTGTGGTGGGAGAGATGTAGGGATAGTTGTGGTGGGAGAGATGTAGGGATGGTTGTAGTGGGAGAGATGGAGGGATGGTTGTGGTGGGAGAGATGGAGGGATGGTTGTAGTGGGAGAGATGGAGGGATGGTTGTAGTGGGAGAGATGGAGGGATGGTTGTGGTGGGAGAGATGTAGGGATGGTTGTGGTGGGAGAGATGTAGGGATGGTTGTAGTGGGAGAGATGGAGGGATGGTTGTGGTGGGAGAGATGGAGGGATGGTTGTGGTGGGAGAGATGGAGGGACAGTTGTAGTGGGAGAGATGGAGGGATGGTTGTAGTGGGAGACTTCGGTAGTGTCAGCCTAAGGTGGGAGACTTCAGTAGTGTCAGCCTGAGGTGGGAGACTTCAGTAGTGTCAGCCTGAGGTGGGAGAATTCAGTAGTGTCAGCCTGAGTTGGGAGACTTCAGTAGTGTCAGCCTGAGGTGGGAGACTTCAGTAGTGTCAGCCTGAGGTGGGAGACTTCAGTAGTGTCAGCCTGAGGTGGGAGACTTCAGTAGTGTCAGCGTGAGGTGGGAGACTTCAGTAGTGTCAGCCTGAGGTGGGAGACTTCATTAGTGTCAGCCTGAGGTGGGAGACTTCATTAGTGTCAGCCTGAGGTGGGAGACTTCAGTAGTGTCAGCCTGAGGTGGGAGACTTCAGTAGTGTCAGCCTGAGGTGGGAGACTTCAGTAGTGTCAGCCTGAGGTGGGAGACTTCAGTAGTGTCAGCCTGAGGTGGGAGACTTCAGTAGTGTCAGCCTGAGGTGGGAGACTTCAGTAGTGTCAGCCTGAGGTGGGAGACTTCAGTAGTGTCAGCCTGAGGTGGGAGACTTCAGTAGTGTCAGCCTGAGGTGGGAGACTTCAGTAGTGTCAGCCTGAGCTGGTACAAGGAAGATATAGTCAAGTATACCATTAAAGGTTCATTAACTAGGAGGGTTCGATATTAAAATGGTATACAGTACCAACAGCTTGGTAACACACCTGTGCAACAGGTACCTATCTTTATTCCAACACGTTTCGTCTAAAAGCGAAACGTTTCGAAATACTATAGATGCTCAGCGGAGGTTGGGAGTGAGTGGAGGGGTGGGTGGAGGTTGGGAGTGAGTGGAGGGGTGGGTGGAGGTTGGGAGTGAGTGGAGGGGTGGGTGGAGGTTGGGAGTGAGTGGAGAGGTGGGTGGAGGTTGGGAGTGAGTGGAGGGGTGGGTGGAGGTTGGGAGTGAGTGAAGGGGTGGGTGGAGGTTGGGAGTGAGTGAAGGGGTGGGTGGAGGTTGGGAGTGAGTGGAGGGGTGGGTGGAGGTTGGGAGTGAGTGGAGGGGTGGGTGGAGGTTGGGAGTGAGTGAAGGGGTGGGTGGAGGTTGGGAGTGAGTGGAGGGGTGGGTGGAGGTTGGGAGTGAGTGGAGGGGTGGGTGGAGGTTGGGAGTGAGTGAAGGGGTGGGTGGAGGTTGGGAGTGAGTGGAGGGGTGGGTGGAGGTTGGGAGTGAGTGGAGGGGTGGGTGGAGGTTGGGAGTGAGTGGAGGGGTGGGTGGAGGTTGGGAGTGAGTGGAGGGGTGGGTGGAGGATGGGAGTGAGTGGAGGGGTGGGTGGAGGTTGGGAGTGAGTGGAGGGGTGGGTGGAGGTTGGGAGTGAGTGGAGGGGTGGGTGGAGGTTGGGAGTGAGTGGAGGGGTGGGTGGAGGTTGGGAGTGAGTGGAGGGGTGGGTGGAGGTTGGGAGTGAGTGGAGGGGTGGGTGGAGGTTGGGAGTGAGTGGAGGGGTGGGTGGAGGTTGGGAGTGAGTGGAGGGGTGGGTGGAGGCGGGGAGTGAGTGGAGGGGTGGGTGGAGGGTGGGAGTGAGTGGAGGGGTGGGTGGAGGTTGGGAGTGAGTGGAGGGGTGGGTGGAGGGGTGGGTGGAGTGTGTGGATATGTCACTTGATCCTCAACCTGTTTGTTTGCGAGTCAGGTTACACTTGAGGGAGGGAGGTGGTGATGGAGAGAGGGAGGTGATGGTGGAGGGATTGAAGTAAGGTGATGAGGGAGGAAAGCAGGGTGATGAGGGAGGTAGGGTGATGAGGGAGGTAGGGTGATGAGGAAGGTAGGGTGAGGAAGGTAGGGTGATGAGGAAGGTAGGGTGATGAGGGAGGAAGGTAAGGAAGGAATATAGGGTGATGAGGGAGGGAGGAAGGCAGGACGAGGGGAGGGAGGGAGGAAATTAGGGTGATGAGGGAGGATGTTAAGTATGATGATAAAGGTTTTCGTACTCCCGCAGCCTGGCTCTGGGCCAGGCTTGTCCGTACATGTCTAGTTAAACAAGCTGTTGCTGCTGACAGCCCACTGGCCCATACATCCATCACAGCTTGATTGATCTGGCACGTGACGAAGATACTGACAGTTTCTTCTGCAAGACTTCTTCAGTTAGGGCCAGCAGTATTTCCGATATCTTGTGATAAGATGTTGAATATCCTGGTGCCATGGATGTTGATACAATGTTCTCTTATGGTGCCCAATGTGCCCCTGCTTTTTCCAGGGGGTTATTTTGCACTTTCTTCCATCCCTCCCATTCCAATAAGTTATGATGCTAAGCCCTAAAGTACTTTCTACATATATATGATCTTGTATCTCTCGCTCCGGCGGAGCAGAAGCCTTTGGTGATTTCTGTATTTGTTCCCGTGCCGATATCTCCCCTGCCCTGACCGGGGCTGTCAACACTGAATAATACTCTAAACAAGAGAACACAAACGAGTTGTATAGTGTCACCATTGACACTATTTCCCTTATTTTGGAGGTTCTCGTTATCCACTCTCGTAATCTTCCCGGCTGTCGTTACAGTTGGCTTGTGGTGTTCTTTGAATGAAAGGTCAGCCGACTTAGTTACTCACAGGTCTTTCACATGTTCCTTTCTCTCTATTTAATGGTACTCTTGGGGGTTTGTATAAAGTCTTTTCTTTCTTCATTCTTTCCGTATCTAAGTAACTTAAACTTATTACCATTGTACACAGGAAAACACTGCTTACATCTTTCTGCAGTTTTTCAATGTCCTTCATAATCACCTTTGTCAAATGCCGTCACACAATCCGTGTAAACCAGTTCTGTATTTTTTTCTTCGTCCAGGGTTTGCGTAATCCTGTCGGAATGTTTTAGCAGCTATGACAAACGTGATCTTCCCGTTCAGAATGCATGTTCAGGGGATTATACAAGGCATGCTTCTACATAAAGATTGTAATTTGATGTGTCGTCACTCTTTCAAAGATGCTGATGTGTGATGTTAGTGCTACGGCTTGTATTTTTTTTCTCAATTCCGTGCCACAGCCTTCATGACGTGAAACTGTCTGCACTACACAAGTCTTCTGGTATATCATCTGTGTCAAAGTTCTGTCACCAGAGAATACTGTGCGCTCGTATTATTCTTTATAAACAAAGAACTCCATAAATTCGGCCCAGGTACAGTGTGTGTGTGTGTGTGTGTGTGTGTGTGTGTGTGTGTGTGTGTGTGTGTGTGTGTGTGTGTGTGGACTTGTCTGTTTATTGTTGATATTCTATAAGATTAGTGAATGTCAAGTGTGATTTATGGGGAATGCCCGGTTAATATTTTTATTTGCATCCATCACTCTAGTCTCGTTTATTGGAGTGCTGAACATTGATTCATATTGGCACTTTACTATTTGGCTTTTTTCATTTTCATCAGTGTCTGGTGATGAAAAGAGAACAAGCAGTTACTCCAAGGTGTGTGAATCATATTTGAGTAACGGACTTATTCTACAGGTGGTTATTACACCTTGGCTTTGACATGTGCATATAAATATTTAGGGTTTCTTGCCGTTTCCTGGAATGCTCTTTGTTCCTTTCGTGCTTCTTCTGGTACGAAGGTTTCTGCTCTGTACCCGTCATCTCAAGATTTAGACTTTTTCTTTACTGTGACATTCTCGGTTTCAAGCAGTTCAATAACCTTTTTTCTGCACATTGTTCAGCGTTCTCGTTCTCTATATTATCGTCTCATCAGCTTTCTCAGCGGAATATACGCAGTACAAACCTTGTATGCCTACTAAACTTCCCATGCTCTGTTTTGTGTTTAGGGCACCTAGGTTCGTTTCCCAGGGAATGGCTGATTTTTTTTTTGTCCCAGTCAACTTTCTGATAAGTTGAATTTACTGTAAATCCCTTGTCGTTCACTCTTGAGTTCTCGATGCCTGGTATTATATTTGTACTTCTATGAGGATGTGATCCCCTGAAGGAGGAAAGTAGTGATGAGGTATTATACTGAGGTAAAGTAATTAGGTATTATTTTAATTATGACCCATCCTCTTATTTCTCATGCAGCCTGAAAATATATTTGTGCAAGACGTATTTATTTAGTAAAGATAAGTGCATTTCAGTTTTACCAGATACCTTAACCGGTGAAGAAAAGTAAGTTTTTTTTTTAATGTAAAATATTTCCCTGCAGTAAGCTCAGTTTTGGAAGTAGAGGCAAATACGTCTTGCACGTCTCGTACGGGGTCTCGAGGGAATCTAGGTTTTAATTATCGTAGAGCTAGTTTCTCATGTCTTGGAGTTAAATTCAGTCTCTTAGTATCTGCCGGTTTGAGAATAGTCGGTCTAAGATAGTTGCGCTGGTGTAGTATGCGCTCTTCCATCTTTCAAAGGACTTGTCATAATTGTGTGTGTGTGTGTGTGTGTGTGTGTGTGTGTGTGAGAGAGTTCGTGTTGTTGTTGTTCATCAAGTGGAAAGGCTTAGTAACTGATGTACTGGAGAACGGGGGTTACTCACTACAGTTAACCTCGCCTTAAATTGTCAGATACGACTGAAGACGTGGCTTATGCTAATGGGATTTCTGAGTCCAATCCTATACTGGAAATTACAAATGAACAGGAATCAGAAGAGGACATTCTTCTTGTAACCCCACAGCTTCGCTCAGTATTGGCACTGTGCTGGAGGTGAGGAGGGGATGTTTTGCTGGGGTGTGTGTCCCTACAGCTCCGCTCAATACTGGCGCTGTGCTGGGGTGAGCAGAGAGGACGTGGTGCTGGGAGGGTGCTAAGAATGCAAATTGACTGCTTTATGGAAATCCAGGTGGTGCACAAGCCAGGAAAACATGGTTTTAAAGCAGGAAGCTCCTCTCACAGCTTGTAGACTAGTATCAGTCACACAACTAGATGCATTTCGCTCGCTGCGCGATCCGAGAAATATATCCCCGTATTAATACCGCCAGGTCCTTATACATGGATATTTGCGAAAATATTAGTGCAGTGCACGGCATAAGTTTCTAATGCAGTTAAATATAAACGTTGACTATTTTAAGTGAATCGGATTTGGTTTCCAGAACTTATCACAAACACCAGTAGCCCATTTTTTTCAATAAAAGTGGCAAATTAGGACATATGCAGTCCTAAACTAATTCAAACCTTCCATTAAAGACAGACTAAAAATTAATTTTCGTATATTAGAGAGACCAGTTTGCTAAAATACACCAACACATTAAATCTGAAGCCTAACAGAATTTGCATTATTAAGCTATCAAATTATTCCTTGAAAATCAATATTTTAATTTTGCCACTTCTATAAAAAAGGCATTGTGACCAGTGTAGTCTAAAATAAATGCAAACTTTTCTTTAAGGAAGATATATCAGCGTTTATGCATATAAGTAATCCAGAAAGATTAAATAAACATTGTGTACATTTAACCTGGAATAACCAATAAATTTAATGCCGTTTATTTCTGATCAGAATAAACATTCTCCGGTTTTTTCACAGAAACCAATTTAATTAATTAAATTAGCATATTAAAACAGCCTAAAATGAAGGCACAGCTTCCGTCGAGGTAAAACACATCAGCACTATAAGTTTAAAACCGACCAGAAGAGGCATTCTCCAGTTATTGCACAGAATCCAATAAAAATTTGCACCTACATAGACTAAAACCAACAATTTTTTATGCTAATTTTTCTTGTCCTTTGACTGACTCCCACTTCTACTACTACTGTTTCTACCATTACTACTACTACTGTTTCTACCATTACTACTACTACTGTTTCTACCATTACTACTACTACTGTTTCTACCATTACTACTACGATTGTTTCTACCATTACTACTACTACTGTTTCTACCATTACTACTACTACTGTTTCTACCATTACTACTACTACTGTTTCTACCATTACTACTACTACTGTTTCTACCATTACTACTACGATTGTTTCTACCATTACTACTACTACTGTTTCTACCATTACTACTACGATTGTTTCTACCATTACTACTACTACTGTTTCTACCATTACTACTACGATTGTTTCTACCATTACTACTACGATTGTTTCTACCATTACTACTACTACTGTTTCTACCATTACTACTACGATTGTTTCTACCATTACTACTACGATTGTTTCTACCATTACTACTACTACTGTTTCTACCATTACTACTACGATTGTTTCTACCATTACTACTACGATTGTTTCTACCATTACTACTACTACTGTTTCTACCATTACTACTACGATTGTTTCTACCATTACTACTACGATTGTTTCTACCATTACTACTACTACTGTTTCTACCATTACTACTACGATTGTTTCTACCATTACTACTACTACTGTTTCTACCATTACTACTACTACTGTTTCTACCGTTACTACTACGATTGTTTCTACCATTACTACTACTACTGTTTCTACCATTACTACTACGATTGTTTCTACCATTACTACTACGATTGTTTCTACCATTACTACTACGATTGTTTCTACCATTACTACTACTACTGTTTCTACCATTACTACTACTACTGTTTCTACCATTACTACTACGATTGTTTCTACCATTACTACTACGATTGTTTCTACCATTACTACTACGATTGTTTCTACCATTACTACTACGATTGTTTCTACCATTACTACTACGATTGTTTCTACCATTACTACTACTACTGTTTCTACCATTACTACTACGATTGTTTCTACCATTACTACTACGATTGTTTCTACCATTACTACTACTGTTTCTACCATTACTACTACTGTTTCTACCATTACTACTACTACTGTTTCTACCATTACTACTACTACTGTTTCTACCATTACTACTACTGTTTCTACCATTACTACTACTGTTTCTATCATTACTACTGTTTCTACCATTACTGCTACGATTGTTTCTACCATTACTACTACTACTGTTTCTACCATTACTACTACGATTGTTTCTACCATTACTACTACGATTGTTTCTACCATTACTACTACTACTGTTTCTACCATTACTACTACGATTGTTTCTACCATTACTACTACGATTGTTTCTACCATTACTACTACTACTGTTTCTACCATTACTACTACGATTGTTTCTACCATTACTACTACGATTGTTTCTACCATTACTACTACTACTGTTTCTACCATTACTACTACGATTGTTTCTACCATTACTACTACGATTGTTTCTACCATTACTACTACGATTGTTTCTACCATTACTACTACGATTGTTTCTACCATTACTACTACGATTGTTTCTACCATTACTACTACGATTGTTTCTACCATTACTACTACGATTGTTTCTACCATTACTACTACGATTGCTTCTACCATTACTACTACTACTGTTTCTACCATTACTACTACGATTGTTTCTACCATTACTACTACGATTGTTTCTACCATTACTACTACTACTGTTTCTACCATTACTACTACGATTGTTTCTACCATTACTACTACGATTGTTTCTACCATTACTACTACTACTGTTTCTACCATTACTACTACGATTGTTTCTACCATTACTACTACGATTGTTTCTACCATTACTACTACTACTGTTTCTACCATTACTACTACGATTGTTTCTACCATTACTACTACTACTGTTTCTACCATTACTACTACTACTGTTTCTACCGTTACTACTACGATTGTTTCTACCATTACTACTACTACTGTTTCTACCATTACTACTACGATTGTTTCTACCATTACTACTACGATTGTTTCTACCATTACTACTACGATTGTTTCTACCATTACTACTACTACTGTTTCTACCATTACTACTACTACTGTTTCTACCATTACTACTACGATTGTTTCTACCATTACTACTACGATTGTTTCTACCATTACTACTACGATTGTTTCTACCATTACTACTACGATTGTTTCTACCATTACTACTACGATTGTTTCTACCATTACTACTACTACTGTTTCTACCATTACTACTACGATTGTTTCTACCATTACTACTACGATTGTTTCTACCATTACTACTACTGTTTCTACCATTACTACTACTGTTTCTACAATTACTACTACTACTGTTTCTACCATTACTACTACTACTGTTTCTACCATTACTACTACTGTTTCTACCATTACTACTACTGTTTCTATCATTACTACTGTTTCTACCATTACTGCTACGATTGTTTCTACCATTACTACTACTACTGTTTCTACCATTACTACTACGATTGTTTCTACCATTACTACTACGATTGTTTCTACCATTACTACTACTACTGTTTCTACCATTACTACTACGATTGTTTCTACCATTACTACTACGATTGTTTCTACCATTACTACTACTACTGTTTCTACCATTACTACTACGATTGTTTCTACCATTACTACTACGATTGTTTCTACCATTACTACTACTACTGTTTCTACCATTACTACTACGATTGTTTCTACCATTACTACTACGATTGTTTCTACCATTACTACTACTACTGTTTCTACCATTACTACTACGATTGTTTCTACCATTACTGCTACGATTGTTTCTACCATTACTACTACGATTGTTTCTACCATTACTACTACGATTGTTTCTACCATTACTACTACGATTGTTTCTACCATTACTGCTACGATTGTTTCTACCATTACTGCTACGATTGTTTCTACCATTACTACTACGATTGTTTCTACCATTACTACTACGATTGTTTCTACCATTACTACTACTACTGTTTCTACCATTACTACTACGATTGTTTCTACCATTACTACTACGATTGTTTCTACCATTACTACTTCCATTACTACTGCCTTCACCCTTCACTCCCCTTTCTATCTCTTTTCCAACTAGAACTTCTCTCCCTACTTTCTACTATCCTTATTGCTAAAGCGTTTCGCCCACATAAAGACCTCTTTGGTTTGCATACGTATGTTTTAGGCTGGAGGGACTGACCACCTACCAAGGTTGACGGAGTTCTCACGGTAAAACTACCACTACTACATTACTGCTGTTTGTCTCCAGTACTTATTCGACTGATGAATTTTGTAGTGCAGGCGAAACGTTTCGGCAGTTAACCAAGTGCTAAACTGTTTTAATTCTTCAAAAACTTCAAAAAGCACTTCCATACTACTGGTTGAAGTCTAGGATTTATATAGAATTTAACAGAAATGGTACAATACCGTAAGTGGAACAATACACAAATATCCCGCACATAAGCTTATGACGATGTTTCAGTCCGACTTGGATTTTTGTTTACAAGTCACAGTGTGACTTGTAAAAAATGGTCCAAAAGAGACCGAAACGTCGTTATGAGCTTCTCTCTCTCTCTCCTCTGTTCAGGTTGTGTACTGTATACAATTTGTTCCCACACGATAGCTTATATTATAGAAGAAAACCCCAGAAGACTATATATAGAGTTGCTGAACCGCACCAGAAACCACAATATCACAAAACATAAAAAAAAACCTCGACATAAACCACCGAGGTAGAGTAGAAACTAAAACTTTGATATCAACGCTAGAAGCACAAAGGGAAGGAGGACGCATTCAGGAAATTGGGAAGAGCCCAAAATATTTCTCACAGATGCAAAATTGAAATAAAACTCTTCCAGTATTGGTTCTTTCGCCATGGACGATACAAAAGAAGCGAAATCCTGAAAGAAGGTTCATGGATATGGATAACAATCCAATCAGCTGTTTGAGACTATAAATCTTTCCTTCCTTTCCCTCTGATTTATATATTCACTAATCCTATTCAGTGAAAATTACTATCAGTGCGCATATATATATATATATATATATATATATATATATATATATATATATATATATATATATATATATATATATATGTCGTGCCGAATATGTAAAACTGGTCAATTAGCAAGAACTCATTTAAAATTAAGTCCTTTCTGAAATTTTCTCTTATACGTTTAAAGATTTATTTTTTTCATTAATGTTCATGTAAAATTTTTTAATTTTGCACCAAAATGAACTTAGAAAACTTACCTAACCTTATTACAACAAAAATAATTTATTTTAGCCTAACACAACTAAATATATTTTAAAAACGTTTACAATAATTTAGTACTAAACAAACACAATCAATATATTTTTTTCGTTAGGTTCAGAGTGATTTTGGCGAAATTATTGCATACACAAATTTTCACTTGTCCTATATGGCAAGATGAGCGTTGCTATTTAAGCCAAGATAGCAAGTTCTGCCTATTCGGCACGACATATATATATATATATATATATATATATATATATATATATATATATATATATATATATATATATATATATATATATATATATATATATATATATATATATATATATATATATATATATATATATATATATATATATATATATATATATATATATATATATATATATATATATATATATATATATATATATATATATATATATATATATATATATATATATATATATATATATATATATATATGTCATGCCGAATAGGTAAAACTGGCCAATTGGCAAGAACTCGTTTAAAATTAAGGCATTTCTAGAATTTTCTCTTATACTTTTAAAGATATATATTTTTCATTCATGTTAATGTAAAAATTAATAATGTTGTTCCAAAAGAACCTTAGAAAACTTAACCTAACCTTATTATAACAAGCGCAACATAATTTAGCCTAATCCAACTAAATATACTTTAGATAAGTGTACAATTTAATAATAGACAAACACAAATATATTTTTTTCGTTAGGTTCTGAATGATTTTGGGGAAATTATTACATACACAAATTTTTCGCTTGCCTTATTCGGCAAGAAGAGCGTTGCTATTTAAGCCAGAATCTCAAGTTTTACCTATATATATATATATATATATATATATATATATATATATATATATATATATATATATATATATATATATATATATATATATAACAGTTTAGAAGCATATACGTATAAAGATACACAACATATCCCTCCAAACCCCTCCTTTAAAGTGCAGGCATTGTACTTCCCATTTCCAGGACTTAAGTCCGGCTATATAAAATAACCGGTTTCCCTGAATCCCTTCACTAAATATTACCCTGCTCACACTCCAACAGCTCGTCAGGTCCCAAATACCATTCGTCTCCATTCACTAACACGCTCACGCACGCTTGCTGGAAGTCCAAGCCCCTCGCCCACAAAACCTCCTTTACCCCCTCCCTCCAACCCTTTTGAGGACAACCCCTACCCCGCCTTCCTTCCCCTACAGATTTATACGCTCTCCATATCACTTTACTTTGATCCATTCTCTAAATGACCAAACCACCTCAACAACCCCTCTTCAGCCCTCTGACTAATACTTTTATTAACTCCACACCTTCTCCTAATTTCCACACACCGAATTTTCTGCATAATATTTGCACCACACATTGCCCTTAGACAGGACATCTCCACTGCCTCCAACGGTCTCCTCGCTGCTGGATTTACCACCCAAGCTTCACACCCATATAAGAGTGTTGGTACTACTATACTTTCATACATTCCCTTCTTTGCCTCCATAGATAGCGTTTTTTGACTCCACATATACCTCAATGCACCACTCACCTTTTTTCCCTCATCAATTCTATGATTAACCTCATCCTTCATAAATCCAGCCGCTGATACGTCAACTCCCAAATATCTGAAAACATTCTCTTCTTCCATACTATTACTCCCCAATTTGATATCCAATTTTTCTTTATCTAAATCATTTGATACCCTCATCACCTTACTCTTTTCTATGTTCACTTTCAACTTTCTACCTTTACACACACTCCCAAATTCGTCCACTAACCTCTGCAATTTTTCTTTAGAATCACCCATAAGCACAGTATCATCAGCAAAAAGTAACTGTGTCACTTCCCATTTTATATTTGATTTCCCATAATTTAATCCCACCCCTCTCCCGAACACCCTAGCATTTACTTCTTTTACAACCCCATCTATGAATATTTTAAACAACCATGGTGACATTGCACATCCTTGTCTAAGACCTACTTTTACCGGGAAGTAGTCTCCCTCTCTTCTACACACCCTAACCTGAGCCTCACTATCCTCATAAAAACTCTACAGCATTTAGTAACTTAACACCTATTCCATATACTTGCAACATCTGCCACATTGCTCCTCTATCCACTCTATCATATGCCTTTTCTAAACCCATAATGCAATAAAAACTTCCCTACCTTTATCTAAATACTGTTCAAATATATGTTTCAATGTAAATACCTGATCTACACATCCCCTACCCACTCTAAATCCTCCTTGCTCATCCGCAATCCTACATTCTGTCTTACCTCTAATTCTTTCAATGATAACCCTACCGTACACTCTATATAAGATATATATATATATATATATATATATATATATATATATATATATATATATATATATATATATATATATATATATATATATATATATATATATATATTATCTCCCAGGCGCAGAGTACATGGGCATCCTCACACTTAATTTTACATTTCTGTAGAATTAGTTTTGATATCAAATATAAATCACGTCTTTATAAATAAATGCACAGACATTCAGCATAATTTATAGAAAGCTTAAGTTCGGATGAAGTTGCAAGAGCTTTAAAAATCGTGTACAGTTCTTTACTTGGTAAAGGAGGCAGCACAGAGGAAAATGTACAGGCGAGTGCTTGATACCACTACCGTCACACTTTAAGGAAGTCTTCGCTGCTGTGTTAGGAAAGGCAACTCACTAGTTTTGCGGAAAAAAGCATAAGCTACACAACCCAGTTTAACATAACCAGGCAAGCACCAGACGAGCCTGACTCATGGCCGGGCTCGGAGAGTAATGAAACTCTCGAAACTCTTCAAAGGTATATCAGAGGTAAGGTATGACTCTAGAAATGGACCATCTTGTTTGCCACAGTTCTTACAACGCTACCACAAAGTCACAGAACCTTTGGATGAAAATTAGAATGCCAATTTGATGTAGACATGTTTATAAATATATCGGACAAATATGTCTATGGCCGGGAGGCCTGGTCACAGACCCGGTCGAGGGGGCGTTGATCCCTGAAACTCTCCAGATATGAAGTGATAGCTGATACAGTGAGGCCCAACGAGATAACAGTTTAAGTAGGCAAGTGCGTATTTTTTTTTTTTTGTAACGATCCGATCACTGAGTAAAAGTACAAGAAACCAAAGTTTGTGTACAATAAAAAAAAAAAAAACTCTGCTACACAAGGTACTGTATTGGTGCCGTCGTTTTTTTCGTCCTTAAAGTAACCATAGACAGAAACACAAACTGGAGCCCGGTTCTCTCTGCAGATAAACGAAGCATGGCAGTTACTGTTGTAAAAAAATATGAACAACTCAAAATCTCGTATTTGACGATGACAAATTGCAGCTGCTTTAATGTGGGAAGATAGAAGTGGAGGAGGGAGGTAGGAAGGGGAGGGACGAGCAGTGAAGGTGGTAGGGGATGGGAGAGGTACGTGAAGTAGAAGGGGAGGATATTTGGTGGGGAGGGGAAGGATAGAGGTGGTGAGGGAGGTAAGAGGGGAAAGGAAAGAAGTGACGTAGGAAGAGGGGAGGGACAGGAGAGGCGAGTGACGTGGGAAGGGAGTGACAGGACAGGAGAAGTGGGTGACGTAGGAGGGACAGGAGGGATGAGGAAAGTGAAATGAGACGGAAGAGGTGGAGAAATGTGGGAGGGAATGAGGAGGATGTAATAGTGATTGTGTCACATGCAAGAATCGGACGAGCTACTTACATTAGGGAGAAGAACGGAAGGAAGAATAGACAGGAGGAGAGTTATATAGATTGAGGCGAGTGAGTGGGTTGAGAAGAATAGAAGGAAGAGATTGGAATTGGGGAAAAATGGTAAAACGGAGAATCATCATCAGCAGCATCAGCATCTGCAGCATCTGCAGCAGCATCTGAATAAGCATCAGCAGCACCTGTATTTACATCAACATTTCCATCTTCGTCAGCATCTGCATTAGAATCTGCAGCATCATGGTGTAAATATGAGTGTTAGTCTTGGGTGTGATATGGGGAGGAGGTGTAGGTTTAACGAGGAAAGGGGGTGGGGGTGTGGAGCGAGTAAGTGGTTGGGTAAGAATATATTGATCAGATACTTACCAGAAGAGGAACACCAGAAGCGGAGGCGATAACGCCAGCTCTGGGAGAAAGTGAGAGTTGGGGAGGTGGGGAGAGTGGGAACTGATGGTGGTGGTGGTGTTAGAGGGGAAGGGGCAGCTCTGGGAGTAGTGGGAACAGCTTTTTTTCTCCTTCACCGTTTTTACATGCTGATAGAAGAGATAAAAGCACTTCCCACAACTTCGAATCACTTGTGGACGATACAAAAGTAAACAAAGTCACCGGTAGAAGACAGAAACAGGGCAAGAGGGTATAAGGACAGTCTTAAAGTGGGCAGTAGAGAATAACATGTTCAATGGTGATAAATTTCAACTGCTCAAGCATAGAAAGAACGAATTCAAAAGGCGCACAGTGTACGAACAAAACACAGGAGGACCAGCCACTAGAACGAATGGAACGTGGGAAAGACCTGGGTGTAATAGCTGACCGATCTTGTAGAGAACAATAAGGAGTGTGTTGCAAATGCTCGAATAATGACGCAGTAGATAATGAGGACTTTCAGAGCCAGGAAAATAATACCATTGATGATACCAGTCAGATTATCTGTGCTCTCCCCTTTTTGTCTATACTGTTCAGTGTTAACGGCTCTCTTCAAACACTTAAACTACAGGGAATGTTTCTAAGTACTGAATAAGTACTCCCTGTAGTGGAGAAGAGAGGTACATACGTACATGGAAGATACTTGAGGGCCTGGTTCCAAACGTACATACTAGAGCAGGGCTCACGAAATCGTAATAATGCGATTGCAAACAAACCACAGAATGAGTGGGGTTCTTAACCTTTCCACGATTACAGACCCTCAGTGAATTGCCCAATATGTCCACTGCAAATCTCTAAACGGATATTGACCAAGTCTTTAAATGGTCCTCACAAAACAGTATGAAGTTCAGTGAAGAAAAATTTCAGTTACTCCGCCATGGAAAACTCGAGGAAATACGTCATACAACACAGCGAAAAACAAATGTGAAGGACCTGGGAGTGATAGTGTCAGAGAATCTCGCTTTCAATGATCATAACAATGTTTCTACCACATCTGTTAGGAAAATGATAGGATGGATAATGATAACCTTCAAAACTAGGGATGCCAGCCAGTGATGATTCTCTTCAAATTTCTTGTTCTCTCTAGGCTGGAATATTGCTGTACACTAACGGCCCCTTTCAAGGCAGGTGAAATCGCAGACCTGGAGAATATAGAGAACTTCACTGCACGTAAATTACTGAACCTAAATTACTGGGAACGGTTGAAGTCTTTTGATCTCCACTCCTTGGAACGCAGGCGAGATACATGATAATATACACTTAGAAAATCTTAGCGGTACTACTACCAAATCTGCCCACGGAACTCACTCCTACGAAAGCAAGACTCAGCAGGCGATAAATCTCCCCAGTGAAAAGCAGGGGCGCCATGAGTACGCCAAAAGACAACACATTACGTGTCAGGGGCCCAAGACTATTCAACTGCCTCCCAGGATACATAAGGGGTATTATCAATATACTCCTGGCTGTCTTCAAGGAGCTGGACAGGCACCTACTGTCAGTACCTGCTCAGCCGGGCTGTAATTCGTACGTCGGTTTGCGTGCGGCCAGCAGTAACAGCCTGGTTGATCAGACCCTGATCCACCGCGAGCCCTGGTCATGGACCGGGCCGCGGCGGCTTTGTCCCCGGAAGACCCTCCAGGTATACTCCTTCGCCAGGCTGTCGAAATTATCGTCACCCGTCCTATTAGGTACCAGTATGACTTCAAAAGATATCAATAGCTTGGCTTTACTTTACATGTTTGGCTAGTAACAGAACAGCTGATACTTTATTCTAATCTAACACCGACAGTTTTATAATTGTTCAGAGATGGAGTCCCATATCCCCTTTATTTGGTTCCCATAACGTCGGTTAAAAACCTCTGTACTAGAGTACTATAGTGAGAGATACGACAGAAAGTGTTAAATAGACGTAGTAAACATCATGGGTGCCATGGGTACTAAACATTGTGTCAACATTGGTGGTTAAAAAGTTCAACATGTTACTGGCAGATATCAGAAATATTGCTGCATCAAGTGTAGAAATCTTCAGTACAACCACCAAGTGCTAGATCATCCAGGCTGTAATGGACCAAAGATAATAACAGATAATGGGCCCAAGTTACGCAAGGCTAAAATGTACCTACATAAATGCACACATAATCAGATAAATACACAAGTTGGTTGTGTGTGTGTGTGTGTGTGTGTGTGTGTGTGTGTGTGTGTGTGTGTGTGTGTGTGTGTGTGTCTTATTCTTGTATTTAAGAAAGGAAATTAGAAACAGTAACATATATACATTGCAATATAATGGAGAAGACACTCAGAAGTGATGGAGCACTTGGAGAGAAGTGGTTTAATAAACGATAACCAGCACCTGTTCAGACATGGCAAATCTTGTCTTACCTGTTTGATTTATATTACAAAGTAACAGAAGCGAGACAGGAGAAAGGGAAAGGTTGTGTGGATTGCATTTTCGTAAACTGCAAGAAGCATTTGATATTGTACACTACAAAAGACTGGGAACCAGAGCTTGAGACTTAGATACAAATGACAAGGAACGTAGCCCGGTGAATCAGAGAGTACTTCAAGGAAGGAAGCAAAGAGCAACTGTTTTGGAAGAGATGTCAGAATGGGAAGTGTTATAACAACATTCCTTCAAGAAACCCTTATCGGCATCGGTTCTGTTATTATTCATGTGAATAAGAAACAGAGCTCAGTGGAGCTGAACTCTTCTCCAGGCTGAGAGACTGACCACATCAAATTCTTTTTCTCCAAGGTTGATAGACTGATTTCATCATTTCATTTATGCTGCTCCCTTTGTATTTGATTGAAGAAGCCGACTGTGTAGGCGAAATGTTTCATAAATAAAGATACTCAACTGTTGCACATGTCTTAATTTTCAACTTATCGATATTTTATACCATTTTCAAAAACATAATACAAAATACTTGGAGGAAATGATAGCCTGAATAGGGATAAGCTTTTTGAGAGGCGGGGAAACACACTGGGGCTCAGCTTAAAGTTAGATATGATAAAATACAGGGATATTAGAAAGTATTTCTCTATCCTCCGAGTGGTAAACAAAGTGGAGGCAGGGTTCGTACAGAGTTTTAAGAGCAGGTACGATAGGGCCAGTGAGGCTAGGATGGAATGAATCTGGCCAGCGGCAACTACATATTGAGTAAACACATGCTTAAACATTTTTTTGGCAGTGAGAGCTCTGTGGAATAGTGAGAATTCTTGGGAGCAGTGGGGAGCAATAAGAGCTTTGAAGCGCAACGAGAGCTCTTGGAAGGAGAGAGAGCTCTGTGGAGCAGTGAGAGCTATTGGGGGTGAGAAGAGAGTGAGAGGGACAGATCAATGGCGGAGTGGCCAACTACAGACCCGAAAGATTTGCTCCATTGTGTGAGAGGAACGGCTGCTGGTTGGTGGATTGTGGTGGTGGGGGTAGTGGTGGTTGTGGTTAGCGGTGGTTGCTAATTGAGGGCGGTGGTGCGGTAGTTGTGCGTGTTGGTGAGTGGTTGATGGTGATGTAAGTAAGTTTGAGGTACTGGCACAAATACATACAATTATCATACATAGTAACGTATATGTAAATTACCTAGGATTGCCCCAAAAAAAATCAGTGACTTATTTTCACTTAGGTCCTTAAAGCAAGAACGGTTGACAAGTTTGTCATTGTGTGTGTATGTATGCTAAAGAGGTCTTTGTGGCATTTATGATTTGGAAAAGGCGTATAGGGTATAGGGGGGCAATGTATGTTGCAGGTGTATGGTGTAGGAGGTAGGTTACTGAAAGCAGTGAAGAGTTTTTACGAGGATAGTGAGGCTCAAGTTAGAGTATAGGAAAGAGGGAAATTATTTCCCAGTAAAAGTAGGCCTTAGACAAGGATGTGTGATGTCACCGTGGTTGTTTAATATATTTATAGATGGGGTTGTAAGAGAAGTAAATGCGAGGGTCTTGGCAAGAGGCTTGGAGTTAAAAGATAAAGAATCACACACAAAGTGGGAGTTGTCACAGTTGCTCTTTGCTGATGACACTGTGCTCTTGGGAGATTCTGAAGAGAAGTTGCAGAGATTGGTGGATGAATTTGGTAGGGTATGCAAAAGAAGAAAATTAAAAGTGAATACAGGAAAGAGTAAGGTTATGAGGATAACAAAAAGATTAGGTGATGAAAGATTGGATATCAGATTGGAGGGAGAGAGTATGGAGGAGGTGAATGTATTAAGATATTTGGGAGTGGACGTGTCAGCGGATGGGTCTATGAAAGATGAGGTGAATCATAGAATTGATGAGGGGAAAAGGGTGAGTGGTGCACTTAGGAGTCTGTTGAGACAAAGGACTTTGTCCTTGGAGGCAAAGAGGGGAATGTATGAGAGTATAGTTTTACCAACGCTCTTATATGCGTGTGAAGCATGGGTGATGAATGTTGCAGCGAGGAGAAGGCTGGAGGCAGTGGAGATGTCATGTCTGAGGGCAATGTGTGGTGTGAATATAATGCAGAGAATTCGTAGTTTGGAAGTTAGGAGGAGGTGCGGGATTACCAAAACTGTTGTCCAGAGGGCTGAGGAAGGGTTGTTGAGGTGGTTCGGACATGTAGAGAGAATGGAGCGAAACAGAGTGACTTCAAGAGTGTATCAGTCTGTAGTGGAAGGAAGGCGGGGTAAGGGTCGGCCTAGGAAAGGTTGGAGGGAGGGGGTAAAGGAGGTTTTGTGTGCGAGGGGCTTGGACTTCCAGCAGGCATGCGTGAGCATGTTTGATAGGAGTGAATGGAGACAAATGGTTTTTAATACTTGACGTGCTGTTGGAGTGTGAGCAAAGTAACATTTATGAAGGGGTTCAGGGAAACCGGCAGGCCGGACTTGAGTCCTGGAGATGGGAAGTACAGTGCCTGCACTCTGAAGGAGGGGTGTTAATGTTGCAGTTTAAAAACTGTAGTGTAAAGCACCCTTCTGGCAAGACAGTGATGGAGTGAATGATGGTGAAAGTTTTTCTTTTTCGGGCCACCCTGCCTTGGTGGGAATCGGCCAGTGTGATAATAATAAAATAATATAAAATAAATATATATATATACATACATTATATATATATATATTATATATATATATATATATATATATATATATATATATATATATATATGTGTATATATTATATATATTATATATATATACATTATATATATATATTATATACATATAAATATATATATATATATATACATATATATATATATATACATATATATATATATATATACATATATATATATATATATATATATATATATATATATATATACATATATACATAAATAAATATATATATATATATATTATATATATATATTTATATATATATATTATATATATATATTTATATATATATTATATGTATATATATTTATATATATATTATATGTATATATATTTATATATATATTATATGTATATATATTTATATATATATTATATGTATATATATTTATATATATATTATATATATATTTATATATATATATATATTTATATATATATTATATATATTTATATTTATATATATATATATTATATATATATATATTTATATATATATTATATATATATATATTTATATATTTATATATATATTTATATATATATTATATATATATATATTTATATATATTATATATATATATATATTTATATATATATATATATATTTATATACATATATATTATATATATACGTATATATATATATATTTATATTATATATATATATATATATATATATTTTTATATTATATATTTATATATATATATATATATTTTTTTTTTTTTTTTTGATCACACTGGCCGATTCCCACCAAGGCAGGGTGGCCCGAAAAAGAAAAACTTTCACCATCATTCACTCCATCACTGTCTTGCCAGAAGGGTGCTTTACACTACAGTTTTTAAACTGCAACATTAACACCCCTCCTTCAGAGTGCAGGCACTGTACTTCCCATCTCCAGGACTCAAGTCCGGCCTGCCGGTTTCCCTGAACCCCTTCATAAATGTTACTTTGCTCACACTCCAACAGCACGTCAAGTATTAAAAACCATTTGTCTCCATTCACTCCTATCAAACACGCTCACGCATGCCTGCTGGAAGTCCAAGCCCCTCGCACACAAAACCTCCTTTACCCCCTCTCTCCAACCTTTCCTAGGCCGACCCCTACCCCGCCTTCCTTCCACTACAGACTGATACACTCTTGAAGTTATTCTGTTTCGCTCCATTCTCTCCACATGTCCGAACCACCTCAACAACCCTTCCTCAGCCCTCTGGACAACAGTTTTGGTAATCCCGCACCTCCTCCTAACTTCCAAACTACGAATTCTCTGCATTATATTCACACCACACATTGCTCTCAGACATGACATCTCCACTGCCTCCAGCCTTCTCCTCGCTGCAACATTCATCACCCATGCTTCACACCCATATAAGAGCGTTGGTAAAACTATACTCTCATACTTTCCCCTCTTTGCCTCCAAGGACAAAGTTCTTTGTCTCCACAGACTCCTAAGTGCACCACTCACCCTTTTCCCCTCATCAATTCTATGATTCACCTCATCTTTCATAGACCCATCCGCTGACACGTCCACTCCCAAATATCTGAATACATTCACCTCCTCCATACTCTCTCCCTCCAATCTGATACCCAATCTTTCATCACCTAATCTTTTTGTTATCCTCATAACCTTACTCTTTCCTGTATTCACTTTCAATTTTCTTCTTTTGCACACCCTACCAAATTCATCCACCAATCTCTGCAACTTCTCTTCAGAATCTCCCAAGAGCACAGTGTCATCAGCAAAGAGCAACTGTGACAACTCCTACTTTATGTGTGATTCTTTATCTTTTAACTCCACGCCTCTTGTCAAGACCCTCGCATTTACTTCTCTTACAACCCCATCTATAAATATATTAAACAACCACGGTGACATCACACATCCTTGTCTAAGGCCTACTTTTACTGGGAAATAATTTCCCTCTTTCCTACATACTCTAACTTGAGCCTCACTATCCTCGTAAAAACTCTTCACTGCTTTCAGTAACCTACCTCCTACACCATACACCTGCAACATCTGCCACATTGCCCCCCTATCCACCCTGTCATACGCCTTTTCCAAATCCATAAATGCCACAAAGACCTCTTTAGCCTTATCTAAATACTGTTCACTTATATGTTTCACTGTAAACACCTGGTCCACACACCCCCTACCTTTCCTAAAGCCTCCTTGTTCATCTGCTATCCTATTCTCCGTCTTACTCTTAATTCTTTCAATAATAACTCTACCATACACTTTGCCAGGTATACTCAACAGACTTATCCCCCTATAATTTTTGCACTCTCTTTTATCCCCTTTGCCTTTATACAAAGGAACTATGCATGCTCTCTGCCAATCCCTAGGTACCTTACCCTCTTCCATACATTTATTAAATAATTGCACAAACCACTCCAAAACTATATCCCCACCTGCTTTTAACATTTCTATCTTTATCCCATCAATCCCGGCTGCCTTACCCCCTTTCATTTTACCTACTGCCTCACGAACTTCCCCCACACTCACAACTGGCTCTTCCTCACTCCTACAAGATGTTGTTCCTCCTTGCCCTATACACGAAATCACAGCTTCCCTATCTTCATCAACATTTAACAATTCCTCAAAATATTCCCTCCATCTTCCCAATACCTCTAACTCTCCATTTAATAACTCTCCTCTCCTATTTTTAACTGACAAACCCATTTGTTCTCTTAACTTGTTAATCTCACTCCAAAACTTTTTCTTATTTTCAACAAAATTTGTTGATAACATCTCACCCACTCTCTCATTTGCTCTCTTTTTACATTGCTTCACCACTCTCTTAACCTCTCTCTTTTTCTCCATATACTCTTCCCTCCTTTCATCACTTCTACTTTGTAAAAACTTCTCATATGCTAACTTTTTCTCCCTTACTACTCTCTTTACATCATCATTCCACCAATCGCTCCTCTTCCCTCCCGCACCCACTTTCCTGTAACCACAAACTTCTGCTGAACACTCTAACACTACATTTTTAAACCTACCCCATACCTCTTCGACCCCATTGCCTATGCTCTCATTAGCCCATCTATCCTCCAATAGCTGTTTATATCTTACCCTAACTGCCTCCTCTTTTAGTTTATAAACCTTCACCTCTCTCTTCCCTGATGCTTCTATTCTTCTTGTATCCCATCTACCTTTTACTCTCATTGTAGCTACAACTAGAAAGTGATCTGATATATCTGTGGCCCCTCTATAAACATGTACATCCTGAAGTCTACTCAACAGTCTTTTATCTACCAATACATAATCCAACAAACTACTGTCATTTCGCCCTACATCATATCTTGTATACTTATCCTCTTTTTCTTAAAATATGTATTACCTATAACTAAACCCCTTTCTATACAAAGTTCAATCAAAGGGCTCCCATTATCATTTACACCTGGTACCCTAAATTTACCTACCACACCCTCTCTAAAAGTTTCTCCTACTTGAGCATTCAGGTCCCCTACCACAATTACTCTCTCACTTGGTTCAAAGGCTCCTATACATTCACTTAACATCTCCCAAAATCTCTCTCTCTCCTCTGCATTCCTCTCTTCTCCAGGTGCATACACGCTTATTATGACCCACTTCTCGCATCCAACCTTTATTTTAATCCACATAATTCTTGCATTTACACATTCATATTCTCTTTTCTCCTTCCATAACTGATCATTCAACATTACTGCTACCCCTTCCTTTGCTCTAACTCTCTCAGATACTCCAGATTTAAACCCATTTATTTCCCCCCACCGAAACTCCCCTACCCCCTTCAGCTTTGTTTCGCTTAGGGCCAGGACATCCAACTTCTTTTCATTCATAACATCAGCAATCATCTGTTTCTTGTCATCCGCACTACATCCACGCACATTCAAGCATCCCAGTTTCATAAAGTTTTTTTTCTTATATATATATATATATATATATATATATATATATATATATATATATATATATATATATATATGCAATAAGATCACAGTAAACAGGTGATTTCAGAATATGCAAAACAACCACTGTGAAAGACTATGGAAATTCCAAGCGATTTCGTGACTACTCACATTATAAAGGAAGTATATCTTTAGATAGCACAGTGATGATTACTCGTGAAGGGTAGTTTGTCTTGCTGGGAGAAGTGTTAATAGGCGTTATCGTATTTTTATTTACCATAATTTAATACATCAGCAGAGTGCTGCTGTTAGGGAGTAGACGGGAAGGTGAGAAGAATGGGAGGGATAAGAAACAGAGACAAGAGGAAAGGCAGAAACGGAAATGATGAGGTAGTGTAATTAAGACACAATATGCAGGTTATGCTATTTCACGTTTTGTACACAAGGACCTTTATCATTTCATGAACTGATAGTTCTTAGTGGGCGAAATATCTTTATTTAGAAAATGCCATAACCCACGTTTTGTTTTATTTATACACTGTGGCTATATCTACCATTGTATTGCTTTGGTGAGGAAAGGGAGAAACTGGGATGGTGAAGTGAGTTAGAAACAGTGGATGAGAGGGAGAACCTCTGGATGAGAGGGAGAACCTATAAAGGGGAATTAGATACGGTGGATGAAAGGGGAAAAACCGTTGAAGGAGAGCTAGGAACGGTAGACGAGAGTGAAAACGATAGAAGATAGAAATGAGGTGGGTGGGGAGGGGCTGGAGCGAGATGTAAATATAGATACGATTCAAGGTCACTCGATGAGGTGGGGCCCCTCTCTCATACTTCTCCAACCATGCCCTCTCATACTTCTCCAACCATGCCCTCTCATACTTCTCCAACCATGCCCTCTCATACTTCTCCAACCATGCCCTCTCATACTTCTCCAACCATGCCCTCTCATACTTCTCCAACCATGCCCTCTCATACTTCTCCAACCATGCCCTCTCATACTTCTCCAACCATACCCTCTCATACTTCTCCAACCATGCCCTCTCATACTTCTCCAACCATACCCTCTCATACTTCTCCAACCATGCCCTCTCATACTTCTCCAACCATGCCCTCTCATACTTCTCCAACCATGCCCTCTCATACTTCTCCAACCATACCCTCTCATACTTCTCCAACCATACCCTCTCATACTTCTCCAACCATACCCTCTCATACTTCTCCAACCATACCCTCTCATACTTCTCCAACCATGCCCTCTCATGCTTCTCCTACCATACCCTCTCATACTTCTCCAACCATGCCCTCTCATACTCATACTTCTCCAACCATACCCTCTCATACTTCTCCAACCATCCCCTCTCATACTTCTCCAACCATACCCTCTCATACTTCTCCAACCATACCCTCTCATACTTCTCCAACCATACCCTCTCATACTTCTCCAACCATACCCTCTCATACTTCTCCAACCATGCCCTCTCATACTCATACTTCTCCAACCATGCCCTCTCTCATACTTCTCCAACCATGCCCTCTCATACTTCTCCAACCATACCCTCTCATACTTCTCCAACCATGCCCTCTCATACTTCTCCAACCATACCCTCTCATACTTCTCCAACCATACCCTCTCATACTTCTCCAACCATACCCTCTCATACTTCTCCAACCATACCCTCTCATACTTCTCCAACCATGCCCTCTCATACTTCTCCAACCATACCCTCTCATACTTCTCCAAACATACCCTCTCATACTTCTCCAACCATACCCTCTCATACTTCTCCAAACATACCCTCTCATACTTCTCCAACCATACCCTCTCATACTTCTCCAACCATACCCTCTCATACTTCTCCAACCATACCCTCTCATACTTCTCCAACCATACCCTCTCATACTTCTCCAACCATGCCCTCTCATACTTCTCCAACCATACCCTCTCATACTTCTCCAACCATACCCTCTCATACTTCTCCAACCATACCCTCTCATACTTCTCCAACCATGCCCTCTCATACTTCTCCAACCATACCCTCTCATACTTCTCCAAACATACCCTCTCATACTTCTCCAACCATACCCTCTCATACTTCTCCAAACATACCCTCTCATACTTCTCCAACCATACCCTCTCATACTTCTCCAACCATACCCTCTCATACTTCTCCAACCATACCCTCTCATACTTCTCCAACCATACCCTCTCATACTTCTCCAACCATGCCCTCTCATACTTCTCCAACCATACCCTCTCATACTTCTCCAAACCAGCATCACTTGCTTTTTAGTGGTCATGGATGATGTGTTCATTGCTGTGCTTAACTATGGGGGGGGGGGGTGTCTGTCATATGCATATGTTTAAATCATCCTCTCATACGTATGTATCATCTTGGTAAATTAGTTTATAAGGACTTTGTATGCATGGAGAACCTGGCAGTGCACTGCTTGTCGTGTCTTGAACCTGACTAGCTTAGGCAGGTAGGTGACTTGGACTTCACTAGCATGAGCCAGTAGGCCTGCTGCAGTGCTCCTAGGTAATTTACATGTATGATAACTGTACTTACGTGGACCTGTACCTAAATAAACTTACTAGAGGGCTTGTCTCTGGTGGTGGACTGACTCAACCAAGTAGCGTTTACCTGGAGTTTACCTGGAGAGAGTTTCGGGGGTCAACGCCCCCGCGGCCCGGTCTGTGACCAGGCCTCCTGGTGGATCAGCGCCTGATCAACCAGGCTGTTGCTGCTGGCTGCACGCAAACCAACGTACGAGCCACAGCCCGGCTGATCAGGAACTGACTTTAGGTGCTTGTCCAGTGCCAGCTTGAAGACTGCCAGGGGTCTGTTGGTAATCCCCCTTATGTGTGCTGGGAGGCAGTTGAACAGTCTCGGGCCCCTGACACTTATTGTATGGTCTCTTAACGTGCTAGTGACACCCCTGCTTTTCATTGGGGGGATGGTGCATCGTCTGCCAAGTCTTTTGCTTTCGTAGTGAGTGATTTTCGTGTGCAAGTTCGGTACTAGTCCCTCTAGGATTTTCCAGGTGTATATAATCATGTATCTCTCCCTCCTGCGTTCCAGGGAATACAGGTTTAGAAACCTCAAGCGCTCCCAGTAATTGAGGTGTTTTATCTCCGTTATGCGCGCCGTGAAAGTTCTCTGTACATTTTCTAGGTCGGCAATTTCACCTGCCTTGAAAGGTGCTGTTAGAGTGCAGCAATATTCCAGCCTAGATAGAACAAGTGACCTGAAGAGTGTCATCATGGGCTTGGCCTCCCTAGTTTTGAAGGTTCTCATTATCCATCCTGTCATTTTTCTAGCAGATGCGATTGATACAATGTTATGGTCCTTGAAGGTGAGATCCTCCGACATAATCACTCCCAGGTCTTTGACGTTGGTGTTTCGCTCTATTTTGTGGCCAGAATTTGTTTTGTACTCTGATGAAGATTTAATTTCCTCATGTTTACCATATCTGAGTAATTGAAATTTCTCATCGTTGAACTTCATATTGTTTTCTGCAGCCCACTGAAAGATTTGGTTTATGTCCGCCTGGAGCCTTGCAGTGTCTGCAATGGAAGACACTGTCATGCAGATTTGGGTGTCATCTGCAAAGGAAGACACAGTGCTGTGGCTGACATCCTTGTCTATGTCGGATATGAGGATGAGGAACAAGATGGGAGCTAGTACTGTGCCTTGTGGAACAGAGCTTTTCACCGTAGCTGCCTCGGACTTTACTCTGTTGACGACTACTCTCTGTGTTCTGTTAGTGAGGAAATTATAGATCCATCGACCGACTTTTCCTGTTATTCCTTTAGCGCGCATTTTGTGCGCTATTACGCCATGGTCACACTTGTCGAAGGCTTTTGCAAAGTCTGTATATATTACATCTGCATTCTTTTTGTCTTCTAGTGCATTTAGGACCTTGTCGTAGTGATCCAGTAGTTGAGACAGACAGGAGCGACCTGTTCTAAACCCATGTTGCCCTGGGTTGTGTAACTGATGGGTTTCTAGATGGGTGGTGATCTTGCTTCTTAGGACCCTTTCAAAGATTTTTATGATATGGGATGTTAGTGCTATTGGTCTGTAGTTCTTTGCTGTTGCTTTACTGCCCCCTTTGTGGAGTGGGGCTATGTCTGTTGTTTTTAGTAACTGAGGGACGACCCCCGTGTCCATGCTCCCTCTCCATAGGATGGAAAAGGCTCGTGATAGGGGCTTCTTGCAGTTCTTGATGAACACAGAGTTCCATGAGTCTGGCCCTGGGGCAGAGTGCATGGGCATGTCATTTATCGCCTGTTCGAAGTCATTTGGCGTCAGGATAACATCGGATAGGCTTGTGTTAATCAAATTTTGTGGCTCTCTCATAAAAAATTCATTTTGATCTTCGACTCTCAGTCTGGTTAGCGGCTTGCTAAAAACTGAGTCATATTGGGACTTGAGTAGCTCACTCATTTCCTTGCTGTCATCTGTGTAGGACCCATCTTGTTTAAGTAGGGGCCCAATACTGGGCGTTGTTCTCGATTTTGATTTGGCATAGGAGAAGAAATACTTTGGGTTTCTTTCGATTTCATTTATAGCTTTTAGTTCTTCCCGCGATTCCTGACTCCTAAAGGATTCTTTTAGCTTAAGTTCGATGCTTGCTATTTCTCTGACCAGTGTCTCCCTGCGCATTTCAGATATAGGATGGAAAAGGCTCGTGATAGGGGCTTCTTGCAGTTCTTGATGAACACAGAGTTCCATGAGTCTGGCCCTGGGGCAGAGTGCATGGGCATGTCATTTATCGCCTGTTCGAAGTCATTTGGCGTCAGGATAACATCGGATAGGCTTGTGTTAATCAAATTTTGTGGCTCTCTCATAAAAAATTCATTTTGATCTTCGACTCTCAGTCTGGTTAGCGTTTGTGGTTAAAATTATAATCTTAATTTTTAAAAGGGTGGAGCGGTAAGCCAGCGGAAGGCCTCTGTCAGATGACCAAAAGCTGTCAGGAAACAGCAAGTGTTTCATGACAAACCTAACCTAACCTAACCTAACTCGACCAGTGATTTGCTTCCGTCCGCTATAAACATGTATAGGTTTTGACCCATATGATGATGGCTGTTTAACTTGATGGATCTTAAGCAGCCTACTCCCCGTGGTAGGGTTCTTCCCTATTAGGGTCTACTGACGTTGCTATGGATGCTACTTGACCCGACCCTGTCAAAGGACTCCTTTAAAGTAACTCAAAAAAGCACTGTGGAGACATAGGCTTTCTTAAATATGGGTCCTAAACCGGTAAAGTGTACTTTGTTTTTGCGGCCGTATATAGTAACAACGTAATTAACTATTCAAGCATGATACTTTTCATGCTTAAAGAATAAAGGCATTTACTGATGGCCAAAAAGTGGTTAATTTTATGCCTTAATCTTGGTTGTCGGCCATAACAGTTACCAGGTAACTCTGTACTCTCCCACCTGCAGGTGTGGTTTATCCACCTGCATACCTGGTAAAAGGTGGTGGAGCTGTGTTGAAGTTGGGGTTATGAAGAATGAAAGGGCACATGTGTAGGTAGGCTGAGGAATCTGGTCTGAGCGTGCACTACACCAGATAACTGCCTCATAATAACAGTTTGGGCTGAATTCATCGGTATGCTCAATGAAGACAAATTCCAACTACTCCGTTATGGAAAACTGGAGGAAATAATAACTAGGACTGAGTATACTACAAACTCCAATCACACAATAGAGCGGAAAAGTAATGTGAAGGACCTGGTTGTGGTAATGTCCGAAGACCTCACCTTCAAGGATCACAACAGTGCCACTATCACATCTGCGAGGAAACTGATAGGATGGTTAATGAGAACATTCAAGACAAGAGATAAGAGATGTTAAGCCAATGATGAACCTTTTTAAATCACTTATTCTCTCTAGGCTGGAATACTGCTGTACATTAACATCCCCATTCAAGGCAGGTGAAATTGCAGAGCTAGAGAATGTACAGAGAACCTTTGCTGCACGTATAAGTTCCATCAAGCACCTTAACTACTGGGAACGCTTGGAAGCACTTGACTTGTACTCACTAGAGCGCAGGCGAGAGAGATGTATCATAATCTACACCAGGAAGATCTTGGAGATACTGGTCCCTAATATGCACACAGCAATCACTCCATACGAAAGCAAAAGACTTGGCAGGCGATGCAACATACCCCCAGTGAAAAGTAGGAGCGTCACTGGTACACTAAGAGAAAACACAATAAGTGTTCGGGGCCCAAGACTGTTCAACAGCCTCCCACCAGCAATAAGGGGCATTACGGGAAGACCCCTGGTTGTCTTCAAGAGGGAGCTGGACAGATACCTAAAGACGGTGCCGGATCAGCCGGGCTGTGGTTCGTATGTTGGATTGCGTGCGGCCAGCAGTAACAGCCTCGTTGATCAGGCCCTGATCCACTGGGAGGCCTGGTCGTGGACCGGGCCGCGGGGGCGTTGATCCCCGGAATGCCCTCCAGGTATGTCACTGGGAAGTAATTTTCCTGGCGGTCCATATACATAAGTTTTTTAATTGTATAGAGTTTGGCAATAAATGTGTTTGACTATTTCTGCAAAAATAATCACTTGAGACGATTCTGTGTAGATTAATTATTGGTAAATGCACTTCACTCGTGCATTGTCACTTTCTTCCAACTGCTTTTGCCTCCCCTTCCCTTCCCTTAGTATGCTTCCGTAAATGGGATTAGTTAGCTTGTGTGAGAATTTATAGATTTATTACTGGTGGGACGGTGTGTGTCGCTTTGATGAGATTTCGGTATGTGGATACAAATGCATACAGTTATTTTTGTGATTCCGAATGCTGATGTTTTTCTAGCTCAGTGTTCTTCAAGGTTCATAATTCCTTGTCATTGGTGTCCTTGCAAAGTCCTTCCTTTCTCTGTTTTTTTTTGTTTTGTCATCCTTTATATCTTCCTCATCCTGTGTGTGTGTGTACACTCACCTATTTGTAGTTGCAGGGGTCATTTCACAGCTCCTGTTCCCGCCTCTTCGCTAGTCGTTGCTAGGTCCACTCTCTTCCTGCTCCAAGAGCCTTATCGTACCTCTTAAAGATATGTATAGATCCTGTCTCCACTACTTAATTTTCCAAATTGTTCCAATTCCTGATAACTAAGGCTGAAAAAATACTTTTAATATATCATCCCTATGACTCATCTGAGTGTGTGTGTGTTTGATGTGTAGGTCGATAAAGCCTCGTGTTAGAGTACCGACCGAGGGTTGCGTGTCTTGGTACATAGTCCACTCCACTTCCTTCTCGTTATCCCCTCTCTCTCTCTCTCCTTGTAACCTTTCTCCTATATTTTCTCTTTCCCCTCTAACCTTTCTCCTGTATTTTGTCTTTCCCCTCTATACTTTCTCAGTTCCTCTCCCCCCTCCTGCCCCATTCTATTCAGTTTCTGATACTCAGGAAAGATGACTCGGCATTAGTAAAGACTGAAGATTGGGCTGCAGAATGGAGAAGGGGGGGGGAGGGGAAGCACAGTGAGAGGGAGTGCAAGGTGGGAGGGGAGGAAGAAGGGGAGAGAGAGGTAAGTGCAGGGTGGGATGGGAGGAAGGGGATAGAGCATAGAAGGGTAGGAGGGAGTGCAGAGGGGATTGGGAGGATGGGGGAGGGATATAGGAGGGAGGGGATAAATGAAGTTGAGGGGTAGGAGGGAGGGGGTTAGGAAGGAGAGAGAGAGAGGGGGTAGGGATGGAGGTGTGCTAATTGACTCACCTGTTGGAAGGAGGGAGACGTGAGTCATCGTGGGGAATACTGAAAGAATTGTTAGATAAATGATGGAACATGACAGCGGGAAGCAGGGATGAAAAATGAAGAGAGTAAGGGGAGCAAATAAATGAAGAGAGGAAGTGGAAAAATATCAAGTGATACAAGAAGCAATGTAAGTAAAGTAACCTAGCATGGGAAAAGAATGTGGAGTGTGTGCATGCATGGCAGGTTGCGTGCTTGTGCGAGCGTGCGCGTGTGCTGGCAGCAAGAGTTAGGCTCATGGAGGGAGGTACCATGTACTGGATACCATATTCAATTCACTAGCTTAACCCTTAAACTGTCCAAGCAGATCTACGTTCACATGCGTAATGCTCCAAACGTAGATCTACGTTTGGACAGTTTAAGGGTTAATAGGAAGATGACCTGTGTCAAATTACCTCTTGTAGATTCTGTGGGTCACTACTCTCTCGGCCTGGTCCCAGATCAGGCATCCTGATGGGCTGATTATTCACACGTACGTTGAACTGTGGGTTAACAACACAGTTCATGGTAGGCAACGTAGCCACATTAACCAGGAAATGAATCAAGGTACTTGAGTTTCCTCTTCAAACAAAGATACTTGTCTGTTGGTAATCTACTTAGTGCTACTCACTGTTATCTTCTTAATGTTTCCGGAAAAAAAATCAAATATTTTGTTTTAGGTCAAGATGGATTAGGGTAATCAAGAAAAATAACAAAATGTCAAAGAGCGAGGCGACCAAAGGAAGTCAGGAAACGTACAAATCTGAACGTTTATCACTCTTGGTGTGAGAATGGACTGCATATGGAATGACCGTCTTAAATCCTACTTTTAAGGAATTACATTTTTTTTTTTAGCGTACCTGTTGCCCCTGTCCGTTTCATGGGCTGCTTTCCACCGACTGTGGTTATTGATTTTATCCATGTCTACTATAAGGATGAAGACTAGTGAAGGTGCCATGACGGTACTGAACTTATTCTCTACTACTACTACTACTACTACTACTACTACTACTACTACTACTACTACTACTACACTATACTAGGCCTTGGGACAGGCTCGTCTGGTGGGAATAAATGAATGACATAATTGAATATATCACCCAGATGACTCCACTAATATGTAATAAAAATTAATATAGAATATGACAAATAAAGATAAGGGTAGTGTAATGCTACCGACACCGGAAAGAGGACCCCCCCCCCGATAATACTTGAATAACGGGTTTAAAGGTGAATTAAAATGTGACGCAGATTAGAAGGATTCAAAAATGAGCTCATTGGGCAGCAGGTAACATCCACTCCGTCCACTTCTCAATGTTCTCTCCACATCAGTTTAATCAGGTGACTTTTGCCTCCACAAAGTATTTAGATACAATATTTAATATACAGGATAAACTTAAACCTGAAAATACATGGCAAGGATGATGCATCTTGTACCAGTAGGAGAGAGTAACACCTGGGGACACACACACCGGTCTTGTACCAGTAGGAGAGAGTAACACCTGGGGACACACACACCGGTCTTGTACCAGTAGGAGAGAGTAACACCTGGGGACACACACACCGGTCTTGTACCAGTAGGAGAGAGTAACACCTGGGGACACACACACCGGTCTTGTACCAGTAGGAGAGAGTAACACCTGGGGACACACACACCGGTCTTGTACCAGTAGGAGAGAGTAACAACTGGGGACACACACACCGGTCTTGTACCAGTAGGAGAGAGTAACACCTGGGGACACACACACCGGTCTTGTACCAGTAGGAGAGAGTAACACCTGGGGACACACACACCGGTCTTGTACCAGTAGGAGAGAGTAACACCTGGGGACACACACACCGGTCTTGTACCAGTAGGAGAGAGTAACACCTGGGGACACACACACCGGTCTTGTACCAGTAGGAGAGAGTAACACCTGGGGACACACACACCGGTCTTGTACCAGTAGGAGAGAGTAACACCTGGGGACACACACACCGGTCTTTACCAGTAGGAGAGAGTAACACCTGGGGACACACACACCAGTCTTGTACCAGTAGGAGAGAGTAACACCTGGGGACACACACACACACACCTGTCTTGTACCAGTAGGAGAGAGTAACACCTGGGGACACACACACCGGTCTTGTACCAGTAGGAGAGAGTAACACCTGGGGACACACACACCGGTCTTGTACCAGTAGGAGAGAGTAACACCTGGGGACACACACACCGGTCTTGTACCAGTAGGAGAGAGTAACAACTGGGGACACACACACCGGTCTTGTACCAGTAGGAGAGAGTAACACCTGGGGACACACACACCGGTCTTGTACCAGTAGGAGAGAGTAACACCTGGGGACACACACACCGGTCTTGTACCAGTAGGAGAGAGTAACACCTGGGGACACACACACCGGTCTTGTACCAGTAGGAGAGAGTAACACCTGGGGACACACACACCGGTTTTGTACCAGTAGGAGAGAGTAACACCTGGGGACACACACACCGGTCTTGTACCAGTAGGAGAGAGTAACAACTGGGGACACACACACCGGTCTTGTACCAGTAGGAGAGAGTAACACCTGGGGACACACACACCGGTCTTGTACCAGTAGAAGAGAGTAACAACTGGGGACACACATACCGGTCTTGTACCAGTAGGAGAGAGTAACACCTGGGGACACACACACCCGTCTTGTACCAGTAGGAGAGAGTAACAACTGGGGACACACACACCGGTCTTGTACCAGTAGGAGAGAGTAACAACTGGGGACACACACACCGGTCTTGTACCAGTAGGAGAGAGTAACAACTGGGGACACACACACCGGTCTTGTACCAGTAGGAGAGAGTAACACCTGGGGACACACACACCGGTCTTGTACCAGTAGAAGAGAGTAACAACTGGGGACACACATACCGGTCTTGTACCAGTAGGAGAGAGTAACACCTGGGGACACACACACCCGTCTTGTACCAGTAGGAGAGAGTAACAACTGGGGACACACACACCGGTCTTGTACCAGTAGGAGAGAGTAACAACTGGGGACACACACACCGGTCTTGTACCAGTAGGAGAGAGTAACAACTGGGGACACACACACCGGTCTTGTACCAGTAGGAGAGAGTAACATCTGGGGACACACACACCGGTCTTGTACCAGTAGGAGAGTAACACCTGGTTACACACACACCGGTCTTGTACCAGTAGGAGAGAGTAACAACTGGGGACACACACACCGGTCTTGTATCAGTAGGAGAGAGTAACACCTGGGGACACACACACCGGTCTTGTACCAGTAGGAGAGAGTAACACCTGGGGACACACACACCGGTCTTGTACCAGTAGGAGAGAGTAACACCTGGGGACACACACACCGGTCTTGTACCAGTAGGAGAGAGTAACAACTGGGGATACACACACCGGTCTTGTACCAGTAGGAGAGAGTAACACCTGGGGACACACACACCGGTCTTGTACCAGTAGGAGAGAGTAACACCTGGGGACACACACACACCGGTCTTGTACCAGTAGGAGAGAGTAACACCTGGGGACACACACACCGGTCTTGTACCAGTAGGAGAGAGTAACAACTGGGGACACACACACCGGTCTTGTACCAGTAGGAGAGAGTAACAACTGGGGACACACACACCGGTCTTGTACCAGTAGGAGAGAGTAACACCTGGGGACACACACACCGGTCTTGTACCAGTAGGAGAGAGTAACACCTGGGGACACACACACCGGTCTTGTACCAGTAGGAGAGAGTAACACCTGGGGACACACACACCGGTCTTGTACCAGTAGGAGAGAGTAACAACTGGGGACACACACACCGGTCTTGTACCAGTAGAAGAGAGTAACACCTGGGGACACACACACCGGTCTTGTACCAGTAGGAGAGAGTAACACCTGGGGACACACACACCGGTCTTGTACCAGTAGGAGAGAGTAACACCTGGGGACACACACACCGGTCTTGTACCAGTAGGAGAGAGTAACAACTGGGGACACACACACCGGTCTTGTACCAGTAGGAGAGAGTAACAACTGGGGACACACACACCGGTCTTGTACCAGTAGGAGAGAGTAACAACTGGGGACACACACACCGGTCTTGTACCAGTAGGAGAGAGTAACAACTGGGGACACACACACCGGTCTTGTACCAGTAGGAGAGTAACACCTGGGGACACACACACCGGTCTTGTACCAGTAGGAGAGTAACACCTGGGGACACACACACCGGTCTTGTACCAGTAGGAGAGAGTAACACCTGGGGACACACACACACACCGATCTTGTACCAGTAGGAGAGAGTAACACCTGGGGACACACACACCGGTCTTGTACCAGTAGGAGAGAGTAACAACTGGGGACACACACACCGGTTTTATACCAGTAGGAGAGAGTAATACCTGGGGACACACACACACCGGTCTTGTAGCAGTAGGAGAGAGTAACACCTGGGGACACACACACCGGTCTTGTACCAGTAGGAGAGAGTAACAACTGGGGACACACACACCGGTCTTGTACCAGTAGGAGAGAGTAACACCTGGGGACACACACACCGGTCTTGTACCAGTAGGAGAGAGTAACACCTGGGGACACACACACCGGTCTTGTACCAGTAGGAGAGAGTAACAACTGGGGACACACACACCGGTCTTGTACCAGTAGGAGAGAGTAACACCTGGGGACACACACACCGGTCTTGTACCAGTAGGAGAGAGTAACAACTGTGGACAAACACACCGGTCTTGTACCAGTAGGAGAGAGTAACACCTGGGGACACACACACCGGTCTTGTACCAGTAGGAGAGAGTAACACCTGGGGACACACACACCGGTCTTGTACCAGTAGGAGAGTGTAACAACTGGGGACACACACACCGGTCTTGTACCAGTAGGAGAGAGTAACAACTGGGGACACACAGACCGGTCTTGTACCAGTAGGAGAGAGTAACAACTGGGGACACACACACCGGTCTTGTACCAGTAGGAGAGAGTAACAACTGGGAACACACACACCGGTCTTGTACCAGTATGAGAGAGTAACACCTGGGGACACACACACCTGTCTTGTACCAGTAGGAGAGAGTAACACCTGGGGACACACACACACCGGTCTTGTAACAGTAGGAGAGAGTAACACCTGGGGACACACACACCGGTCTTGTACCAGTAGGAGAGAGTAACAACTGGGGACACATACACCGGTCTTGTACCAGTAGGAGAGAGTAACAACTGGGGACACACACACCGGTCTTGTACCAGTAGGAGAGAGTAACACCTGGGGACACACACACCGGTCTTGTACCAGTATGAGAGAGTAACACCTGGGGACACACACACCTGTCTTGTACCAGTAGGAGAGAGTAACACCTGGGGACACACACACACCGGTCTTGTACCAGTAGGAGAGAGTAACACCTGGGGACACACACACCGGTCTTGTACCAGTAGGAGAGAGTAACAACTGGGGACACACACACCGGTCTTGTACCAGTAGGAGAGAGTAACACCTGGGGACACACACACCGGTCTTGTACCAGTAGGAGAGAGTAACAACTGGGGATAAAAACACCGGTCTTGTACCAGTAGGAGAGAGTAACACCTGGGGACACACACACCGGTCTTGTACCAGTAGGAGAGAGTAACAACTGGGGACACACACACCGGTCTTGTACCAGTAGGAGAGAGTAACACCTGGGGACACACACACCGGTCTTGTACCAGTAGGAGAGTAACACCTGGGGACACACACACCGGTCTTGTACCAGTAGGAGAGAGTAACACCTGGGGACACACACACCGGTCTTGTACCAGTAGGAGAGAGTAACAACTGGGGACACACACCGGTCTTGTACCAGTAGGAGAGAGTAACAACTGGGGGAACACACACCGGTCTTGTACCAGTAGGAGAGAGTAACAACTGGGGACACACACACCGGTCTTGTACCAGTAGGAGAGAGTAACACCTGGGGACACACACACCGGTCTTGTACCAGTAGGAGAGAGTAACACCTGGGGACACACACACCGGTCTTGTACCAGTAGGAGAGAGTAACAACTGGGGAGACACACACCGGTCTTGTACCAGTAGGAGAGAGTAACAACTGGGGACACACACACCGGTCTTGTACCAGTAGGAGAGAGTAACAACTGGGGACACACACACCGGTCTTGTACCAGTAGGAGAGAGTAACAACTGGGGACACACACACCGGTCTTGTACCAGTAGGAGAGAGTAACAACTGGGGACACACACACCGGTCTTGTACCAGTAGGAGAGTAACACCTGGGGACACACACACCGGTCTTGTACCAGTATGAGAGAGTAACACCTGGGGACACACACACCTGTCTTGTACCAGTAGGAGAGAGTAACACCTGGGGACACACACACACCGGTCTTGTAGCAGTAGGAGAGAGTAACACCTGGGGACACACACACCGGTCTTGTACCAGTAGGAGAGAGTAACAACTGGGGACACACACACCGGTCTTGTACCAGTAGGAGAGAGTAACACCTGGGGACACACACACCGGTCTTGTACCAGTAGGAGAGAGTAACACCTGGGGACACACACACCGGTCTTGTACCAGTAGGAGAGAGTAACAACTGGGGACACACACACCGGTCTTGTACCATTAGGAGAGAGTAACAACTGGGGACAAACACACCGGTCTTGTACCAGTAGGAGAGAGTAACACCTGGGGACACACACACCGGTCTTGTACCAGTAGGAGAGAGTAACAACTGGGGACACACACACCGGTCTTGTACCAGAACAGTAAAATAGAAAATGACATAGGCATTTAAATTTTAGCCCCATAATTATCACAGCAAAATAGCCATATATTTCTGAGGGGAAGCAGGTACTCAATTTCTCTGCGCTACACAGGGTGGTAGCGCAGTGAGATACAGCAGTAGCTTTAATTAACATCCCACGTTATCAAGATCTTTGAAGGGTGTAACAATAATATAATATTTAATTCTTGTGAAGCACTAAACCCATGTGGGTCATTCAGCGCAAGACGTGGTGGTGGAGGCTCGACCCTCCGTCTGCTGAGCGCGAGGTAGACGCGCTTCCTATTTGTACTCACCTAGATGGCCAGGGTTTAACAAGTGTTACGCTTTTTGCTGCGTAACGTGAATAAAAGTCTTGGTTCCTAAGGGTAAACAACCTCCCTAGTCTCAGGGCATTTAAATTAATCCACATAAACCAACCTAGCGCCAGCCTGTACCTTCACAATAAATATGTTAATAGTTATTAACAGGAAGGGCACGACAAACTAACATATATAATAACATATTAATAGTAAACTTACACAGCATACAACCTACTCTGTATACAAAATCACACACCAATACACCTTTACCCAGTACTCACATTAGCACACTGCTTCTAGTGAGTAAAAACATTAACATAAATATGGAGGCTCCATGATCCCTCCCTTCTGCCGGACTCGAACTGCAGGCAACACACTACACGAGTACTCTTACAAAACTTAAACAGGCCTATCCTCATACTAGAGCCTTACAGATAAACATGAGAGCACCAAAACCAATAAAATAACTATGGCCTAAATTCCCCAAAATCAACCCCACTTACACCAACGCCAAACTTGTCCCAGCCGCCGCTCTTCTCGTACTCACTAATAAACACACCTCTCCTGCTCCTGTCCCGTCCTGGCTACTCTTCAGGTCTAATACGCGCCCGGTTTCAGAACAAATCCCGGAAACTAACGTTATATATGGAGCCTTTTTTTTATACAAAATTTTGACAATACACTGCTTAATAACAAGCAAGATTGCCAGTCACATAGAATCTCAGTAATTGCACAACACAGTGCTGGACAATCTTGGATGCACTTGAAAACAAACGAAATGCAAATGTTGTATACAGTGACTTAGCAAAAGCCTTCAGTAAGTGGGACCATGGGGTAATTGCCTATAAAATGCGTACAGAAGGAATAACTGGTAAGATAAGCAGATTGATATTTAAATTCACAAATAGAACCCAAGGAGTGATAGTAAACAGCATTAAATCAGGGGCTGCTACAGTGGAAAGTTCTGTCCCCCAAGGCACGGTACTCGCCCTTTACTTCTCTTCCTCTTTTTCATTTCTGACTTAGACAGGGACATAAATCTTAGCACTGTATCGTCCTTTGCAGACGATACTAGAATTTATACGAAAGAGACATCCTTAGATACAGTGAGCTTCAAAGTTAATATAAACCAAGTCTTTTAGTGGGCCACTGACAACAGTGCTATGTTCACTTAGGAAAAATTTCGGTTACTACGTCATGGAAGAATGGAGGAAATAAAAACAAGATCGGAGTACAAGACAAATTCACACCACTCACTAGAACATTAGTTAAATGTGAGAGACATGGGACTAATAATGTCAGATCTCGCGTTCAAAGAGCACAACAATGTTGTTATCGCAACTGTAAGAAAAATAATAGACACTGGATAAGATGGATAATGAGAACGCTCAAAACGAGAGATGCCAAGCCAGTGATGATCCTTTTCAAATCACTTGTCCTCTCTAGGCTGGAATACTGCTGTACATTAACATCTTCGTTCAAAGCAGGTGAAATTGCAGATCTAGAGAGTGTACAGAGAGCCTATACTGCACGTATAAGTTCTATCAAGCACCGGAACTACTGGGAACGCTTGGAAGCACTTGACTTGTACTCGTTGGAATGCAGGAGAGAGAGAGATATCATAATCTACACTTGGAAAATCCTAGAAGGAATGGTCCCGAATCTGCGCACAGAAATCACTCCCTACGAAAGTAAAAGATTGGGCAGGCGATGCAAAATGCCTCCAATTAAAAGCAGGGGCGCCATTGGTACACTGAGAGAAAACACCATAAGTGTCCGGGGCCTAAGACTGTTCAACAGCCTCCCACCAGGCATAAGGGGAATTACCAATAGGCCCCTGGCTGCCTTCAATAGGGAACTGGACAGATACCAAAAGTCAGTGCCGGATTAGCCGGGCTGTGGTTCGTACGTTGGACTACGTGCGGCCAGCAGTAACAGCCTGGTTGATAAGGACCTGATCCACCGGGAGGCATGGCCGTGGACCGGGCCGCGGGGGTGTTGATCCCCGGAATAACCTCCAGGTAGACTCCAGGTAGGACCAGAGATGCCAAGCCAGTGATGATACTATTCAGGTCACTCATTCTCTGTAGGCTGGAATATTGCTTTGTATTAACGGCTTCCTTCAAGGCAGACAAAGTTGCCGAGCTGGAGAATGTAGAGAGAACCTTCACAACTCGCATAAACCCAGTTACGCATCTAAATTTCTAGGAGAACTTGAAGTCCCTAGAACTGTACTCCTTATATTGTTGGCGAGAAAGATGAACCATAATATACACTGGAAGGATTGGTCCCAAACCTGCCCACCGAAATGCATATGAACACAAGAGGCTTGACAGACGGTGCAGGATTCCTCCCATGAAAAGCAGCGGAACGTTGAGCGCACTAAAAGATAACCATGTAAGCGTTAGGGGACCACGACTCACCACAACCACAACCTCGCAAGCTGGGTTGTGGTGCATGCTTTGTACTGTGGGCGGCGGGCACCAACAGCTTGATTGATTAAGCCAGTAGCTAGGAGGCCTGGTCTGAGGCCGGGCCGAGGAGACGGTGACCTACAGAAACAATTCCAGGTAAGTCTTTTCAGATTTTAGGTATTACAGGGAGCCTTAGGGTTTTCAGGCATTGCAAGGAATACGGCCCTTAGACCTTCAGGCATTCCAGGAAGTGAAATATAGAGGGATTTCATGTTCTCCTGACAGTAAAGTCTGAGAGACTTAAACCATTCACATAAATTTAGGTTTTGGCTGAACCGGAGGACATAATTGAGAGTTGTTGGACACAAATGTTGGAAAAAAAGGACACAAATGTTGGAAAAAAAGGACACAAATGTTGGAAAAAAAGGACACAAATGTTGGAAAAAAAGGACACAAATGTAAACACTTTTGACATTTTATCGAAAAGTTTCGTGCCTGGAGTTACGTGAGAATACCTTCTTCAACTGCAGGTGTTAAGAATACCTTCTTCAAGGGTGCTTTGCTCTTTAAGAATACCTTCTTCAAGGGTGCTCTAAGAATACCTTCTTCAAGGGTGCTCTAAGAATACCTTCTTCAAGGGGCTATGCTCTAAGAATACCTTCTTCAAGGGTGCTCTAAGAATACCTTCTTTGCTGCTCTAAGAATACCTTCTTGAAGGGTGCTGCTCTAAGAATACCTTCTTCAAGGGTGCTGCTCTAAGAATACCTTCTTCAAGGGTGCTCTAAGAATACCTTCAAGGGTGCTCTAAGAATACCTTCTTCAAGGGTGCTCTAAGAATACCTTCTTCAAGGGTGCTGCTCTAAGAATACCTTCTTCAAGGGTGCTGCTCTAAGAATACCTTCTTCAAAGTGCTGCTCTAAGAATACCTTCTTCAAGGGTGATGCTCTAAGAATACCTTCTTCAAGGGTGCTGCTCTAAGAATACCTTCTTCAAGGGTGCTGCTCTAAGAATACCTTCTTCAAGGGTGCTGCTCTAAGAATACCTTCTTCAAGGGTGCTGCTCTAAGAATACCTTCTTCAAGGGTGCTGCTCTAAGAATACCTTCTTCAAGGGTGCTGCTCTAAGAATACCTTCTTCAAGGGTGCTGCTCTAAGAATACCTTCTTCAAGGGTGCTCTAAGAATACCTTCTTCAAGGGTGCTGCTCTAAGAATACCTTCTTCAAGGGTGCTGCTCTAAGAATACCTTCTTCAAGGGTGCTGCTCTAAGAATACCTTCTTCAAGGGTGCTGCTCTAAGAATACCTTCTTCAAGGGTGCTGCTCTAAGAATACCTTCTTCAAGGGTGCTGCTCTAAGAATACCTTCTTCAAGGGTGCTGCTCTAAGAATACCTTCTTCAAGGGTGCTGCTCTAAGAATACCTTCTTCAAGGGTGCTGCTCTAAGAATACCTTCTTCAAGGGTGCTGCTCTAAGAATACCTTCTTCAAGGGTGCTCTAAGAATACCTTCTTCAAGGGTGCTGCTCTAAGAATACCTTCTTCAAGGGTGCTGCTCTAAGAATACCTTCTTCAAGGCTGCTGCTCTAAGAATACCTTCTTCAAGGCTGCTGCTCTAAGTGAAGGTTCCCTGCACTTCCACTTAGCCCTCGCTTTTCGTTCTGTTCTGCTTTTTTACATGCTTCCTCCTCAGCTAATCTATCCACCTCTTCCCTCCCACTTCCACTTTCTCCCTCAGATTCTGAATCTACTTAATGAGGTGGTGGAGTTTAAGGCTTATTCCCAACTCCCAGTATATTCGGCGTTTAGTGAGTCCTTAATCAGAATAAAGGTTGACAATTTAAATGAATATTTTATGACCGAGACTCGAAGTTTGGTTAACTCAAAAGTTTATGATATACACTAACACCACAAGATTTTGAAAAACGCAGTAAATGATATGCCCATGCACTCTGCCCTAGGCCCAGACTCATGGAACTCTGTGTTCTTCAAGAACTGCAAGAAACCCCTTTCACGTGTCTTACGGAGAGGAAGCATGGACACAGGGGTCATCACACAGTCACTACAAGCAACAGACATAGCCCCACTCCACAAAGGTGGCAGTATAGCAGTTGCAAAGAATTACAGATCGATAACACTAACGTCCCACACAAAAATCTTTGAAAGGATTCTCAGAAGCAAGACTCCAACCACTTAGATAATCATCAGTTGCACAACCCAGGGCAACATGGGTTTAGAGCAGGTTACTCCTGCCTATCCCAACTACTTGACCACTCTGACATGGTCTTGGATGATCTGGAGGATAAACAGAATGCAGATGTAGTATACACACAGTTTGCGAAAGCTTTCGACAAGTCTGATCATGGTGTAATAGCACACAAAATGCGTGATAAAAGAATAACAGGAAAAGTGGGTAGATAGATCTGTAAGTTCCTAACAAATAGAACAAAGATTAATAGTAAACAGAGTTAAGCCAGAAGCAGCTACAGTGGAAAGCTCTGTTCCACAAGATACAGTATTCGCTCTCATCCTGTTTCTCATCCTCATATCTGACATAGAAATGTAAACCACAGCACCGGGTCCTCCGGGTCTTCCTTTGCGGATGACACCCGAATTTGCATGACACTGCAAATCTCCAAGCGGACATCAACCAAATCTTCGAATGGGCCGCAGAAAATATGAAGTTCAATAAAGACAAATTTCAATCACTCCACTATGGAAAACTCGAGGAAATTAAAACTGTATCGGAGTTTAAAACAAATTTCAGCCACAGAACAGAGCGAAAAACTAATGTAAAGGACCTGGGAGTGATAATGTCAAAGAATCTCACTTTCAAAGATTACGACAATGTATCTACCACATCCGCTAGAAAAATGATAGGATGAATAATGGGAACCTTCAAAACTAGAGATGTTAAACCCATGATGATTCTCTTCAAATCGCTTTTTTTTTTTTGTTGATCAGGCCCTGATCCACCACGAGGCCTGGTCATGGACCGGGGTGCGGGGGCCTTAACCCCCGACACCCCCTCCAGGTGTACTCAAGGGTCCTTTTCTCTGGGATGGACACCACTCCTCCACAAGGTACTTGCCTGACTAAGAACAAAGTCATGTCTTGGGGCATAAAAGGTGAGAATATTTGTTCTTAGTCTTGATTTGCAGACACTTTTTGTCAATAACACGGGACAACTATGATTTCTCTAATGTGGAAGTAAATTGGTTGACAGCATATTGACAGAAATAATGTAAACTTGATAATTTTGGAAATAGAACGTATAAAGTGTTTAATAACCAAAGGGTTTGAGTGCTTTATAAATAAAACAAAAGTCCAGTCTTTCCTCTCCCACCCTTCCTCTTCCTCCTCCTCCTCCTCCTCCTCCTCCTCCTCCTCCTCTTCGTCCCCCTCCTCTCCCTCCCTTCTTCCTCCTCTTCCCTCCCATTATTTCCGTCTCGCTCTCAGCGCCCCTCCCAACCTTCCAGGTTTCATTAAGTAATGTATGTAACCCATCCTGTGTGATGGAATATGACAGAGAAACACAGCTAGCTTTTGTTCCCACTATATATATTCTATATTCGTATAGAATAGGGTAGCCGCACGCTGCAGGTGTTCTTAATTAAAACAATAGTTCACCACAGACAAACACTGCAGCAGGCAAGGTCGAAAGTTTCCTGGTTCGCTGACACACTCGGGCAAGATTCTAACAGAATTCCAGAACTCGTGACATGACTACCGATGAAGGGCTCTTGATCCAAGGTGTCAAAACTATCCCTTGTGCAACATCGTGGATGGATAGTGTACCTTAAAAACCTTGTCCACTACGATGATTATCTCATACAACCCTCAGTAATCACGCTGAAGCTGCTGGTCTGTACTGCTGCCAATATGCTAACAAGATGGACGGCTCTTCCCTCACTACTGGTATACTAACTTAAGCCTAACTTCACACTTTTTTAAAAACTCCCACGACGGCCTTCCAGAACAGGTACAGTAATTGGTCAATGCTCATACCAGTAGGTACAGTGATTGGTCAATGCTCACACCAGTAGGTACAGTGATTGGTCAATGCTCACGCCAGTAGGTACAGTGATTGGTCAGTGCTCACACCAGTAGGTACAGTAATTGGTCAATGCTCACGCCAGTAGGTACAGTGATTGGTCAATGCTCACACCAGTAGGTACAGTGATTGGTCAATGCTCACACCAGTAGGTACAGTGATTGGTCAACGCTCACACCAGCAGGTACAGTGATTGGTCAATGCTCACACCAGTAGGTACAGTGATTGGTCAATGCTCACACCAGCAGGTACAGTGATTGGTCAACGCTCACACCAGAAGGTACAGTGATTGGTCAACGCTCACACCAGTAGGTACAGTGATTGGTCAATGCTCACACCAGCAGGTACAATGATGAAGGGAAAAGAGGAAGTTGAAGAGGAAGAGGGGAAAGAGGCAGAGAGAGAGAGAGAGCGAGAGCGAGAGCGAGCGAGCGAGCGAGCGCGAGGGAAATCGTGCAAGGTAGTTTAGAAGGGGTTATGAGGAAGAACATTAAAGACAAACAATGGAAGTTTATTGGTATTCCTGTATGTCACAGTACTTGTTGCTTCTCCCACCCTAGTGCCACACTGCCTGCCTCACTGCAGTGCCACACTGCCTGCCACACTGCCTGCCTCACTGCAGTGCCACACTGCCTGCCACACTGCCTGCCTCACTGCAGTGCCACACTGCCTGTCTCACTGTAGTGCCACACTGCCTGTCTCACTGTAGTGCCACACTGCCTGCCTCACTGTAGTGCCACACTGCCTGCCGCACTGTAGTGTCACACTGCCTGCCTCACTGCAGTGCCACACTGCCTGCCTCACTGTAGTGCCACACTGCCTGCCTCACTGTAGTGCCACACTGCCTGCCTCACTGCAGTGCCACACTGCCTCACTGTAGTGCCACACTGCCTGCCTCACTGCAGTGCCACACTGCCTGCCTCACTGTAGTGCCACTGCCTGCCTCACTGTAGTGCCACACTGCCTGCCTCACTGTAGTGCCACACTGCCTGCCTCACTGTAGTGCCACACTGCCTGCCTCACTGCAGTGCCACACTGCCTGCCTCACTGTAGTGCCACACTGCCTGCCTCACTGTAGTGCCACACTGCCTGCCTCACTGTAGTGCCATACTGCCTGCCTCACTGTAGTGCCATACTGCCTGCCTCACTTCAGTGCCACACTGCCTGCCTCACTGTAGTGCCACACTGCCTGCCTCATTGTAGTGCCACACTGCCTGCCTCACTGTAGTGCCACACTGCCTACCTCACTGCAGTGCCACACTGCCTGCCTCACTGTAGTACCACACTGTCTGCCTCACTGTTGTGCCACTCTGCCTGCCACTTTCAAGTGTCACACTGCACTCGCTGCCACACACTGCTAACCTCACCCCAGTGTCACACTGCTCACTTCACTACACTCCCACACTGCCCACATCACTGCAATCACTGCCATACTCCCCACATCACTCCACTCACTGCCCACATCATTGCCCACATCATTGCACACTGCCACACTGCCCACATCATTGCACTCTGCCACACTGCCCACATCATTGCACTCTGCCACACTGCCCACATCATTGCACTCTGCCACACTGCCCACATCACTGCAATCACTGCCATATTCCCCACATCACTGCTCTCACTGCCCACATCATTGCACACTGCCACACTGCCCACATCATTGCACTCTGCCACACTGCCCACATCATTGCACTCTGCCACACTGCCCACATCATTGCACTCTGCCACACTGCCCACATCATTGTACTCTGCCACATTGCCCACATCATTACACTCACTGCCACACTGCCCACATCATTGCACTCACTGCCACATTGCCCACATCATTGCACTCACTGCCACATTGCCCACATCATTGCACTCACTGCCACATTGCCCACATCATTGCACTCACTGCCACATTGCCCACATCATTGCACTCACTGCTACACTGCACACCTCACTCCTGTGTCACACTGCTTACCTCACACTGTGTGTGCGTGTGCGTGTGTTGGGGAGGTAGCGTGTGGGCGTGAGGAGTGTGGGCGTGTGGCGTGTAGGCGTGAACTAGTGATCAATAACACCATACTTGCTCTCGGCAAATCCCGGCTCCGCAGTCACCCCTTTCCCTTCCGCACTTCCCCCGCCATCTCTCCCCCTTCCCCCCTCTCCCCCACCCTGCACTCCACCTCCGGCCTTGCTTGGTCTGCTGTTTCCACTTTCTCTGGCCTTACGGTTTTTCCTGTTTGACTCTCATGCCCCAGTAACTGTCTCGTTTATGCAGTGAATGGTGAGTATCTGACAAACTAGGATTGTACAACACCTGACTCGGCCAGCCTTTTATTCGACGATGTTTCGCTCTGAATAGTTAGTGCCTTTATATATATATAAATATATATATATATATATATATATATATATATATATATATATATATATATATATATATATATATATATATATATATATATGGGAGATGTTAAGTGAATGTATAGGAGCCTTTGAACCAAGTGAGAGAGTAATTGTGGTAGGGGACTTGAATGCTAAAGTAGGAGAAACTTTTAGAGAGGGTGTGGTAGGTAAGTTTGGGGTGCCAGGTGTAAATGATAATGGGAGCCCTTTGATTGAACTTTGTATAGAAAGGGGTTTAGTTATAGGTAATACATATTTTAAGAAAAAGAGGATAAATAAGTATACACGATATGATGTAGGGCGAAATGACAGTAGTTTGTTGGATTATGTATTGGTAGATAAAAGACTGTTGAGTAGACTTCAGGATGTACATGTTTATAGAGGGGCCACAGATATATCAGATCACTTTCTAGTTGTAGCTACACTGAGAGTAAAAGGTAGATGGGATACAAGGAGAATAGAAGCATCAGGGAAGAGAGAGGTGAAGGTTTATAAACTAAAAGAGGAGGCAGTTAGGGTAAGATATAAACAGCTATTGGAGGATAGATGGGCTAATGAGAGCATAGGCAATGGGGTCGAAGAGGTATGGGGTAGGTTTAAAAATGTAGTGTTAGAGTGTTCAGCAGAAGTTTGTGGTTACAGGAAAGTGGGTGCGGGAGGGAAGAGGAGCGATTGGTGGAATGATGATGTAAAGAGAGTAGTAAGGGAGAAAAAGTTAGCATATGAGAAGTTTTTACAAAGTAGAAGTGATGCAAGGAGGGAAGAGTATATGGAGAAAAAGAGAGAAGTTAAGAGAGTGGTGAAGCAATGTAAAAAGAGAGCAAATGAGAGAGTGGGTGAGATGTTATCAACAAATTTTGTTGAAAATAAGAAAAAGTTTTGGAGTGAGATTAACAAGTTAAGAAAGCCTAGTGAACAAATGGATTTGTCAGTTAAAAATAGGAGAGGAGAGTTATTAAATGGAGAGTTAGAGGTATTGGGAAGATGGAAGGAATATTTTGAGGAATTGTTAAATGTTGATGAAGATAGGGAAGCTGTGATTTCGTGTATAGGGCAAGGAGGAATAACATCTTGTAGGAGTGAGGAAGAGCCAGTTGTGAGTGTGGGGGAAGTTCGTGAGGCAGTAGGTAAAATGAAAGGGGGTAAGGCAGCCGGGATTGATGGGATAAAGATAGAAATGTTAAAAGCAGGTGGGGATATAGTTTTGGAGTGGTTGGTGCAATTATTTAATAAATGTATGGAAGAGGGTAAGGTACCTAGGGATTGGCAGAGAGCATGCATAGTTCCTTTGTATAAAGGCAAAGGGGATAAAAGAGAGTGCAAAAATTATAGGGGGATAAGTCTGTTGAGTGTACCTGGTAAAGTGTATGGTAGAGTTATAATTGAAAGAATTAAGAGTAAGACGGAGAATAGGATAGCAGATGAACAAGGAGGCTTTAGGAAAGGTAGGGGGTGTGTGGACCAGGTGTTTACAGTGAAACATATAAGTGAACAGTATTTAGATAAGGCTAAAGAGGTCTTTGTGGCATTTATGGATTTGGAAAAGGCGTATGACAGGGTGGATAGGGGGGCAATGTGGCAGATGTTGCAAGTGTATGGTGTAGGAGGTAGGTTACTGAAAGCAGTGAAGAGTTTTTACGAGGATAGTGAGGCTCAAGTTAGAGTATGTAGGAAAGAGGGAAATTTTTTCCCAGTAAAAGTAGGCCTTAGACAAGGATGTGTGATGTCACCGTGGTTGTTTAATATATTTATAGATGGGGTTGTAAGAGAAATAAATGCGAGGGTCTTGGCAAGAGGCGTGGAGTTAAAAGATAAAGAATCACACACAAAGTGGGAGTTGTCACAGCTGCTCTTTGCTGATGACACTATGCTCTTGGGAGATTCTGAAGAGAAGTTGCAGAGATTGGTGGATGAATTTGGTAGGGTGTGCAAAAGAAGAAAATTAAAGGTGAATACAGGAAAGAGTAAGGTTATGAGGATAACAAAAAGATTAGGTGATGAAAGATTGAATATCAGATTGGAGGGAGAGAGTATGGAGGAGGTGAACGTATTCAGATATTTGGGAGTGGACGTGTCAGCGGATGGGTCTATGAAAGATGAGGTGAATCATAGAATTGATGAGGGAAAAAGAGTGAGTGGTGCACTTAGGAGTCTGTGGAGACAAAGAACTTTGTCCTTGGAGGCAAAGAGGGGAATGTATGAGAGGATAGTTGTACCAACGCTCTTATATGGGTGTGAAGCGTGGGTGATGAATGTTGCAGCGAGGAGAAGGCTGGAGGCAGTGGAGATGTCATGTCTGAGGGCAATGTGTGGTGTGAATATAATGCAGAGAATTCGTAGTTTGGAAGTTAGGAGGAGGTGCGGGATTACCAAAACTGTTGTCCAGAGGGCTGAGGAAGGGTTGTTGAGGTGGTTCGGACATGTAGAGAGAATGGAGCGAAACAGAATGACTTCAAGAGTGTATCAGTCTGTAGTGGAAGGAAGGCGGGGTAGGGGTCGGCCTAGGAAGGGTTGGAGGGAGGGGGTAAAGGAGGTTTTGTGTGCGAGGGGCTTGGACTTCCAGCAGGCATGCGTGAGCGTGTTTGATAGGAGTGAATGGAGACAAATGGTTTTTAATACTTGACGTGCTGTTGGAGTGTGAGCAAAGTAACATTTATGAAGGGATTCAGGGAAACCGGCAGGCCGGACTTGAGTCCTGGAGATGGGAAGTACAGTGCCTGCACTCTGAAGGAGGGGTGTTAATGTTGCAGTTTAAAAACTGTAGTGTAAAGCACCCTTCTGGCAAGACAGTGATGGAGTGAATGATGGTGAAAGTTTTTCTTTTTCGGGCCACCCTGCCTTGGTGGGAATCGGCCGGTGTGATAATAATAAAAAAAAATATATATATATATGTATATATATGTATATATATATACATATATATTATATATATATATATATGCGCAAAGAGTCGCAGACAGGCAATTTTAACAATTCAAGACAAGCCACGGGGGGTGGAAATCCTTAGCTCAAGTACTTTCACACTTATCAGTGCGACATCAGAAGCTATGCAGTGAGAGACCGCGGATGGTGCCAACCCGCGCTGCGCTGCTCTGAAAAAATTCCCTTCAATCCTTAAGCTGCTGCCTTGCAAAATTACATAGCTCCTGATGACGCACTGAGAAGTGTGAAAGTAATTGAGCTAAGGATTTCCACCCCACGGGGCTTGTCTTCCATTGTTAAAATCACCTGTCTGCGATTGTTTGCATATATATCTATATATATATATATATATATATATATATATATATATATATATATATATATATATATATATATATATATATATATATATATATATATATATATATATATATATATATATTATATATATATATATATTATATATTATATATTAAAATAGTGTGTGTGTGTTTGTGTGAATAGCGCTTTTTTTTATTTTTTTTCAGACTTAGTGTGCTTGCATGGTTTCATGTTACTGAGCCAGTGTCCAGTCTGCAACACACACAATTCCTGGTGTCAGGTGTCGGACGTGGTGTTACCTGCCACATAGTCATCGCCCCGCAGCCTGACGGATCCCTTTCCTGGAATATCAGGGGACGCTGGTGTGGGAGAGCGACGTTAATTATCTCTGCCACCCTGGCTGCTGTTGTCTCCTGTCTGCCACCCTGGCTGTTGTTGTCGCCTGTCTGCCACCCTGGCTGTTGTTGTCTCCTGTCTGACACCCTGGCTGTTGTCTCCTGTCTGACACCCTGGCTGTTGTTGTCTTCTATCTGACACCCTGGCTGTTGTTGTCTTCTATCTGACACCCTGGCTGTTGTCTCCTGTCTGACACCCTGGCTGTTGTTGTCTCCTGTCTGACACCCTGGCTGTTGTTGTCTCCTGTCTGACACCCTGGCTGTTGTCTCCTGTCTGCCACCCTGGCTGTTGTTGTCTACTGTCTGACACCCTGGCTGTTGTTGCCTCCTGTCTGCCTCTTTGGCTATTACCCAGTTCCCTGTCTACTTCCCTGGCTGTTGTGTTCTTCCCTGGCTGTTTTGCTCCCCTGTCTAAGTCCCAGGCTGTTGTGTTCTGTCTTCCTCCCTGGCTGCTATGCACTCGTATCTACCTTCCTGGCTGTTGTGTTGGAATATAACAGGGAAATGCAACTTTTGTTCCCACAGTGTAACTATCATGTAGAACAGGGTATCAACACACTGCTGATGTATCAGATTTTAAATACTAAAAATGGAGGCAGCAGGCCGAAATAAATGTCAAATCATTAAGTGATAATTGCAAAAGATTAAGAGCGTTGAGAGCTGCTGATTCTTGTGACCTTTAAGAATGGTGTGACCTATCGTCACCTTCACCTCCTCCATCACTCACCACCCACGCTGCCCTCCTCGCTCCATCACTCACTACCCACACTGCCCTCCTCTCTCCATCATCATTCACCACCCACGCTGCCCACCTCACTCCTCCATCACTCCACCTACGCTGCCCACCTCACTCCTCCATCACTCACAACCCACGCTGCCCTCCTCTCTCCATCATCACTCACCACCCACGCTGCCCACCTCGCCTACACCAACTGCACAGAATAAGACTCAGTACGTGGAAGCTGATGATCATAACACGCCTGTAACACTCCTAATAACCCACATGGAGATATAGTCGGAAAATTAATTGAACTGTATATTTCGACCCACTGCTGTGATCCTCTTCAGTAGATACACAAGCAAAAGAAATACATACCAGAATCTAACCTAATACAGAACACCAGCACAAGATCATGAATTACATAGCAAAAAGGAACTTCATACCCAAATTTTAAGCTTCACTGAAAGACCTGTCACTTCACTCCTTGACCTGTCCTCCCACATGTTGACCTGACTCTTCGTACTCACCTGCGCGGTGAGAGGCGCAACCTGCCTATAGATTCATGTTCTCCCTTCACTTATTTGCTGTAGAGGATCCTAGCAGGGGGGTCGAAATATACAGATCATTTAATTTGGAGAATTTGTCTCCGTGAGGAGCACAGTGGAGTCCAGAAAGGTCAGCATGAAGCAGCATCTACCACTGAAGAATTGAGATACTTATGCAACACATGGGAATCTTTATTGAAGAAACGTTTCGCCACACAATGGCTTCATCAGTCCAATACAAAGTAGAAATGGGTAAGGAGAGTAGAAGTTTGAGGTAATCAGTCCCTCAACCTGGAATCGATGTGTTCTACCACTCCATGTACCCAGGAGAGGACGATTGTAAAAGATTTTTTTAAGGAAAGAATATAACATTAAAGCCCCTGACGAACCCTTGCTGGAACACTTCATCTCTGTTTGCCCTACTGAAGTTACGAGACAGTAATCATTTAATGGGGCAACATTTATGTTTATTGTTGGGTAAAAAAAATACATGACAAAGCTATTGTATACCTGGCAACCTGTAAGAAGTATTGATATGTCTGGGGAATTTCCATTACTCTTGCTACGTAAAATCACAGCAATAGTCCTCAATAAAAGATTAAAAAATATGCCCTCAATTGCATGTCAATACAGCCACAAATCTGGTTGGTTATTTAATACCTAAAGTCAATTTAACTTAACACCTGGGCACCGTATGGGCTTTCATGATTAGGTTATAACTGATCAAACAAACCAAGAAATATGCTTTGAAGAGTATGTTCTGAAATATGAAAAAGACGCTTTACGTTATAGTTCTAACAAAACTTATCGTAAAGTATATGCCACGAATTCACAGAAAATCTGTGTTCAAGGAGGAATGTGCTGTTAAGAGTACACAACATAAATAGTACCACCTGGATCGCATATACCTTCTGATTCAATGTACTTATTATACCACCCTGATATCATGACACTGGAGGCTTATGGTTGGGTGCAGTGATCGGGAACGCAAGGAAGGTGGACCAGCTAGTGGAATTGTGGCACCTCTAAGCATCAACAGTGGCACCAGTAGGAGGGTCATTTCCTAATAACAGCGGGGAACGAATAATTAGATGTTCCCACTCATCATCGGGACATAATGCATGGGTAGACAAACGACATTGAGACTGAGGGGGCCCTGAATTTGCATTCTCAGGAAAAGCTTAGAATTAGGGATTTTATGATTGAGGTGTATAAATGGTAAACAGGAATAAATAAAGGGAATATAAATGGCGTGCTATGAATATCTAGCCAAGACACGACTCGCAGCAGTGTACTGTGGTGTGGAGTTCCAGTTCTTGGTCCCCTCTTGAACCTTAGCCTAGTTGTACTCTGGTGTGGAGCTCCAGTTCTTGGTCCCTTCTCTTCAACCCCAGCCCAGTTGTACTCTGGTGGCGAGCTGCAGCTGTTGGTCCCATCTCTAAAGTGGCTCTACTCTAGTTGTTTTCTAAGAGTGAAGCTCTGGCTCTTGGTCCCGCCTCTTTAATATTTATCGACTTATTTAGTAAAACCCTGAGTCTATCTGTAGATAGTTGCGGGGGGAGAGGGGTCCATGCCCCCGCGGCCTGCTTCTAGACTAGGTCTTCTGGCCGATGACATGACCACTCAGGCTGTTGGTGGTGACTGCACGCAGTCCGACATGTATACCACAGTGTAGCTAATCAAGAACAGACTTTGATAGGAACTTTAGTTACATCTTGTAGACAACCCTGGGGAGGGGAGTTGAAAAGCTGTGGTACCCTTACACTTTACAGCACTTGCACAACCCAGGGTTAGGATAGGTGGTCGCAATTCCTGGACCATTATTACATTGTCTTGGATGCACTGGAAGACAGAATACAGATCATACAACAAACATAAATGCTAGTCCCGTGAAATTCGGAAAAGAAACAGAGGACATGGCCGCTTATGCAGCACCGGGACAGGATTCTTGGAAGTCCGTATTTATAAAAATAATTGCAAAATGCCAAGAGTATGAACGCTCGATATCCTCTGGAGAAAGAACTCCGATCTAGGTGAAATATCAGAAGCCTTGAACAGTGCAGACATAATTCTTTTGCATAAAGGAGGCAGTAGGGCGCTAGCCAAAAATTACAGAGCAGTAGCAGTGACATAGCACATCGTAAGTGTTGGGAAGGATGATGAGATGCCAATTTATAAGTTTTATTTAACAGCACAACCTGCATAACCCAAGCCATCATGGCTTTAAAGCGGGAAGATTATGCTCATCACATCTACTAAACCACTAGAACACAACTACGGTGTGGGGGAATAAAACAAAACGCAGATTTGGTATACATTAATTTCGCAAACTCATTTAGCAGTTGCGATCCTGGGGTGATTGCGCACAAAACTATGGTGACAGGGTTTAACGGGAAAGTACGCAAAGGGATGGTAAATTTTCTGACACATAGAACACAGAGCATTAGCAAAGTACCTCAAGGCACGCTCCTGGTGACTTCTTATGCTCATACCAACCACAGATGAAAACACTCGTCATAATTTGCGGATGATACCAATGTAAGCATGAAAGTCACCTAGGTAGAAGACACGGAAAAATTGCGAGATATAAGCAAAGTGTGTCAGTAGGCCGTGGAGGATAATATTACGTTCAAGGATAAGTTCCAAATCCTTAGATATAGTAAGAACGAAGAAATCAATAGGTAGTCTACAAAACTCTTAAGACCATCACCAAATAGAACGAAAGTAACAGGTGAGGGATCTAGGTGCAGTATTGACAACTGACATTTCTTTGAAGGAACCCAAGGCAAATGTTACAAGGGCAAGAAAATGATGGGATGGATAACGAGAACTTTCAAAACAAAGGAAATTGTGCAGCTGGTGACATTCAGAATCATTTGTACCTTTTAGAGTATTGTTGATGGTTAATTGGCTCCGTTCAGGGCAGGATAGATACCAGAGTTGGAAGAGATACTGAAATCCTTTACTTCTTACATAGAGCAAAGAAGCATTTAAATTACTGGGAATTCTTCACAGTCATAAACATGTACTTGATAGAGCAGATGAGAGATACATAATATATATATGGAATGTACTAAGGGGATTAGTTCTTAACCTGCACTCTTCCATAACATGCTGGAGTGAGAGAGATGGTAGAAGATGTAAAATAAACCAGTAGGAAAACAGGGGCGCCGTGAGGACAATAAGAGCATTGTATCAACATCTGTGGACCCAGACTGTTAAACAAATTAACATCTCATCAGAAGGTATCAGAAACTGCCGGAACAAGTGTAGAAGACTTACTGAAAGCTTTAACAAGTACTCCGCCTAGTGCCGGATCAACCAGGTTGTGATGGATATGTGGGCTAGTGGGCCGCCAGCGGTAACAACCTGGTTGATCCGGCAAGCACCAGACAAACTTAGCCAAGAGCCAGATTACGGGAGTAAGAAAACACTCGAAATTAATGGAAGGTATTTCACAAATAATATATGCAAAGACTTTCTAAAACTTTCGACAAGTGTTATCATGATGTAAGGAGGCAGGAAGGGTGTGCAAAAGAAATAATTGGAGAGTGGGCAGATAAATATTTAACTTGATCAAATACGAGAGATAAAAAAGGTAGAACCCGAGGATTAAAGTAAAATCAGAGGCTGCGGCAGTGAAAATCTTTGTTCCCGATCGTACAGTACTCGTCTCAATTCTTTCTTATTCTCATATCCAGCGTAGACTGAGACATAAATCATAGCACCCTATCATCCTTTTGGAGATGATACTAGAATATGTATACGTGATAGCCACCGAGGACACATCAGATCCTTATGCTGATGTAAATTAGGTCTTTCAGTGAGCCACGGAAAATAATGTGATGTTCAAGTGAAGACATTTTAAGTTTCTCCGCTATTTAAAAAAAATATTTGAAATTACAGCAAAATCTGAGTATACAACAAACTAAAAACATTCCGTAGAGCTGGAAGATTAATGCGAGAGATTCAGGAGTGATAATGTCAGAACATTTCCACAACGCACGTAACAATGAAGTAGGAGTATATACCATACCATGTGGGGAATGTTACAAGATCTGTGTAGGAGAAACTGGGAGGATTCTTCTCCCAGGTATGGAAGAACACACGTTCTTTGTAACCGAAATGACACCAGCAGCGCTTGTAAACATGATCGTTGGAATAAAACCCAAATAGTTTATAAATAACTCGACAGGAATAGGCGCCGTTGTATAGAAATGTTCTTAATTGCTACTTTCATAACCATAGATTAAAGGGCTGGTAACGACTACATCTCCACAAGTATGTCATACATGAGGCTCCTTCATGTTTCTCTCCGGCTGCCATATGACTTGGCAGTTAGATAACCTCTCCTTCACCTGACCATTGCCAGTTACTGTGTTTTCTTGTTCTCTTGACCCAGGACGGAAACTTAAACATTATAAGATTCCTAAAATATATGCGCTTGTGTCTAATAAATCGTAATTAAGACCCCCTGGCGCCTTAATTAATCATATAGTTTTGTAAAACTTAATTTTTGTATTACCTCTTAATTCTTTTGGTCTACCAATCTGTGAATTAAAATTGACAAGTATTCTTTCGGTTCTTAGTTTTTCTTCAACTAAACATTGTGGCCTCTTGTTATACGTATTACAGGTGCTAGGAAAGCTTCAGCCCATACAGTTAATGAGCTTACAAATGATTTTTACATTTTCTCTTTTTTTCTGATACCTAGTATGGGTAGTGCTTTCATCCTCTCTAACTCGTGTCTCTTACTGAGAAATATAAAGATAGCATAACAATCTATGGGATGTGTCAAGATATCTTATTAATGAGAAATAAACCTATCGGACATAATTAAGAAAAACATCCTAAATTTACTTGAAACATATAAAACAAATTGTAGTTACAAATCCAAATGTACAGGTTCCCGTTAACTCTTTTAGGGGCCCAGTCCCTAGGCTTTTGTGTGTGCATGTTTCACTCTACCTTCCACAGGGTGGATACGCAGTGCCCACTAAACTAGACGTTACTTAAGTTCAAATAAAAAATTTATTCTTTAAGCTTTTTTTTTTTAAGATTATTCCTATCTAATTATCAGGATTTTTAGGTACGTTGTGTGTGTGTGTGTGTGTGTGTGTGTGTGTGTGTGTGTGTGTGTGTGTGTGTGTACTCACCTAGTTGAGGTTGCGGGGGTCGAGTCCGAGCTCCTGTGTGTGTGTGTGTGTGTGTGTGTGTGTGTGTTTGAGGGGATGCACATTTGTGTGAGAGGATGTGGTGAAGAAATTTTCTGTTCCCAGTATTGTGATGACGTATATTAATTTAAATTGATAATACCTTGCAAATTGTTAGTGTAATAATCAACACTGGTAATACCTGGCTAATTATTATAGCGTAATAATCAACACTGGTAATACCTGGTTAATTATTATAGCGTGATAATCAACACTGGTAATACCTGGTTAATTATTATAGCGTAATAATCAACACTGGTAATACCTGGTTAATTATTATAGCGTGATAATCAACACTGGTAATACCTGGTTAATTATTATAGCGTAATAATCAACACTGGTAATACCTGGTTAATTATTATAGCGTAATAATCAACACTGGTAATACCTGGTTAATTATTATAGCGTAATAATCAACACTGGTAATACCTGGTTAATTATTATAGCGTGATAATCAACACTGGTAATACCTGGTTAATTATTATAGCGTAATAATAAACACTGGTAATACCTGGTTAATTATTATAGCGTAATAATCAACACTGGTAATACCTGGTTAATTATTATAGCGTAATAAAAACACTGGTAATACCTGGTTAATTATTATAGCGTAATAATCAACACTGGTAATACCTGGCTAATTATTATAGCGTAATAATCAACACTGGTAATATCTGGCTAATTATTATAGGTTAATAATAATTTACACTGGTACTACCTAACAAATTATTACTATGACGTTATATTAATACAGTGACAGTGGGCGACCACACTACACATTAAATCGACAACGACCACTGTGTAATTAAGTCCTGGTCACAAAATCTGTAAATCTCGTATATGTAACATTTTTACTGAGGTACATAGGGGTCTCTCTCCCTCTACCTCTCCCTCTCCCTCTCTCTCTCTCTCTCTCTCTCTCTCTCTCTCTCTCTCTCCCCCTCTCCCCCCCCCCTCTCTCTCTCTCTCTCTCTCTCTCTCTCTCTCTCTCTCTCTCTCTCTCTCCCCCCTTCCCTCTCTCTCCCCTCTCCCTCTCTCTCCCCTCTCCCTCTCTCTCCCTCCCCCTCTCTTACTCCTCTGTACCCGTATGTGCAGTGATTGCTACCTTACTAGTCAAGTGTAAGCTGACGTGAGAGATGCGGGTTGAGTGCACTCCTGCACGTTTTAGTAAAATTGGTTACATCAGCAGTGTGGTGCTACGTACTCTTATGTGTGATACACAGTGGGAACAAAAGCTGTGTTTTTGTTATACATCCATCACACACTGGGTCACATCATCCATCACACACTGGGTAACATCATCCATCACACACTGGGTCACATCATCCATCACACACTGGGTAACATCATCCATCACACACTGGGTAACATCATCCATCACACACTGGGTAACATTATCCATCACACACTGGGTCACATTATCCATCACACACTGGGTAACATCATCCATCACACACTGGGTAACATTATCCATCACACACTGGGTCACATTATCCATCACACACTGGGTAACATTATCCATCACACACTGGGTCACATTATCCATCACACACTGGGTAACATTATCCATCACACACTGGGTAACATCATCTATCACACACTGGGTAACATTATCCATCACACACTGGGTAACATCATCCATCACACACTGGGTAACATTATCCATCACACACTGGGTCACATCATCCATCACACACTGGGTCACATCATCCATCACACACTGGGTCACATCATCCATCACACACTGGGTCACATCATCCATCACACACTGGGTCACATCATCCATCACACACTGGGTCACATCATCCATCACACACTGGGTCACATCATCCATCACACACTGGGTCACATCATCCATCACACACTGGGTCACATCATCCATCACACACTGGGTCACATCATCACACATTGGGTCACATACTATTGAAATCTCAGCCTGATCTGTGTGACTTCAGTAGGGCAATGAGGATATCGTCAAGTATTACATTAAAGGTTCATCTACGGCACTATCAAGGGTTTCCTTCAAGGAAAGCTGAAGTTATTACTGTAAGTCTTTAAACCACCTTTGCTCTTGCGTCTGGAATATTGTTCTGGAATATTGACAGCAGGTGAAAAAGACTTTAGACCATCTTCAGACATTTACTGAATTAATTATTTAATTCATGTTAAGCGCTAAACCCCTGTGGGTCATTCGGCGCAAGACGTGGTGGAGGCTCGATCCTCCGTCTGCTGAGCGCGAGACAGACGTGCTTCCTATTTGTACATGTCAGTGTTTCGTTGATATGCACTTGGATAATGTCCAAAAATGTACAGTCGATAAATTAGATACATGTGCAACACTTGGTAACTTTGTGGAAACACTTCGCCCCACATAGATACCCAGGTGTTGCACTTGTGTAATTATTCAACGTGTCGGTTCCCCGAACCATTTATCCACACTGATGTACTGTCTTTCTTGCCTGCTATGAAATATCTTAAGTGAAATTCACTCAGCATTATCAGTAGAATATAAATACTTCTGGTGGCAAAAGCTCTCGCGTCACACGCTGAGGGTCCCGGGTTTGATTCCCGGTGAGGGTGGAAACATTGGGCGTGTTTCCTTACACCGGATGTCCATGTTCACCCATCAGTATAAAATGGGTACCTGGGTGTTAGTGGACTGGTGTGGGTCGCATCCTGGGACAAAACTGACCTAATTTGCCATAAATGCTCTACATAACAAGCTGCTTTCTATATAGTAGTATGTCATTGATGTCAGCTAGGCCTGTATACCTTGTATATGTACTTGTACAAGGTATACAGGCCTAGCTGTACATACAGGCCTAGCTGCACATACAGGCCTAGCTGTACATACAGGCCTAGCTGTACATACAGGCCTAGCTGTACATACAGGCCTAGCTGTACATACAGACCTAGCTGTACATACAGACCTAGCTGTACATACAGGCCTAGCTGTACATACAGGCCTAGCTGTACATACAGGCCTAGCTGTACATACAGACCTAGCTGTACATACAGACCTAGCTGTACATACAGGCCTAGCTGCACATAGGGGCCTAGCTGTACATACAGGCCTAACTGTACATACAGGCCTAGCTGTACATACAGACCTAGCTGTACATAGACCTAGCTGTACATACAGGCCTAGCTGTACATACAGGCCTAGCTGTACATACAGACCTAGCTGTACATACAGGCCTAGCGGTACATACAGACCTAGCTGTACATACAGACCTAGCTGTACATACAGGCCTAGCTGTACATACAGGCCTAGCTGTACATACAGGCCTAGCTGTATATACAGACCTAGCTGTACATACAGGCCTAGCTGTACATACAGGCCTAGCTGTACATACAGACCTAGCTGTACATACAGGCTTAGCTGTACATACAGGCCTAGCTGTACATACAGACCTAGCTGTACATACAGACCTAGCTGTACATACAGGCCTAGCTGTACATACAGGCCTAGCTGTACATACAGACCTAGCTGTACATACAGACCTAGCTGTACATACAGACCTAGCTGTACATACAGACCTAGCTGTACATACAGGCCTAGCTGTACATACAGGCCTAGCTGTACATACAGACCTAGCTGTACATACAGACCTAGCTGTACATACAGGCCTAGCTGTACATACAGGCCTAGCTGTACATACAGACCTAGCTGTACATACAGGCCTAGCTGTACATACAGGCCTAGCTGTACATACAGACCTAGCTGTACATACAGGCCTAGCTGTACATACAGGCCTAGCTGTACATACCTAGCTGTACATACAGACCTAGCTGTACATACAGGCCTAGCTGTACATACAGGCCTAGCTGTACATACAGACCTAGCTGTACATACAGACCTAGCTGTACATACAGACCTAGCTGTACATACAGACCTAGCTGTACATACAGACCTAGCTGTACATACAGACCTAGCTGTACATACAGACCTAGCTGTACATACAGACCTAGCTGTACATATAGGCCTAGCTGTACATACAGGCCTAGCTGTACATACAGACGTAGCTGTACATACAGACGTAGCTGTACATACAGACGTAGCTGTACATACAGACGTAGCTGTACATACAGACCTAGCTGTACATACAGGCCTAGCTGTACATACAGGCCTAGCTGTACATACAGACCTAGCTGTACATACAGACCTAGCTGTACATACAGGCCTAGCTGTACATACAGACGTAGCTGTACATACAGGCCTAGCTGTACATACAGGCCTAGCTGTACATACAGGCCTAGCTGTACATACAGACCTAGCTGTACATACAGACGTAGCTGTACATACAGACCTAGCTGTACATACAGGCCTAGCTGTACATTCCAAGACCTTGGAATGTACTTTACTGAACGGAGAATACACACAACCCAGTTAAAAGTCCAAGTCGGACCGAAACATCCTCAGGAGCTTCATTGTCCTGTGTGCGGGTTATTTGTGTATTGTTCTAGTCACTATAATGTGTTTTGTGTTCTTCGTGAGTGCAGAAGTTAATAGACACTTGAGTTTTTATACGTAAAGCATATTAGTGGGTCTGATTCTCAGTCTGCATTACCCTAAGTTGCTAGAGCGAGAGATATACCCGGAGGGTGTTCCTGGAGTATACCCGGAGGGTGTTCCTGGAGTATACCCGGAGGGTGTTCCTGGAGTATACCCGGAGGGTGTTCCTGGAGTATACCCGGAGGGTGTTCCTGGAGTATACCCGGAGGGTGTTCCTGGAGTATACCCGGAGGGTGTTCCGGGAGTATACCCGGAGGGTGTTCCGGGAGTATACCCGGAGGGTGTTCCTGGAGTATACCCGGAGGGTGTTCCGGGAGTATACCCGGAGGGTGTTCCGGGAGTATACCCGGAGGGTGTTCCGGGAGTATACCCGGAGGGTGTTCCGGGAGTATACCCGGAGGGTGTTCCGGGAGTATACCCGGAGGGTGTTCCGGGAGTATACCCGGAGGGTGTTCCGGGAGTATACCCGGAGGGTGTTCCGGGAGTATACCCGGAGGGTGTTCCGGGAGTATACCCGGAGGGTGTTCTTGGAGTATACCCGGAGGGTGTTCCTGGAGTATACCCGGAGGGTGTTCCGGGAGTATACCCGGAGGGTGTTCCGGGAGTATACCCGGAGGGTGTTCCGGGAGTATACCCGGAGGGTGTTCCGGGAGTATACCCGGAGGGTGTTCCGGGAGTATACCCGGAGGGTGTTCCGGGAGTATACCCGGAGGGTGTTCCGGGAGTATACCCGGAGGGTGTTCCGGGAGTATACCCGGAGGGTGTTCAGGGAGTATACCCGGAGGGTGTTCCTGGAGTATACCCGGAGGGTGTTCCTGGAGTATACCCGGAGGGTGTTCCGGGAGTATACCCGGAGGGTGTTCCTGGAGTATACCCGGAGGGTGTTCCTGGAGTATACCCGGAGGGTGTTCCTGGAGTATACCCGGAGGGTGTTCCTGGAGTATACCCGGAGGGTGTTCCGGGAGTATACCCGGAGGGTGTTCCGGGAGTATACCCGGAGGGTGTTCCGGAGTTCAGCGCCCCCCCGGCCCGGTCCACGACCTACTGAGAAGCAGTGGTTCCATGAACATGGAGAACAGTGTTCACACGGGTTGTTCAAGACTCTTCAGCCTGGTACCAGCAGATAAAAGAAACGTTGTCATAACCAGGTTTCAGTGAAGAAAAAATGGACCATCTGCTTAAAGTACCTTCTGATTAGTCAGGTTGTGATGGCTGTATAGGAATACCGGCTGCTAGCAGCAACAGGCTGGTTGACAAGGCAGTAATAGCATCACAGCGCTACCTAGGTAGGAAAAAACCTGAAAACTGGTTAAAGATTCGTTTTGTCTTTCTCCCTTCTTCACCTCTATCAATATCCCAGTAGCTACTCCCTTCCTTGACCTTACCTTCCTTGACCTGCTCTCCCTTGCCCTTTCTTTCCTCCCTTCCTCTCCCTCTCTCGCCTCTCCCTCCCTGGCACTCCACATAATTACATTAACAAAATGAGAAGTTAACTTTATTTTAACACGATTTAATTTTGTGTTGCAGGTTAGTGTTGTGGATGCAGAGTGAGGTGGAGGCTCTCATAGTGTTGCTGTAAGTGTTCTTGTGCTCCTTCTAGTAAAGTTGCTTCTTTTATCAATACTGCCCAGAGCACCGGGATATACTGCCCAGAGCACCGGGATATACTGCCCAGAGCACCGGGATATACTGCCCTCTCAAGTTTAACTGTAGCCTTGACCTACCTCCACTGGTGACTCCGCCTACCACTGCTACACCTCGTCTATCTGCAGTATATAAGACCCTCCCATCTCCACAAATATGTTGTACTTTTATCAGAATTGATGGACTGAACACATCGACTCCAGGCTGAGGGACTGATTACCTCGAACTCCTCATCGAACTTTTTCTGCATTGGACTGAAGAAGCCAAAACTTGCTGGCAAAACTTTTCCAGAATTAAGATACCCAAGTGTTGCACAAGTGTCTTATTTATCAACTTGTCGGTTATCTAAACCATTTGTTCAAAGTGTAGTTAATAAAATATCTAAAACTGCTGAAAATGTCGTGGGGAATGGAGAGAGAGAGAGAGAGCTAGAGCGCTATAGGGGGTTAGCGAGCTGTGTGTGTGTTAAATGTACAAATGGAAAATACTTGAGGGCAGTGCTTCCGTTCTTTAGACTGCCACAACGGGAAGAATTCTAGAATAGCCCCAGTTAACAGCAGGTTGTGGTGTAGTCAGAAACTGGGAACAATGTGTTAGTATGTAACAGATGCAAGTTGCTGCAGGAATATAGGTAGTGTTTTCAGTAGCTGCTACAAGTACCAACTCAGACAAGTTGTGTAGGCATGAGAGAGGTGAAGCAGCAACCCCCCCCCCCCCCGGGGTGACCACACACCCTGGCCTTGGGCTCTGCCTCAAAATTTATTTTATTCTTTGAACTCGTCATTCGTAGAACTGTAAAATCAAGCTACAGTTTTCTTATAAAATATGAGGAGAGTTTCTGAGCAGTGTAGTGTGTGCAGGGAGAGTTTAATATTACCATGTTGGTGATGTTACTATGTTGATGATGTTACCATGTTGGTGATGTTACCATGTTGGTGATGTTACTATGTTGATGATGTTACCATGTTGGTGATGTTACCATCTTGGTGATGTTACCATCTTGGTGATGTTACCATGTTGGTGATGTTACTATGTTGGTGATGTTACTATGTTGATGATGTTACCATGTTGGTGATGTTACCATGTTGGTGATGTTACCATCTTGGTGATGTTACCATGTTGGTGATGTTACTATGTTGGTGATGTTACTATGTTGGTGATGTTACTATGTTGATGATGTTACCATGTTGGTGATGTTACCATGTTGGTGATGTTACCATCTTGGTGATGTTACCATCTTGATGTTACCATCTTGGTGATGTTACCATCTTCGTGATGTTACCATCTTGGTGATGTTACCATCTTGGTGATGTTACCATCTTGGTGATGTTACCATGTTGGTGATGTTACCATCTTGGTGATGTTACCATCTTGGTGATGTTACCATCTTGGTGATGTTACCATGTTGGTGATGTTGCCATGTTGGTGATGTTACTATGTTGGTGATGTTACCATCTTGATGTTACCATCTTGGTGATGTTACCATCTTGATGTTACCATCTTGGTGATGTTACCATCTTGATGTTACCATCTTGGTAATGTTACCATCTTGGTGATGTTACCATCTTGGTGATGTTACCATGTTGGTGATGTTACCATCTTGGTGATGTTACCATCTTGATGTTACCATCTTGGTGATGTTACCATCTTGGTGATGTTACCATCTTGATGTTACCATCTTGGTGATGTTACCATCTTGGTGATGTTACCATGTTGATGTTACCATCTTGGTGATGTTACCATCTTGGTGATGTTACCATCTTGGTGATGTTACCATGTTGGTGATGTTGCCATGTTGGTGATGTTACTATGTTGGTGATGTTACTATGTTGGTGATGTTACTATGTTGGTGATGTTACCATCTTGGTGATGTTACCATCTTGGTGATGTTACCATCTTGGTAATGTTACCATGTTGGTGATGTTACCATGTTGGTGATGTTACCATGTTGGTGATGTTACCATGTTGGTGATGTTGCCATGTTGGTGATGTTACTATGTTGGTGATGTTACCATCTTGGTGATGTTACCATCTTGGTGATGTTACCATCTTGGTAATGTTACCATGTTGGTGATGTTACCATCTTGGTGATGTTACCATCTTGGTGATGTTACCATGTTGGTGATGTTACCATCTTGGTGATGTTACCATGTTGGTGATGTTACCATGTTGGTGATGTTACCATGTTGGTGATGTTACCATGTTGGTGATGTTACCATGTTGGTGATGTTACCATGTTGGTGATGTTACCATCTTGGTGATGTTACCATCTTGGTGATGTTACTATGTTGGTGATGTTACTATGTTGGTGATGTTACCATGTTGGTGATGTTACTATGTTGGTGATGTTACTATGTTGGTGATGTTACCATCTTGGTGATGTTACTATGTTGGTGATGTTACTATGTTGGTGATGTTACTATGTTGGTGATGTTACTATGTTGGTGATGTTACCATGTTGATGTTACCATGTTGATGTTACCATGTTGGTGATGTTACCATGTTGGTGATGTTACCATGTTGGTGATGTTACCATGTTGGTGATGTTACCATGTTGGTGATGTTACCATGTTGGTGATGTTACCATGTTGGTGATGTTACCATGTTGGTGATGTTACCATGGTGATGTTACCATGTTGGTGATTTTACCATCTTGGTGATGTTACCATCTTGGTGATGTTACCATCTTGGTGATGTTACCATCTTGGTGATGTTACCATCTTGGTGATGTTACCATCTTGGTGATGTTACCATCTTTGGTACTTGGCCAAGATGGTACTCTCACGATGCTGAGAGTAGCTACACTTCGGTTAATCCTCAATATATTTGTAAGTTATCTGTTATAAAGTTCCAGGAATCATGGTCCTTATTGCACCTCCTCCAGCGAAACTTAATAAAATAAAATAATTAAAGTAGTAGTCTTCGACTCACAGAAAAGTCAAGATCCCCGGCGCTGGTAGAAACGTTGGTCTGTTTCCTGACACCTACTGCCCTTGTTCACTTAGCAGTAAATAGGTACCTGAGGATTAGTTGACTGGTGTAGATCGCATCCTGGGAGTGTTAGTATACCTTGTATACGGCTGTGCTTGTAAATGATCTGAGGTAGGATAACTGCTCGTAGCTTGTAAATGATCTGAGGTAGGATAACTGCTCGTAGCTTGTAAATGATCTGAGGTAGGATAACTGCTCTTAGCTTGTAAATGATCTGAGGTAAGATAACTGCTCGTAGCTTGTAAATGATCTGAGATAGGATAACTGCTCGTAGCTTGTAAATGATCTGAGGTAGGATAACTGCTCGTAGCTTGTAAATGATCTGAGGTAAGATAACTGCTCGTAGCTTGTAAATGATCTGAGGTAGGATAACTGCTCGTAGCTTTTAAATGATCTGAGGTAGGATAACTGCTCTTAGCTTGTAAATGATCTGAGGTAAGATAACTGCTCGTAGCTTGTAAATGATCTGAGATAGGATAACTGCTCGTAGCTTGTAAATGATCTGAGGTAGGATAACTGCTCGTAGCTTGTAAATGATCTGAGGTAAGATAACTGCTCGTAGCTTGTAAATGATCTGAGGTAGGATAACTGCTCGTAGCTTGTAAATGATCTGAGGTAGGATAACTGTTCTTGTAAATGATCTGAGGTAGGATAAATGTTCTTAACTTGTAAATGATCTGAGGTAGGATAAATGCTCGTAGCTTGAAAATGATCTGAGGTAGGATAACTGCTCGTAGCTTGTAAATGATCTGAGGTAGGATAACTGCTCGTAGCTTGTAAATGATCTGAGGTAGGATAACTGCTCGTAGCTTGTAAATGATCTGAGGTAAGATAACTGCTCGTAGCTTGTAAATGATCTGAGGTAGGATAACTGCTCGTAGCTTGTAAATGATCTGAGGTAGGATAACTGCTCGTAGCTTGTAAATGATCTGAGGTAAGATAACTGTTCTTAACTTGTAAATGATCTGAGGTAAGATAACTGTTCTTAACTTGTAAATGATCTGAGGTAGGATAACTGTTCTTAATTTGTAAATGATCTGAGGTAAGATAACTGTTCTTGTAAATGATCTGAGGTAGGATAACTGCTCGTAGCTTGTAAATTCAACTGTGCAAAAGAAAAAAAAATATAATGAATGTGGGTTTCAGTATTGCTTGTCAACTTTAATATTCATAAAATAACATTCTTGCAAGAGTGCAAAACGTTTACCAGAGTCCTGTGCTCACTCCTGATTATCGGTATAAACCTGTAATATCTGAATAAAACATTACAATTTTATAAAGGTAGAATCTGACTTATTCACTTTGTCTTTGTTCGGTAAGTACACGAGGGTGAGGGAGGTCGAGCCTTCGGAAGGGAGAGGGAGTTAGAGGTGAGAGGGAGAGGGAGTTAGAGGTGAGAGGGAGAGGGAGGACTTGAGGTTTAAATCCTGAGGGGTCTCACTCTGTTAATTGCATATTGCAATAATCACGAGGTGAATATTTGATTATTTTCACAGTAATAACATCTGTAATGACTAGTAAACGTTGAAGCTTTCCCTTCCTTCGGTGTGTGTGTGTGTGTGTGTGTGTGTGTGTGTGTGTGTGTGTGTGTGTGTGTGTGTACTCACCTATTTGTACTCACCTATTTGTGGTTGCAGGGGTCGAGTCATAGCTCCTGGCCCCGCCTCTTCACTGATTGCTACTAGGTCCTCTCTCTCCCTGCTCCATGAGCTTTATCATACCTCGCCTTAAAACTATGTATGGTTCCCGCCTCCACTACTTCACTTTCTAGACTATTCCACGACTTGACTACTCTATGACTGAAGAAATACTTCCTAACATCCCTTTGATTCATCTGAGTCTTCAACTTCCAATTGTGACCTCTTGTGTATGTGTCCCATCTCTGGAACATCCTGTCTTTGTCCACCGTGTCTATTCTGCGCAGTATTTTATATGTCGTTATCATGTCTCCCCTGACCCTCCTGGCCTCCAGTGTCGTCAGGCCGATTTCCCTCAACCTTTCTTCGTACGACAATCCCCGTAGCTCTGGGACTAGTCTTGTTGCAAACCTTTGCACTTTCTCTAATTTCTTGACGTGCTTGACTAGGTGTGGATTCCAAACTGGTGCTGCATACTCCAGTATGGGCCTGACGTAAATGGTATACAGTGTCTTGAACGACTCCTTATTGAGGTATCGGAACGCTATCCGTAGGTTTGCCAGGCGCCCGTATGCTGCAGCAGTTATCTGATTTATGTGCGCCTCAGGAGATATGCTCGATGTTATACTCACCCCCAGATCTTTTTCCTTGAGTGAGGTTTGCAGTCTTTGGCCATCTAAACTATATTGTGTCTGCGGTCTACTTTGCCCTTCCCCAATCTTCATGACTTTGCATTTGGCAGGGTTAAACTCAAGGAGCCAGTTTCTGGACCAGGCTTGTAGCCTGTCCAGGTCTCTTTGTAGTCCTGCCTGATCCTCATCCGATTTGATTCTTCTCATTAACTTCACATCATCTGCAAACAAGGACACTTCTGAGTCTATCCCTTCCGTTATGTCGTTCACATATACCAAGAACAGCACAGGTCCTAGGACTGACCCCTGTGGAACCCCGCTTGTCACAAGCGCCCACTCTGACACCTCGTCACGTACCATGACTCGTTGTTGCCTCCCTGTCAGGTATTCTCTGATCCATCGCAGTGTGTGTGTGTGTGTGTGTGTGTGTGTGTGTGTGTGTGTGTGTGTGTATGTATGTATGTATGTATGTATGTATGTATTCGTGATTGCAACGTTCGAGTCTTAGCTTCTGATCCGTGTACTCACCTAGTTGAAGTTATAGCAAGGGGGAAGGTCTTCATATTTGCGGATCTTCTGGGTCTCCCTGTGGCTGGCAGCTCCACCCCCTTCCACTACGGAGTATGACAAGTAGGTGTTTGCTAATGTGGCGGCACAGGTGTAGTCCCAGGCAATCTGCTTACCATCCTTCCAGGGTAGCATAGTTCCTCCATTAGGTCGTTTTTTGACTTACGTCAGACCTCTGCACTTGCGGCTCCGGTTGGGCTGGGCAACGGGCTGTGGCGAGGCTTCTCCTTATGATATCGTTGACCTCATGTCTGGCATACTTCCATTCTGCTGTGTGACACAAGAGACCATGAATATTATATATATATATATATATATATATATATATATATATATATATATATATATATATATATATATATATATATATGTAATGGATAAACGAACAAGGGGAAACATGATAAAGACATAAAAGATACACAGAATTAATAGGATGGGCAAGGATAAACTGAGAGGCAGGAAACGGGTACACGAGAGCAGAGCTGAAAGTTAAACACGCTGATGAGTCCCATCGATTTATGATATGTAACGAAATACGAAAATAAAATGTACAGAAACAATAACTGAACGCGAAAAAAAGGTAAGCGCGCGCGTGCGCACACACACACACACACACACACACACACACACACACACACACACACACACACACACACACACACACACACACACACACACACACACACTGGTGGAAGGGGAGAGTGAACCAAGTCATCAGAAGTTCTACCATCCCACCTGCCCAGTAATATAGTTAAGTCGTAAGTAATCAGTGTTGGGAAGCAGCAATTACCAGGTAGCTTGTCTGCCTCGCTCTTCGTACACGGAGGAGTCACCCTTTACTGCTGTATATGTATAATGGCGTGCCGAATAGGTAAAGCTTGCGATTTTCGCTTAAATAGCAATGCTCTTCTTGCCGAATAAGGCAAGCGAAAATTTGTGTATGCAATAATTTCGCAAAAATTATTCTGAACCTAACAGAGAAAATATATTTCATTTGTGTTTATTTATTAAGTTAATGTAAACTTATCTAAAATATATTTAGTTAAATTAGGGTAAATTAAATTGCGCTTGTTATAATAAGGTTAGGTAAGTTTTCTATTTTTTTTGGTACAAAATTATTAGTTTTTACATTCTAAATGCAAAAAATAGATCTTTAAACGTATAAAAGAAAATTTTAGAAAGGACTAAAATTTTAAATGAGTTCTTGCTAATTGAGCAATTTTAGCTATGGGCTGCCACAGAGAATTTCCCCTACCTGTTGCTGTTTTCTAACATTGCATAGCTCCTAACGATGCACGAGAATGCGAAAGATCTTATGGCTTGTTCTGCATTGTTATGATCGCCTGTTTGCGATTGTGTGTGTGTATATATATATATATATATATATATATATATATATATATATATATATATATATATATATATATATATATATATATATATATATATATATATATATATATATATATATATATATATATATATATATATATAGACACACGGCCGTCTCCCCCCGAGATAAGGTGAGCTAAAAAAGAAGAAACATTTTCAACAACACTCTGTCAATGTCTTTCCAGAGGCACTGAGACTACAGTTCAAAACCGCAAACATCCCCACTCCTCCAGAGTGTAGGTACTGTACTTTCGACTTCCAGGACTCAGCTCTGGCTAACCGGTTTACCTGAATTCCCTCATAAATGTTACCTTGCTCATACTCCAACAGCACATCAACTCGTCAAAAAAAAAAAAAACGCTGGCTTCCACTCCTAAAACACACACGCTTGCTGGATGTTTAAGCCCCTTGCAAGCAAAACCTCCATACTTTCCTAGGACGACTCCTACCCCCTCCTCCCCTCCACTACAAATTTATATACCCTCCGAAGTCATTTTATTTTGCTCCATCCTCTCTAAATGTCCAAACCACCTCAATAACCCCTCTTCAGTTCTCTGGATAATACCTTTTTTTTTTTTTAACTCTACCTCCTCTTCCTAATTTCCACACTACGAATTCTTTGCAAAATATTTACACCATTCCCCCAATGAAAAGCAGGGGCGCAACGAGTACATTGAGAGACACCACAATAAGGGGTCCAAGACTGTTAACTGCCTCCCAGCCTACATAAAGGGGATTGCCAATAGACCCCTGGCTGTCTTTAAGAAGGCCCTGGACAGGCACCTAAAGTCAGTAACTGACCAACCGGGCTGTGGTTCGTACGTCAGCTTGCGTGCAGAAAGTAGTAACAGCCTGGTTGATCAGACCCTGATCTACCGTGAGGCCTGGTCTCAGACCGAGCCGCGGGGGGCGATGACCCCCGAAACCCTTTCCAGGTAAACTCCAGGTAAACCACACATTACCCTTAGACAGGACGTTTGCACAGCTTCTATCCTCGTCGCTGCAACATTCACAACCCAAGCTTCACAACCATGTAAGTGTGTTGGTACCACTGCAACATTCACAACCCAAGCTTCACAACCATATAAGTGTGTTGGTACCACTGCAACATTCACAACCCAAGCTTCACAACCATATAAGTGTGTTGGTACCACTGCAACATTCACAACCCAAGCTTCACAACCATATAAGAGTGTTGGTACCACTATACTCTCGTACATTCCCTTCTTTGCTTCCATCGATAATGTTTTTTTGTCTCCACAGATACCTCAATGCATCACTCGCCTTTTTTTTTCTTCATCATTTCTATAATTAACCTCGTCCTTCATAAACCCATCTGCTGACAGATCTACTCCCAAATATCTGAACACATTCACTTCATACTTCCTCCTTCCAATGTGATATCCAATTTTTATTTACTAATCTGATTTGATACCCTCATCACCTTACTCTTAACTGTGTTCACTTTCAATATTCTTTATATACCCTTCCAAATTCGTCCACTAACCTTTGCAACTTATTTTTAGAATCTCCCAAAAGGACAGTATCATCAGCAAAATGTAACTGTCAACTCCCATTTTGTATTTGATTCCCCATAATTTAATCCCACCCCTCTCCCCATCTCCCTAGCATTTACTTCTTTTGCAACCCCATCTATAAATATGTTAAGCAACCATGGTGACATTACACATCCGTGTCTAAGGCCTACTTTTACTGGGAAGTAGTCTCCCTCTCCCCTGCACACCTTAACCAGAGCCTCACTATCCTCATTTAAAACTCTTTACAACATTTAGTAACTTACCACCTATTCCATACACTTGCAACATCTGCCACATTGTTTCCCTATCCGTTCTATCATATGCCTTTTATAAATCCATAAATGCAATGAAAACTTCCCTACTTTGATCTAAATATTGTTCACTTTTATGCTTCAACGTAAACACTTGATCTAAACATTCCCTACGCATTCTGAAGCCTCCTTGTTCATCTGCAATCCTGCTCTGTCTTACCTCTAGTACAGTATAATGCAATTTAATCATTTTAAAAAGATAATTATGGTTATTATTATTATTATTATTATTATTATTATTATTATTATTATTATTATTAATGTTTTAGGGTATTTTTGACACTTTTTCGTTACATTATATTAAAAAAATTTCTCAAGTTTGGTCATTATGTTTTTATAAGCACTTTGTTTCTGGACGAAGTCTTGAGAGTGTCTTCGTATTGACTTCCAAACTGCAGAATTTTCATAAAACGTAGCTAAATATTGAAATTAGACAGTGTTGCCGACCATGTGGTTGTTTGGTGAGGCAGTGTTGCCACCCTGCTGGTGAGAATAAAGCCTCTGGTAGCAGATAGTCGTTTTAGTGCAACGTTTTGCCCATTACCTTTGAGGACTTCCTAAAGTTTCTACCCCGAGAGCTCGGCCTTGGGCCAAGCACGTCTGGTGCTTGTCCTGGTCAACCAGGCTGTTGCTTCTGGCTGCCCTATGCCCCACATCCATCACAGCCTGGTTGATCTGTTATCTGGTGAAGAAACTTGTCCAGTTTCCTCTTGAAGACTTATACAGTTGTCCAAGCAGTGTTTCCAATATCTTCCAGTAAGGAGGTGAATGATCTGAGGCAACGGACGTCGATAGTGGTCCCTTATTGTGACCATTACAAACCTGTTTTTCACTGGGTTTATATTGTCCTTCCTCCCGTATCACTCCAGTATGTTATGGCGGTGTACAGATTAGGACAAGGCCCTCAAGTACTTCCTGGTATATATATATTATCATGTATCCCGCCTCCTCTCCGGCGAGTACAAGGTTGGACTTTATCAAGTGCCCAGGAATGAAAAAACAACCAGTCTTGAAAGGTTAACAAGCACCTTGAGGTCTTTCTCCGAGGCTAATTTAGTGGAGGTTGTGTACTTGATAAAGACCAGCCTGGGCGAAACGTTATATTAAAAGGGTCCTCTACTCCAGTATCTTTGTTTCCACTTGCTGGCTTTTGCCATTGTCTACCACTCGGGTGGTGGGTGTGTCTGGCAGTGTTGCCACCTTGGTGGTGGTTGTGTCTGGCAGTGTTGCCATCCTAGGAGGTTTTGCAAACTTATGTTGCATTGTTGTCGAGGTGATTGTTTTTCTGTGTCAAATGATTGGTTAATGGGGGGTTAAAGTCAAGGGGCCACATGATAAGGCTGTATGTAACCTGTACACTGTTAACATGACTCACGAAATCGTAATGACACGATTGCAAACAAACCATACCCCGGCCGGGATTGAACCCGCGGTCAGAGAGTCTCAAAACTCCAGCCCGTCGCGTTAGCCACTAGACCAGCTAGCCACAATAAGATTCGTCCAACTAGGTATATTTCTACACCATAGGAAGGTTAGCACAGGCACCACTGTGACCACAAATGCAAGTTTTTACAGACGAATCTCCAGCTAGCGTGGCCGTGACGAACTCTAGCTTGACGGCAGTAAAGGGACTTGAGCTAGAGTTCGTCACGGCCACGCTAGCTGGAGATTCGTCTGTAAAAACTTGCATTTGTGGCCACAGTGGTGCCTGTGCTAACCTTCCTATGGTGTAGAAATATACCTAATTGGACGAATCTTATTGTGGCTAGCTGGTCTAGTGGCTAACGCGACGGGCTGGAGTTTTGAGACTCTCTGACCGCGGGTTCAATCCCGGCCGGGGTATGGTTTGTACACTGTTAACTACTAATGAAGACTACTTCAGTCTTCTAAACAGCGATTAAGTTCTGTATATCACGCTGAGAGTTATGGTGTTGACAGTAATCATAGTCAGGACGTTGGTTTCCAAAACTGGTTTTGTGACAGAGTCATGGATTTGGATGGTGTTTTAAAGGATGTGTTGGTAGTAGGTAGTATAATGCGGCTGTGTTGGTAGTAGGTAGTATAATGCGGCTGTGTTGGTAGTAGGTTATATGGAGGCCGTGTTGGTAGTAGGTAATATAATGCGGCTGTGCTGGTAGTAGGTTATATGGAGGCCGTGTTGGTAGTAGGTAATATAATGCGGCTGTGTTGGTAGGTTATATGGAGGCCGTGTTGGTAGTAGGTAATATAATGCGGGCTGTGTTGGTATGTGTTCGTAGTAGGTAATATAATGCGGCTGTGTTGGTAGTAGGTAGTATAATGCGGGCTGTGTTGGTAGTAGGTAGTATAATGCGGGCTGTGTAGGTAGTAGGTAGTATAATGCGGGCTGTGTTGGTAGTAGGTAGTATAATGCGGGCTGTGTAGGTAGTAGGTAGCATAATGCTGGCTGTGTAGGTAGGTAGTATAATGCGGGCTGTGTAGGTAGTATAATGCGGGTTGTGTAGGTAGTAGGTAGTATAATGCGGGCTGTGTAGGTAGTAGGTAGTATAATGCGGGCTGTGTAGGTAGTAGGTAGTATAATGCGGGCTGTGTTGGTAGTAGGTAGTATAATGCGGGCTGTGTAGGTAGTAGGTAGTATAATGCGGGCTGTGTAGGTAGTAGGTAGTATAATGCGGGCTGTGTAGGTAGTATAATGCGGGTTGTGTAGGTAGTAGGTAGTATAATGCGGGCTGTGTAGGTAGTAGGTAATATAATGCGGCTGTATTGGTAGTAGGTAATATGGAGGCCGAGTTGGTAGGTAATATAGAGGTGACATTACAAGCAGTAGGAACCATAACAGGAGGCGGTGCAGGTCTCTTTTGTTGTTTAAATCTCGTTATTTTAAAATATTTCTTGTGGGTTAGTTGAAAGTTATCTGAAGATAATTTGTGCAGTCACTGCCCCCGCTACCCGCTCCCAGACCAGGCCACCTGCTGGATGAAGGGTTCTTGGTAATTCC